>NC_136910.1:46973462-47332700 GCF_949606895.1 Notothenia rossii
GAAATCCAAAGATATTTAGTATAGTGTAATGTTCATCACAGAGAAGCAGGAAGTCTTCCCTTTTGAGAGGCTGAAAACAGATTTAGTTTGGCATGGGAAGGTTATTTGATAATTATTAGTTATCAAAATAGGCAGTTATCTTTCTATCAATCTATCAACTGGCAGCTCTGATCAAAAATGTATAAAAACATTTGAGAATTAAATACACTTCATACCGTGCAGGTATTTGCTTACAATAACAACATCCAGTATGGCTTGAAGGAGTTTAGGAAACAAGTTATCCTTCCCTGCTGGGCTTTGCTAATGTTGGGGTATTAACGGCATCATTTTAGCTCCCTCTCAGATTGCTGCCTCTCTGTGTGAAGAATGTGTGCCGTCTGTGTTCTTACATTCACCAAAGAGTAGAGGTATTGAAAGGATTTTGTTTTTAGAGTTTCTAAACTATTAAGATAAAAAAGATGACAGAATTCTGTTGAAGTTAGTCAGTCAGATGTGCCAGTTCCTGTAAAATCTGAATGGCAAATTTAGATCCTGCTCCAAATGAACCATCAATCATAAACTAATCAACAGCTTCAGTGTCCCTTAAATGCAGTTAATGCAACCAATGGGATTTAAAACCCACAACAAAACTGGGAACCTCTCACCTCTGTCGCCTTCCAACAATAAACCCATCCATTGTGGGCTGAGTTTGTTTTTTTCGACACCCCTGTGTATGTGCACGCTGTGTGTTAGTTTCCGAGAATGGGTTGCCAACAATTCAACTCAAACCTCATTGAGACAGAGATAATAGATGGTAACCCCCCACAGTCTGTGGTTTGTGAACTCATCTACTGTACTTTGCATGTGTTGTTTTTTTTACAGTTGACGCTGCTCTGATATATCGCTGCTTTCTCGCTCGTCTCTGACGTGTGAAGCTGTGTACATCGCAACCGCATGTTTTCACAGTTTACGTTCTGGGTGTAGGCCTGTACATTCTGTGAACATTCTTTACATTTCTGACCTGCGTTCGCTTCGTGTTGCACGGCTTGTACGTTCATGTGTAGGTCTTGGGAATGTGAGGTCGGCTCTGCCCTAAAAACGTTGAACCAAGTCTTGCCGTGGCTCTTCCCAAAGCCTGTAGTTTGCGTGATGTGATGCTATCAGGAGGTTAGAAGTCTGTTTGCTTTGGGAGCTGCAGGCTTGGCAAGCACACACACTCACACACTGTTTCTGTGTTTTGTTCTCTCTCCTCTGTTACTCACAGAGTCAGATTAAAGTGAAAGTCCTTGCGGGTGGGAATGGTCACAGGCAACACCCCCAACTTCCCCCCTTGGGTAGGAAAGAGGTAGAAGGCTGGGGAGGTCAGGCTGCTTGGCCTGGGAAAGGCCGGAAAGAGCAAAGGGGGGCAGTGTGGATGGATAGATAGGGTAAATGGATTGATAGAAATCAGAAGAGAAAAGGGCAGAGAGAGGGTTCAGAGAAAAGATGTTAAGCGTTTCGGGGAGA
The DNA here is from genome assembly GCF_949606895.1 of Notothenia rossii. Taxonomy (NCBI): domain Eukaryota; kingdom Metazoa; phylum Chordata; class Actinopteri; order Perciformes; family Nototheniidae; genus Notothenia; species Notothenia rossii. The sequence goes on from NC_136910.1 coordinate 46,974,948, forward strand.
GAGAAAGGGAGATAAAAATAAAAGCGGAAGCCAAAAGTTTGCATTTCGTTGACTTCTAAGCTTCTGAGAGACAGGCAGGATATAAATGGGATGGAAAATTAGACCCACAGTAGGGTTAAAAAAAAAGATGATGATGCGCAACTTGCGTCTTTTCCCCATTTCCTCCTCCTCCTCCTCCTCCTCCTCCTCCTGTTTCAGGCAAAGGAAAGCCAGTGTCCAATGTTTCTCATAGGAACTGCAGCCCAGAATTTTAACTCATGCCAGGAGTTCTGAGAAGCGTGTGTTCATGCATGTATTCTTGTGTGGAGTCTCTGGAGACCAGCAGATTTGCTATGCGCCGAACATACCTTTCTGCTGTTTAAAGGCATCAAGAGCAATGCAAAAAAAAGTCTAATTCCTGATTTGTATAGCCATACGTAGCCAATAACAGTTATTGTGATACCAGCAATAAGTATGGAGTTATAATACACGGATAAGCTATAGTATTTTGTAATCATCCTGGTATGTACAGGAGTGTGTATTCAAGCAGGTTATTATCATTTGAGGGAATCACGTCCCTGATGTCTACCATCCTTTCTATGGTTATGAGCCCCGTTAAGACCTTAGATTATAAACTAAGGGTTTAAAATCCTTAGTTTAAAGGAAGGTTTGGCTCTCAAATATAAGAACCAATTGCAGACGATATGCAATGAGATGATGATTAATGTGGAGAGACCTTGTTTAAATAAAAGGCAACAAGCTAACATAATATTATGACTTATCCTAGTCAAGACTTATTTTCGACTAAGAATATTTTAATGCCTAATTTGTAATATTTTTGTTGTTTTCGGTTTATAAATCTCTTCTAGTACAAACCTTACCATCAAACGTTTGAAAGCCAATCATTCCCGTTATCTCCTTCCTTCTGATGTAAACGTTTACACTGACTTCCTGTGTTCCATGTGTGCTTTGAGAGGTGCGTGGTTGCGGGCGTGACTGGGTGTGTGTTGGTGTAGTATTAGTGTTCTTTAGGGTGTGGGTGTTTGTGGTTTAGGGTGTAGTCTTATTTTGCATGGGACGCTGCTATCTAGTGACTCTAGGCACGTTAAGAGTGTGTGTGAGAAAGAAAGCGCTCGGTTTGTCCCACCAACTCAAACCAAAGCTGCGTATCCATAAATGAATTAATGTAGCAACTCAAGCTACTCAGCGTCCGTTTGGTTGCCTGGGGAAACCAGAGGTGACTGGAGCGCTGGGTACCTGTCGGTCTGGATGATCCCATGGACCGCCTACACACACACACACACACGCACACCTCCTTGGATGTAGCCCTTTCTTTCTTTCTTTCCCTCCATTTTCCTGCTGTCTATTTTGGTCAACTGGTGGCCCGTTCCCACAGTGCTGCTGTTCCCATGGTTATCGCCGCGGAGATAGCGAGCGGGGGGGGGGGGGGGGGGGGTTGGGGTGGGCTTGACAGGGGGGACAGCGTTGCTCTGTTCGAAGAGATAGGGGACTCTGTGGCTGTAGAGGAGGCGGGGTGAGGTGGGGGGTGAATGAAGGGTAAGGGGTAGAGAGTGTGTATGTGTGTGAGTGTGTGTGATGTTTAGCTCCCATGGACATCACAGGTGGCCCATGAGGATTAGCCAATATGGGCTCTCATTAGATTTAATTGAATCAGTTAGTAGGTGATACATTATATCAGTCATTCTAAATCACAACTATATCTAAAGTAGGGCTGCCAAACCATTAAATGAATCACCAACCATTTTTAGAATTGACGAATCAGGTTGAGTAATATATATTTTTAAGTTGAATTCATCTACTTACATTTTTTCTTCTTGTTTCTTCACTGTGGGGGGGGGGGAAGACATCTAAGGACGTACGACATTTTTCTACATTTTCTGATGTTTTATTGACCAAACAACTAACTGATCAGTGTAGCTTATATCAACAATGGAAAACTATAAAATATCAGAATATAAAATAAAATATAAATGAGGTCAATATCCTCCAAGTATGTCACCAAATGTTCTTTCTAACCTCATGCAACACTTCTTTCTGAGGGCAGATGCTACTTCCTGAGAATGAGAGCTAAGGTGGGGTGCAAAAAGAAGAGGTGGCAAAGGAAGTGGAGGAGATGGGTATAGGAGCCGGGACCTGGAAAGGAGGGGGTGAGGGCCAGCGAAAGGAGGGAGGGAGGGAGGGAGGGAGGGGTGCGGGGCTCAGAAACAGGGACGGATTCAGTTCCCACACTTCTAATTACTGTGTCACTGGAGACTGAAAGGGGACTGCCCCTGGCCCTAGGGAATTTGCTGGGGCCGGTCGCAGAGAGGGAGCAGCGGCGGTGCATGGGGAGGGAGGGAAGGAAGGGAGGGAAGGGAGGGAAGGGGCAGAGGAGCGGAGGGAGGGAGGGAAGGAAGGTTGGAATTAAAGTGGGTGTATGACACAAGAACCCTCTCCACCATCCTTTCTTTTGGTTTTACCTCATTGCATTCACACTAGAGGTGAACCCCCTTTTACCGCGGGCCCCCACCCCTCTGCTGCCCTAATACCCCAACCTCTCACCTCCGACCCACTTCTCCTTAACCCTCCCTTACCCTCCTCCACCTCGGTCCTCGCTTTCCCTTCAGCCTTTGTTCCCCATCGTGTACTGCTTCCTTTTTACCCCCACACCCCCTCTTCTTTTCATTTACCTCCCCCTCTACCTCTCTGTGTTTCTAATACTGGTTCCTCTCCCGTGTCTCCTGTTGACATGAACAAGACTTCCACAGACCCTTTGATGTGAGGTTCAACACAGTCACACACACACACACCAGACACACTGATGTCTTATTCTACATCCTTATTGCCACTTAACCCTGAGCCCCTTTCCGCTTTTATTTGCCTTCATCTCAACCTCCCATAATGCACTGTGAGTTGTGTGTGTGCTGATAATACATATGATGACTCTGAGGTGTGTGTGTGTGTGTGTGTGTGTGTGTGTGTGTGTGTGTGTGTGTGTGTGTGTGTGTGTGTGTGTGTGTGTGTGTGTGTGTGTGTGTGTGTGTGTGTGTGTGTGTGTGTGTGTGTGTGTGTGTGTGTGTGTGTGTGTGTGTGTGTGTGTGTGTGTGTGTGTGTGTGTGTGTGTGTGTGTGTGTGTGTGTGTGTGTGTGTGTGTGTGTGTGTGTGTGTGTGTGTCGCTTTGAAGCAGTAATGATGTTGCTATCTCGCTCAGCATCTCTCCTCATAGTCCCACGGAGTATTTGGTAATTTGTTGTCCCTGTAAAATCCTTTCTTCTGAGATTCACCCCATCTTTTTTTAGTGTGCCAAGACGTACGTTACCTTCTTGAACCCATTTTTGGTCAGCTGAGGTATTGATACAAATTGAATGCACTGGGTGTAGTGTTACTCATGTGTTGTGCTCAGCTATAGCAGCCTATTAGGAATTTAATGCGTAGCTAAAACTCCTAATGACCCATAATAAATCAATGAAAGACACTTTATAATGTAAAACTCTTGTCCTTGTGCAATTTCAATTTCCACATATATAGAGTGGAAACTAAAGAAAGAGAAGAGTACAATTGCTAAATGTGTTTTTAGAGAGTTGTTGGTGTTTTGATGAAAACAAAATGCCAGGAAAAACTATTTAGCAAATGAATGATAATGCAAATGAATTGTGTGACTTTAAAAAGCACTGATGCTTTGTTGAAGAGATGGAAAAGAGCGGCAGATTGAAACAATCTCCTTATCGTGTCAAACAGATCTAACATAACATTCCTGTCATAAATACCTCAAACAAACGTAAATGCTATTGTAATTCTGAGACAACCAAGACAATTGCAATTGGCAGCCCTAAGTAAGACGGGTGCAGAAACTAAAATGAGCTCCCAACAGCTTGGGTTGGTACCATAATGGATAATGGTCTTTCACTTAGTCTGCACACTTGCCCATTGCAACTAAATGAGACACCCGATACTCTTCATTTGGAGCCGGCTTGGGAGCTGTCTAAATACAAAAGATTAAAAAAGATACCAGCCTAGACATGTTTGAATCTGGCCAGCAGTGTTTACCTCTAGCTGCAGAATTAGCCGATTCGAAGGTCGACCTGTTTGTAAAATGAGTTGCTGACACCTTTTCCGTCATTTGAGAGAGCCGTTTTCCCCTCCATTCCCTCAGAGCTCCTCAGGAGAGAACAGACCGGCAGAGGCAGCCACAACGGTCACCACTGTCAATATTTACAGTCCTGAGTGAATCACTCTGCATTACAATAACATTCCCTGCGTGCCTTTACATCAGGAAGACATGAGAAAAAGAAAAAAAACGCAAGAGAAGAGGGGTTGCAGCAGGAAATATGCGCCAGCAGCGATAAACGTTGGGCAAAGGAATCTGCTGATGGCTCTCCTGTGTGTGTGTGTGTGTGTGTGTGTGTGTGTGTGTGTGTGTGTGTGTGTGTGTGTGTGTGTGTGTGTGTGTGTGTGTGTGTGTGTGTGTGTGTGTGTGTGTGTGTGTGTGTGTGTGTGTGTGTGTGTGTGTGTGTGTGTGTGTGTGTGTGTGTGTGTGTGTGTGTGTGTGTGTGTGTGTGTGTGTGTGTGTGTGTGTGTGTGTGTGTGTGTGTGTGTGTGTGTGTGTGTGTGTGTGTGTGTGTGTGTGTGTGTTAGGTTGATGGATTCAGGTTGAGTGGATGGAATTTCAGTTTGCTGCGTGTGGGTGGATTGACAGTTTGAGAACTGTCAGCGCATGTCGAGGAAATAACTGCATGTCGTAACCATATCTGGTTAAATGGGTGCATGAAGCCAATCGGAAAAATGTGCATAATATTTCAGTTGAGTTTAAACGTCACATTGCATAGACAATGTCTGCTATAAAAGACCAATATTAACTATCAGCTGCATGAATGTTTTATATTTCAGAGAAGCAGTTGTTTTTATTGCACATATGGAAGAATCACAAAACCCACCAGAGAAGGATCCCAAAGTTTCCCAAGATTATGCAGACAAGTGTTAAACATTATTCTTTAGGTTGTGAGAACAATTTATAGTACTGTTTTGTTTCTTGTATGAAAATAAGCTAGGGTTATATCTGACCTCTCGGGGTCAGAGGGCTTATTTCCAGTTTATTTTTACAGTTGCAACACTTACTGGAGACGCTGTCAGAGTTAATAGAAAGTCCTGATGACACATAGGCTCGCTGCCTTATGTAATGTCTGCAACAAAATAGGTCTTGTTTTGTATTGCCGTTCTACAATTCTGACATTTAATATTTTTCCACCTAAATTACTATCCATGATTTTCAAACCTTGGTGATGTTGACAAATGCTACCAATGATGGATTTGTAGCTTTCAAAAACACTACCGTGTCCATTAAAGATGTTAGGCGTTACATTCATAAGTCTGGCTGTAACGCCTAAAAACAAACTGTTTGTGCCACCATTTCTACCAACCCTCTAAAGTTTTTTTTTTTTTTTAAATCACTGACTAGTTGACAAATAATCCTCACAATTTCGGAGCTAATTTACAACTCCTAGGTTTGAGTTTCTGTCCAATCAATATTTGACTATTTGTTTCATCTTTGGCTGACTTGCACATCTGAAGCACCGAGCATTTTTTCAGTTGTGACCCAACCCAACACTGACATGGAAATGAACTAGTGCAATTGAAAAGCACAGTAGGGCAAGTGTTTAATGTCATCTGCCTCCTATCGCATTGTCCCTCCAACTTCAGTGTTTAGTCTGGCTGTTTTAACCCATAATGCACAAAAAGCTACATATCAATAGAGGCTGGCTGGCGGTTTAATCCATCTTTTTTATATTTTTGAGATTAGCTGTTTTCATCCCTCTTCAAAACCCCACTACCCGGTGAGCAGCATTGTCAACGGACCTTTTCAGAGCGCTGCTTTCCTCAGCTGTTTGGCTCAGAGCGGCCCCAGCTATCTGGCGTCTGGAGACAGAGAGAAAAAGAGTACTTGGAGATGGAGAGAAAAGAAAGAGGTTAGAGGTGAGAGACAGCTAGAGAGAAGGAGAGAGAGAGAGATTGAAGGGGACACTGGAAGGGGGTAGAGGGAGCTTCAAGCAAAGGACAGAACAAGAGAGAAGACATGGGTTCAGTGGGAGAGAGGGAGATATAGAGGTTGAGGTTGAAGGTTGAGTGGGTGAAAAACAGAATGAACTGACTGAGCCAAGCCAAGGGAAAGCATTAGTACTATTTGTGTGACAGATAGACTGTTATCTGCTAGACTCTGGACTATTATCTTCTTCATTACCCCTTTTAGTGAGCTACAATAAAGAGGGGCTGAAGGAAGGAAGAAAAGGCAGAAACGTTGAGGCCAAGTGGAGGGTGAGAAAAAATGGTCGAAAGTGGATAACAAGGTTGACTAGAGAAAAAAAACGAAGGGGGATTGGGCAAGAGTTAATCAGACTGAGGGAGCAACGCATAACATTAGAAAAGTGTCTCTGTTTTCTGGAGGACATAAAGTCATCTTGTATTGCCTCTAATAACATGTTACAACTCTAAATGTATAATATTGATGGTATGGTAAGCATGAAACGATCAATATAATACATTTCACAATATTACCTGCCAACTTGAATATCGTTTGGTAACACTTTATAGTTAAAGGTGGGGTAGGTAAGTTTGAGAAACCGGCTCGAGATACACTTGTTGTTTTATTCCATGGAATGCTCTTAACATCCCGATAGCAATGAATATCTGAAGTGCTTTGACAAAAAATCCCAAAAAACAATGTCATCTGTGGAAGCCGTAGTACTGTAAAAAGCACGACCAATCATTTCAGCCGGCCCGGCTAAAGTTTTTCACTGGATGGCCTACCTGCCTGTCAGCCTTCCATCTGTGCACAAACTTATCTTGTGCCCTCATTGGTCATGTGCACGTTCGTGTGTGTTGGAGGAGGGGCTCTGTAAGGAAGTGGCAGATTTTTTCCGGCTGTGTATTTTCAAATTCTAGCGCACTCGAGCTGGTTTCTCCAAAATTCCTTTAACAAATATGATCTATTGTTATGTAACAAGACATGAAACTATAAGTGTTAATTGTGTCTAAATAACTCAAAATTAGATATTTATATCTAAGAACATGTTCCCTATTTCAAAGTGAAGTCTTGTTCATAACCAATAAGTTAGTAGTTCCCTATTCTAAAGTTGCCTCCTCTTCACACTTTGTAAATACATTATAGCACGCAACTACTGACATTAACCTCAACAGTACATGAACAAAGTAGGCTCATGTTGAAATATCTGTTTTTTTAATGAAGCAATAAAGAGAGGTTCAGACACATACCAAAACATGTCAAGTTTCTCCAAGCCTGAGTACACATATGTAGACTGTAAAAACACATTTTTAACAGATTTGATGTATTTGTGATCATACTGTGTGGCCTGCTTGTATGTACTTACACAATAGGTGCACTGTTCTCTCTGTGTTGTACTGTCTCAGTGTGAACATAGATTAAACAGCCAGCCAAACTCTTTTGAGAGCCAGGGAATGAGCAGCCATGCTCCTTTATTGACTTATTTGCAGTCCACTGACATTCAAACGGAGTGAAACTATAAAAAAAGAAGTTACAAGGCACTTAATGTTCTCATACATGCAAGTGTAACATACACAGATTAACACATAGGACCGCTAAGTGTAAACAAGGTAAATATAGCTAATGCTAGCTGTGCAATAAGCATGTATACAGGCTAGTATGGCTGTCACTACCCGATCTGTCCCCCTGCCCGATCGGTACTGCGCATGTGCGAGATGGTCCGCCATTGGAGAACTCCGGACGGCAACCCAAGATGGACACTTGACCCAGTGGCTTTTAGCAAAGATCAAAAATAAAACGAGAGAGAGATGAGTTATTGCTATTACAACGTGACTTCACTATTATTTAACAACTCTTTTTATTGGGTTCTTTTATTTGGGGTTAAGTACATTGTCAGAATACGTGAGAAATGAATTTAACTTCTGTTAGACAGCTATCATACTGAATAAATATTTACTGTGAATGTATGCAAAAATGTATGGCACACAATGAACCCATATCTCACACACTCACGCCACACATGCCTTTAGGTGCAGTGGCGGCGGCGGGGGGGGGTGTGTGGGTGTGTGTGTGTGTGTGTACAGAAGGTCCAGTTGTGATAGACACGGTACGCCACTGACAAACATAGTAAACATTCAAATACATACATAGTTAGAGGACATTATAGCATCAATATTTTCCTACTGGGTAGAAAGACCTTCTTATTTTTGAATATAAAGGGAAATAAGCAGATTTAGCTCTTGACCTGCCTGTTCATAGAGAAACATTAGAGAATGTATTCATGGATTTTATCGGCAAAAATAAGTGGCTGTTGGCGGTCGGGGTCACAGCCCCTCCACCCTCAGAGAATTGACTGAGTGGAGCACAAGGAGCAATTAAGTAGTGTTGAAATAATAAAGCAACGTGACCAAGGCACCTCTGTCTGGGGTGAATTCAGAACCCTTTCACTGGAGTTGAGCATGTATGCACAAAGTAAAACAAACATCAAGCGTTCAGTCATATGTAGATCAACCTGATGCATCCCTGGGAAAATCAGGAAGGAAATAATGTGGTTGCAGGTGAAATGAGTGGGTGCAACGTGAGTCAGTGAAGGGTGTGCGCCAGTGAGTTTTTACATCTTCTGCATGCATGCGAAGTATGTGCGAGTGAAGTGAGTCACAGGAAGGTGTGTGTGATGTCAAGCCCAGACAGGCTCGACTGTGGTCCAAGTTCAGGTTGCTGTCAGGTGGTAATGGTTAGTTAACAGAGCCGGTAATTACCTCAGACTGCGGCGCAGAGACACTGGCCAGATACCCTCAGGATACTGTGGGAAAGTACATTTAGTAGGTCAGCGCAGCAGGAGAGTGACCCCTGCTCCAGGTGTCTGGATACAGCATTTACTGGAAGAGTTTATTCTACAGTTAGAGTTAATAGCCAAGCTGGAGACAGGATTTATTTTTTCTTTACATTTGTGTGAATCATATTCTACAGTGTGGTCAACATTTCATTCCAATTTCTTTTGTAGAACCCTGTCTTTTTGAGTCGATTCAGATAAATAATATGGCCATGAAGCCCATCTGAATTGACTTAAGTTATTCACTCACTCATGTACCCTCATTTTATCATTTCAATTTGTATTTAACATTATAAGAGAGGTATCAATTGTTTAACTTTACCATTATCCGGACACGTTTTAAACTCTGGTGTCTTGTAGCAAATGTAAGGATACTTTATTTTTCATTGCAGGATAGTGTCTTAGCAGGAAAGCCTTTTAGATTTGAATTCAACATATTTATGACTGCAGTTTATAAGTGAAGAGAGTTTATTTTCTTTGGTCAGCTGTATTACATTTCAGACTTTCGACTGTTATACTGCGTCAAAGATAACTTGATTGAATGATTAACACTGAACTGATGTCAGCTTTTTCAGTGGAAGAGTGCTAAATGAGGCAAGCTGTTTCCACACTTTCTCCTTCCTTCCGCCCAGCAGAATATAATGAAAAAGGGGGTCACTTTTCCGCCGTTTGCATCCGTCAGTAAAGAGCCCATGTGTGAGAGTGTCGATCGCTGTTGGAGGGAATCCAAATCACCTAGCACGACCTTGGGACTTTTTGGGAAAGGCAAGAATAAGGTCAATGCTTCCACACCCTTCGTCATCTTTTCAACAGCATTATGAGGCTGATTTTTCCAGTTCAGCTTGCCATCCCTCTTAAAATGGACTTGTATCATTTTACAGTGGCGATAAATATTTATATCTGCCTGACAGACTGACAGGGAACTAAATATGCCAGAATCTCCCAGACATGATGATCGGAAAAAACAAAGAATCTCTGTTGTTTCTGTTTCCCGGGAAGGGATACTGTAGTTAGAAATAGCTGGCCTTTTCTTATATACTGTATATATGTTTTAGACCACAGCAACCTTGGACAGTAAAACAAGTATTTTTAACCTTCACTCGGACCTGAGATTCACATCGAAAAAGGAAAAGACAACATTTTCAAAGGGAAACGACATTTCTTCCTCCCCTCTCGTTCTCCTCCTGTTCCCACGCTGCCCCTTACCTGACTTACCACAATTTAAATCAAATCACTAGAGCCCAATTGGCTACTGTGACCATGTGACCTACATTTGCCCTAAAAGCACCGCCTTGTGAGATTGGTCTAGGATTTTCCCATGGGAGCTGCCTACAGAGCCAGTTTGTGTGCGTGTGTGTGTGTGTTTGAGAACGTTAGGGAAAAATCTCCCACCCCCCTCCCTCCCTCCCTCCCTCCCTCCCTCACTTTCCTACCTCCTCTCCACTATCCCCCTTTCTCCTCTTTTTTTTTTCCACCACCTCCCATCCTTTGAAACACAGTATCACACTTAGATAGCCTTTGTTGTCACGGCAAGGAGCATTCTTTCTCCGGCGTGGCCACACGGAGTGTGAGAATGCAGGAGGTTCCCTGAAAAACACAGAACAAAAGAGAAGCAGAGTAAAAATACAGCAATGTAGCAACTGCCTCAAATGTTTTAGGGTAGAATAAAACAATTTGAATACAAGTTTTTCTGCTGATTTCATTTATTAATGTTCTTTTGAAACGTTAGGCCCATTGGCTTTGCCTTCCAAGGAAAAGCCTGGTGAGGACATTGACGGGAAGATAGTATTGAAATGTTATTAGTTGCTGTCAAACTGTGAGGAAAAAACATTATCATCACTGCAACTTGGTCGGTACATTCACCGCCCTAGGGGAAAGCTTGTGATATGTGGTTAGAGAAGAAATGCGCCTGAAAGACTTGTGTTTTGAAACACAGTGTGGTCCGGTTGAATGCGTGGGCTCATTCCAACTCGTCAGGTGACAGAAGCTGAAGATGTCGTGCTTCTTCATAAACATAATCATGATCTTTTGCTTGTGCAAACATGCAAAACTATGCTCTGTTGACAATGCTGTCACTCTGTCACTAGACATGCAATAAGTCTGACGGATTGCATCAAAACAAAGTGGATCTTGGGAATAAGATGCCAACTTGTAAAGAATGAATAGCGCTAACTTTAATTGATTGATGAAATGTAGCGAAATAAATTGATTCATGGCACACTTTTCAATAATGTTTTTAGTCTTCAATGAAAGGTACCAAGTATTTTCAAATTGATAGGCTTGAATCCACATGAATTCCCGAGTCGTTATTGTTCATGTTAAATTAAAAAGAAATGTATCTTGTCAACTCTAAAATCATCAAACTTGTGGCCCTCACCTCTGCTTTGATGCGTGTTACCTAATGCAACATTTGTCATAATTTTTTTTTATTTAAATAATTTCACTTCTTTCATATATATTTTCTTTATTTCCTTGTCTTATTGATCTCTTTAGGATCTTTTCATTTGTAGCTAGTTGTGTTTTGAATAATTACAGAAAGAGTGACTTCCATCCAGGTTGCGTGTGTGTGTGCCACTGTGCGTGCGTGTGTGTGCCGCTGTGCGTGCGTGTGAGCCGCTGTACGTGCGTGTGAGCCGCTGCACGTGCGTGTGAGCCGCTGCACGTGCGTGTGAGCCGCTGCGCATGCGTGTGAGCCGCTGTACGTGCGTGTGAGCCGCTGTAGGTGCGTGTGTGGCGCTGTGCGTGCGTGTGAGCCGCTGCACGTGCGTGTGAGCCGCTGCAGGTGCGTGTGAGCCGCTGTGCGTGCGTGTGAGCCGCTGTGCGTGTGTGCCTGCCCGTCCGTGGCCTAGCCTTGAGAGTTCAGAGCAGGTTCTGGCTTGCTCTACTCTGGGAAACTGTGAGCTGAGCAAATAGCTGGGTCTGTTTTCCTATGTGTGAGCCATGTGTATGCGCTGCGAGCACTCGTGTGCATGCGGCCTATGCGCACTGTAGTGAAGCCTGTGCGAATTGTAAAGTGTTTTGTCTGTGTGGGGAATTTGTGTCTGTGTGTGTGAGGCATAATACAAAGAGGAGGATCCACAGTGTGCTGAGGGAGAGATGAGCTTCATTCCCACAGATAGGACAGGAGATGACACCTCTGCTTTTCCCTCACCTCCGCTGTCTAGCCGCTTTCTCCTGTGCTGACCTCACTCACCACAGAGGCAAACAGCACCCTGCGTGTGCACACAGAGGAGAGGACGCACTGTCGCTAGAGTGGGTGCTACGCTCTTGATTTGCCGTTGTTGTCTAACTTTTTCTGGACAAAGACAGACAGACAGACTGGCTTTAGAATCTGACTCTTTGATTTACAGCCCACCTCTAAGTGGAATGCTGTTTGCTGGGTGGAGCTCAGGTGTGTTGACAAGGCTTTTAGCACCGAGGTGCTGTCAGGACGGCTCACAGACGAGTGTGTGTGCACGTTAGGGGCCGGCAAACAAGGGGTCACTAATGTCCCACCAGAGAGCTCTCCACCAGGCAGAGCCGGGACAGCATGGACATGTGAACGCCACTGAGGCGTAAACGCACACACTGATCTGATCTATCTCTAACACTTAGCCCCTTTCACACCAAAGCTGCCACTTAGGAAAAATGTCTGTTTGCCATCAGTGTGAATGGGTCAACACATGGTTTTAAGACCCTCGTCTACAGCTGGTTTCTAACAAAGGTCTGACAGGTGAACTCTGCTAGCTACAGTTAACATAGCGTTACTAAAGTAGACTTACAGTTTCACACACATTGCTGCAATATGACTGAGGAGCGTAAAATACACTATACACATATACTCCAGTAAAAATGAAGCCCTACCACTTATTTCTCATTTCAAATCTGGGGAGGGTGGGAGGTGCCAATATTTTTGTAATTTTTGAAAACCGAGCACAGCCATGTTCTTGTCTTTCAATGGATTTGTATCATGGAGGGTTCCCGCGGGGTCTTAAAAAGTCTTAAATGTGATCATTAGAATTTAAGGCCTTAAAAAGTCTTAAATATGATCAAAAAAATAAGAAAGGTCTTAAAGATAGAAAGTCTTAAAAATCTGTCTAAATGTGTTTTGGGGGAAATGTCCGGGCTGCAAAGTAACCAGTACGGTAATAGCCTTTCAGTTCCCCCAAAACAATTTGTATTGAAATAAATCAACATGGAACCAGTAATCACTAACTTTGTTTCCCCCGGCCCCTTATCGGAGAAACACCCAGCTAGTAAACTAGCAACCAAGCTTCAGCTTGCGGCTATCTTCGAATCTACTTACAAATAATTATGGGGAAGTGTAAGTTCAACCGTATTTGGTTGGAAAACATCTCATTTAGTGCTTGGTTGAAACCAGTGGAGGGGAACGTGTTTGAAGCCCGCTGCACCTTTTGCAAACAAAATTAGCGTTTGTTTTGCTAATGCAGCGTTAGCTAGTGCAGTGTTAGCTAATGCAGCGTTAGCTAATGCAGTGTTAGCTAGTGCAGTGTTAGCTAGTGCAGCAGCTCCCGCAACAACATCGGGGGACCTCCGGGCGACGTTTGGGTCTACAACGTTAACCCTAAAAGCGGAGGTTCTGTGGACGCTAAATAAGGTGGCTAAACACCAATCATACAACAGCATGAAGGCAGCAGAGCTCTGAATATAGCTCTTGTCACTCACTCACACACACACAGACCCACAGGGCCGCCCCTCCCTACTGGCAGATCACGCAGACTGCGTGGGGCCTCACCTCCCGGAGGGGGCCCTCATCTTGCGGAGGGAGCCTCAACTGAGCCGCAAATGCAGCGTCGACACTCGCGACACAGAGGGCCTCATCATATAACTTTGCGTGGGGCCACAAGTTGGCGAGGGGCGGCCCTGCACACACACACACAAACACACACACACACACACACACACACACATACACAGAGACACACACACACACTTTTTGTCTAACACGCTAACACAGTTCTGTGTACTGTTATGCTGTTATGTTCAGTCATCGTTCTTATGTTGAACAAGAATACATTTACATATTTTTTCTTTCATAGCAATTTTCCATCATACTTTCTTGCCGTGAAATAGATCTTAAATTCTATTCAAAATGGTCTTAAAAAGTCTTACATTTGAGTTGGTGAAACCTGCAGGAAGCCTGTCATGGTACACAATGATGTCGTCTAAAGTGACAACAACAAGCACATACTAACAGAAAATTCTTAGAAAATCTGAGATTCATTATTTTAAGAGAATATTATTTAAAGATTGACGTGTTTACATCACATCTCATATTATCTCTGTTCAATACAAACTAGACTCCAGTTAAATCAAACTATTACCTTAATCTGATTACTCTGTATATGTGTGCATGCATGTAAACAAAGTCAGTCTACAGCTTGAGCTACATTTCTTAAATAATTTAGAGAATACTCATAACGTTGTCAGGTATTCAATTCACACTGGAGAAATAATATATGCTTTCCACTTTGGTCATTATAAATGCTTATTAGGAAATATCGTTTAACAATGGCCGCTGTTTTTCCTTGAGTAATTTTATCATCACTTCCCCCTCTCTCTGTTGGCAGGATGTTCAACTTGCCGTTTAGCTTGTGCACAGTCTTGCCTTCAGACAAACACCAGGCTGCAAGATGTCTAACATATTTTCTCTCTTTCCTTCAAATCTTTAAGACTTTCTGAGGTTTGAAAACACTTTTTTAACCCTGCTGCTTTTATCTGTCTGTCCAGGCATGTAACAGTGATCAGTACGCGGCGGTGCCCAGGAAGGACATGGTCAGGATGCTGAAACAGAAAGGTCAGAACAACCGGCCCGGTGGATACCTAGTAGAAAGATAACGTATCTACACAACATTACTCCTTAAACCTTTGCTTCAGTTGTCTGTATTTTTTAAGTAAGTATCATACAGTAAGATAAAGGTTAAACAGACTTGTGCATACACAAATGGCAGTAAATGCTGTCAAATATGTGATTCAGTTTTCATTGCTTTTTTACAGTTTATAGACCCAAGCCATGAATGTAATAATCTAGAACGATTATTTCAAAATGATTAAACTCCTTAGCGGCCCTTAATGCTAATTGGCTGTCCTCGTCAGGTGACATTTCTTACAATCTTTTGTTTACAAAGAATTAGCTCAGCGCCTGGAACCAAAACAGCCTATTGGACGAGTTTTCACCTCAAAAGCAGCATCCCTAACTTCTTTGAGAATAAAGTCCTTATTTGTGTTGTGTTTGTAGGATTCCTGCAGGACGACAGCGACCACACACACCAGCAGGAAGAGGGGAAGCTCGATGACTTCCCGACCCCCGGTGTGACCCCTGAAATCCCCAGGTATGTTGAGTGTCAATGGGCGCCCCTCTCAGAGCTGGACCCCGACACCCTGACCTTTCCCGGGGGGGCACCCATACAGCTCCACACCGTGCCCCCCGCCCTCCTGCAGAGGATATCGCTCTTCTATGTCTGCACCAGATGTGGCAAGGTGTTCTGGGAAGGCACTCACTATGGCCGCGTTCTCTCCATGTTTCAGGACATCTTGCACATAACGGACACTGAAGCCGAGGCGCAGCAGCTCTGACTGATGTTGCGCTTTACCGGACCCTCAAAAACATCCAAAGTAATATTCACTCAATTAGATCCTAGCGACCGTGAAACTGAATTGCCTCGTATATGTTAGTTTTCCCCTTTGTAATTGACTTGATAAAAGTTCTAGAAGAGACTGAATGTCCTCTGAATAACCATTTTGATAATAGTTAGGTGTACAGTTAGTTAACAGTAAGCCCACTATTCCTCTATGATAAGTAAGTTCATTTCTTTCTTTACCCCTGAATCAACAGACTGTTTCATTTTCATACCACATGGTTTACAGTCATACGAAAAACTGATGTGTATCATTTCTACGGTTTTAAACCTATTGGGTTTATAAGAGTCAATGAACCAAAGACGTGTAACGCTGCATTTGTGTTTGACTTTTGTTGTTGTTGTTGTTGTTTACCCTTCTGCTTAATTTGTCAGGATTTATGTTATGGGAAGTATAGAGATTATTTGTTCCTCTTGAGTTTTCCCTCGCTTGATAATTATATCTTAAAACTACAACGCAGTACATTAAGTTTGCATTGTTTAAACATTTTAAAACATTTTTCTTTTCTTTTATGTTAAAGCTGCAGATACATTTTTACAGGACTCTGTTCTTTGGCCTTTTAAGCAGTCTGTCGTACTGTACATTTTTATTTTCCTGTAAATTCATCTGTATGCTAAATATGTGTCAATAAAGAGCTTTCATTTCTTTTATTAACCTGGTGGAAGTCTGTCGAGGTATTTCCTGATGTTTTTCAGAAGTGAGAGAACAGATGGTAAAGGACTAAGAGGGGACAGATTGATGAGATCATCTGAGCTTCACTGATGTCTGTCAGGTGTAACACTAACAGTGTGGGGGTTTCCTGCCCCCAGGCTAAAGAGCACACAGGTCACAGAGTAACCCAACACACACACCGCCTCAATCCCTTTATCTGTTCTCATACCTTTCTACCTCTCTGTTCACAAAGCCTGCGTTGGATGCAGAAAGTGAGATTGCCCAAAACCGTTTTTTTTCAGATCTAATGTGGAAAATTCTGCAATTAAAGATGTTCTGGTGTTTTCTGGTCGACTGCTTAGTGCGAGTTTAGTCAAGAGTTAAAATCCTTTTACCCTCATAAAATCCAACCACAGCCAGATGTGCACTTTATTTAATTGATGGCTTATCTTGTATCAAAAAGGCCGCAGGTATTTCCAAAGACAGGTCACACTGTGAGTCAGTTCAATGTGTTGTCAGCGTGTTTGATGCAGTAGGAACTCAGAGATCGCCCTGTGAAAAATAATTACATTCTCAACCTATATCGATTATCGATGATATATGGACTTGACCTTCATAACCTGTGTTTGCGCAGATGTTTAACGCTGCTTCACTGTTAGACACTGCACAACTTTGTTTACATATCTGCAAGTTGATTATATTCATTGTTTAGGTTATGGTTTTGGCTATTTATTTAGGATATTTAATTTCTGAATATTCTTAAGAATTAACAGGTCATTGCATTTTTAGTCTTAAAATGACATGATACTGTATATATCATATTGTCCATAGTTATCTTGGCAGGCCTGCTCAGATATTTGGACCTATAGGATGATCCAGTAACACCAGAAAAATGAATAACATTTCCATGGAACATTTAAGCTTTTCTCTAGAACACACGCACACTGTAACCTGATTATCATATCATGAATAACAACATGTGTAAACAATAAAAAAAATCTTCAGTAACTTCACAAGCTGTCAGTTTGCAGGGAGCTGAGCTGCAGCCCAATCTGTATCCCAGCAAGCAAGCTGTGGAAATTGAAATGGCTTTGGAATGAAGTGTTATATAACCAAATGTGCTTCCTTTCCAAAGTTATTTGAAGGAAGAGGACATTTCTCAGCATCACATGTTTCAACAGCAGGTCAGGACCTCCACTTGTAAGTAATGTAAAACCATTAACCAATTGCGTAACCTTTGATTCAGTGATATTACACCATAAATAATCCACTTAACTCTTAAGGACAGGACGATTGTCGCTTCTAAAGAATAATGTTGTAAAAGTGAGTGTATATTGGAGTTCACTGTATTATAGTGCATGCTGGGTGATCCGGACCTGCTCATATGTCGGAGGTAAATGTAATGTCTTAACCAGAAACTGTCCTGGAAAAAGAGATCATGTGGATTACTGTCTCAGACATGACTTAAGGGTCGCAAACAATTCCATCCTGCAATAATACGCCATGTTTATGAGCTAATCTTGAATGTTTTTAGTTGAAGATATTAAGGGTTATTCTCTTGTGAGCTGTATAGGTTTGAGAGGCATTTCAGCAACTTTAATACCACTTTCTAACAAGGTACCAAATACAAAAAATGTGACCCGACTTTGACCATTGTAACCTAAAGCCATGATATGTTTTTCAGTTATTTCTAAATGTAATAGTTTAACCAATTTAGAAAATCCTGTTGTGATTTTTTACTAATATTTGGCACTTTACCAGCTTTGGTAGTAGCAAGGCACCATAGACAAAGAAATGCCCCCCAAAAAAACTGACAGACTAATCACATTAATAATTGTATAAAATATGCAGTTCGATTGTATTAATACTTAATGTTTTCTTCATTTAAGCATTTAGAAAAGGGAAACAGATTTTCAGCAGTTTATTTAATTATTTCAAGTTCAGACTTTCAGGTGTGGAAGAGGTTGCTGATAAACTGGATGCATGATGTTGCCAGCAGCAGAATGCTTCTGAAATAAATCGGGAGGAGAGACTGTCCTGAATCTTACATTAAATGTAAACAAAACAAAAGTCTCCATACGCAAATAAGGGTTGAACAAGTTGCCTGCTAGTTGTATCGCCTATTTCTTCATACTTCCAGGAATACAAAAATCTTGCCACGTAGCCTTGCGCTTTCTCTCTTTTTTTTTAGAAGACTATAATAACTACAGTAACATTAATCCACCCTGAAGTATTTGTATTGCTCAATAAGTAAAATCGACACCCTAGCTCCCAAAATAAGCCCCTCTCTGTGTGTCTTGTCCTGTCCTTGTCCGGGTGGTCGCAGCCCCTGCCTCTGCGCAGAGCGCGAGCTTTCTGCTGCAGCACCGTGTTATTTGATCCTTGCTCTTTCTTTGCTGGGAAGAAAAGCTCGCCTCTTTCCCACGCTCTGAGGACACGTGGTGCCCGGAATGAATTGGATTCAGAAGGCCCTCCCTCTCCCGGTAAAACGTCACCTCTCTCTCTCTCTCTCTCTCTCTCTCTCTCTCTCTCTCTCTCTCTCTCTCTCTCTCTCTCTCTCTCTCAACATGCTTTCTGGCATGAATGTAAGGCGTAATGATACCAAAAAAAACTTGACATTTTTACATGACGGTTTTCCTCCGTGTGTCCCAGTGTGTGAGTTTTCCGATCCGGACTCCCCTCCCAGGCGACCCGCATTCAACAGTCTCCTCCCGTCTCGTCTGGCCCCGGCTGCCCCGACTCTCGGCGCCAAATCTCGGCGCAGCGCACCGATCTGCCCGGCGCTCCGTTTACAACACTGCACCAATCTGGGCTCCGTCTATGTCGCTGGGAAAAAAACACGACTTGTTTATCAACACACAGCAATAGAACAGAGATATGGCTGCAATAATAGAACCAGAATAGACTTGTTTTATCTTTGTGTCACCACCAGCACTGACTCCACAAAACCTCTTCGATAACGCTTTAAAAAACATTATTTGGACGTCGTTTATTGCAAAAAATTACTGCGCTTTTACGCACGCATGGAATACTCCATTGCTCTCTGTAAACTGAATGGTAGTCTTAACAAAGCTGTGTTGATAATTAGACCTGTCAAAGAGAAAATCAGAGATTGTAAAAATAAGTAGGCGACTTCATCACTGCTTAAAGTGTACAAAGCCTCATAATTGTATCTGTTCTTGGCTGCTTCCCAGACACACATTAGACGGGGGGGGGGGGCAAAGAGAGGAGAGCAAATGCCACAGAGTTTGGAGGAGAAACTCATCCAGTCAGAGAAACTTTTGGCTCCTGCGGTCTGTGCAAATGTTTTCCAAGTGTCCAGACACACTGCAGCCAAAGCTCTGATAGCCAACAGATGTTCCTGATTTTCCAGAAGATGTTCCGCACCATTCACTAAACCAAAGAAGAAAAAATCCCATATATATACAACACATGTAATAAAAACTTTTAGTGATCCTAAAATACCAAATCTGAATACGCAACCATAACCCACAACCTTTGAACATTTCCTAATGTACTTTGAGTTGTTTGAACTAAACTCCAGTGTGCACATGCAGGTCTGTGTCATATGAAGCATGGAGAGAGGAAAACACACATCTGTTAGTGTAGCCTTATGGTAAGGGGTCGGAGTTAGGTATTCACCACATTTCTATCAATGAGTCAGAGCCACAGTCTTTGTTTTAGAGCATTTGCAGCTGTGGGCCACTTGTTGCAGTGGAACAAAACTTCAAAAACAGTCAGTGTCTAAAACAAACGAATCACATAAATTGTTTGCCACATTTCAACAAATACATCTGAGATTATAAAATAGAATTACGTGTTTCCCATTTGTTGGCAGGTGTTTGGCTAAAGTCCATTAGTTTGAACATCAGGCCAACAGCAAAACAACAGTTGGATGAGTGTATGTTAGCATAAATAGTTCGCGCTTCACTCACCTAGGTAAAAGTCAAGTCGATTCCATTTAAAAAGCCTAAAGTCACAGATTTTCCTTTAAGGCTTTACAGCTTGTATAATAACACCTTACCAAACTTGTCAAAAGCTGTGTGCCATGATGCTCCCAAGGGTGTAGAAATAATGGAACCAAGCAATCCATTTTATTTACGTGTTCCCTTAGTCATTCTTTAGATAAAATAGACAGACACATTTGATAAGTACAGTCCTGTACCAGCACTGGTTTCTATAATGTGTGTATTGATTAAGAGTCTGTATGAGCTATATGTTTAAAGTGCTGTAACTTAATGGACACATGCCAACCAAAGTCTAAAACAAAGGTTACCCATGACCATTGTAATGCACTCCAAATGTGATTAAGAAGTCATTAGGTGTGTTCCGGTCGACTAAATGCAGTTTTTTGTCATAGTTGACTGAAAGTTTATTCAGTCAATTAGACATTTGTAAATGTTTGTTTCATGCTAACTGGCTTATCTCCAATCATCTTTAAGTAAAGCTCTGGTAAATACACTATTTAAAGTGTAATTCACATAATTGTATGAGTGTATTAGGTCCATGACAGCTTTAGAAATAGTGTACTTGGCTCCATTAAAAAATATTGCTGTACGTAACTGCTGAATGTGATCATTAATATGTAGCCTTCCTGTTGTGTTAGATTATACAAAACAGGTTGTGACCTTCATTTGTGTGATCTCTGCTGCATGTCTCTCACGCTGACTGACGCACATATGCATAGACAGATGCGGCCACAGACGTGCGCCAAATGTACAGTTCAGAGTGTGGGAAAACGAGGACAGTGTGAAAGCCACCAAACCATCAGAGCGGTTTATAAAGTGTAGCACAGATGAGATAAGGTTTACGGCCCGCCAAACGGAGCAGACGCCCCGGGGGACGCTGAGATGTACCTGCTGTGGTTTTCACATTATTCTCTTTTTTACTCCCATCCACGCAGCTCTGTGACTTTCTCATGTCTTCTTGCTGTCAAACTCCGAGTCTATCTATCAATATCTCTCACCACCTTCAGTCTGCCTTTCTCACACACACACACACACACACACACACACACACACACACACACACACACACACACACACACACACACACACACACACACACACACACACACACACACACACACACACACACACACACACACACAGGCACCCAGTTCCCACGGTGGTGGGGGAAACTGAGCGGCGTGTCAATCTGCGCACAGCGTCACCTCTTTCACTTGCAAAAAGGAAGTAGCGCAGGGGCTTTTGTTATTCGAAGTCCCACAGTCTAAAACAACTGGAATATATCCGCAGTTTATGATTCAAACAGCCACCTATAATCTCCACCCCAGGGTGTGTTTTGAGATCGAGCGGTTGGGATTTTTCTATTTACTGTCGTTACCATTTGGTTCGGAGGTAATCACTGTCTTGGGGATCTTTGAGGTTTAAGATGCGTTCACACCATAGACAGTATATATATAAATATAAAGGTTCACACTTGAGACATACGCTGTTAAATGCTACTTTTATATGTCTCCCTTGAGCCATAACCATATGGACAATAAAACTCTTTATTTCAACGTGAACTGCACGGATATAGCCTCTCGGTTTTAGATAGCATTTACGCAGAAGAAGAGCAAAGTCAGGGTCCAGCGTTCTGCCCATTTTTATTTCATATTTGTGCAAAAAAAATCCCTGTTGTGTTTTGACAGTGAGTGTCTTAGTGAAATTACAGATAATTCGGGCCACGTAATAGCAAGACATAAACCCGACCCTCCCCTGGACAGCATGTCATTATCAGCCCCTTTTCTGGCCCAATTTAACATAAAAAGGTGTTAATGAGTCCAAGTACCCCCTATTTAAAAGGAAACCACCATCTTAATCAACCATGTCTTCTCACGTTATGTAAAGTCCAGAAACTATAACCTTTTCCTTTTATGAAGTTAAACATTTTCTCAATATCAAGAGGGAATCAAATTAAGTTTTCTTCAACTGTCACCTGTTGTGACAGGAAAAATGAAACCAAATAATAGTTTTTTCATCAATTCAGTTCTTATTTAAAAATGAATGTGCTATTTTGTTTATTTTCAGCGCACTTTTTTTCACATGAAAGAAATCCTGTCTTATTCTCTGCCTGTCACTGAGACATGAAGAGGCTTGATTGGCTTTTTTTGCGGAGTTCCTGTTGATGTTAATCCAGCGGATGATCCTTTACAACGTGCCCGCTCTCTCAGCATTTTACAGCCCCGGCAGCTCCATGCCTCTGGCTTTCAGAGCTTCCTGGGGTCTGCTACAGGAGATCGGATATAGAGCTCACCATTGTTGCGGGCGGCTTGTTTAATATTTCTGTAGCAGCAACGTTTGGCTCCCTCCTCGGAAGACTCCGCCTCCTCCCCGCAGATTCACAGGGGCCCGGTTCCTCCCCCTAACCGAGCCGGCAGCCTATAACCTCCCCGCGTTTCCGCCCATTCCTCCACAGTTGATTCTTCGGGATGGCATTGTCATGCAAATAGAGGACGCGTAAAATATTCCCCCAGAGCGCAGCGCAGGGCAGAGACTCACACGGACCGCGAGGAGGACACAGCCCGGGCCCCACGGTGGATTTGTATCATTTTCGTCGCTTCGGACCCGTCCATCTGTCACAGGTAAGTCCCAAATCTGCAGTGGCTCACATTTTCTAGTAATTTAGTGGCAAATATCAAGCAGTGTAACTGTGCGTAAACGTGTGCGCACGGAGGTCTCCTCTCGCACTCTTGGATGTGGCGGAATGTGGGGTCTCTCGCAACCGGGACTCATTCGGATGCTTTTTCTCTTGTCTTCCGCAGACCCCCTGGCCACATGAGCAGCGACACAGCCGGGACGTGTAGCCGGGAATCAGGTCGGAGCGTTTAAGGAAAACCTGCCCCGTGGAGATAGTGACCATACTTCCAATTTCCCCAAGAGAAGCCGGAGGTGTCTCCATCCCCTGCTACAGGCTACCTGCTGCTGCTACGGAGGGGGAACTAGGTCTACAGAACCCTGGATCGCACCCTTTTTATGTTTTAGGGATTTCAGGATCTCTCAATATTAACATTTTTGCACACCAAGTGTGTTATTTCCTTTCTTGTCCTTTTTGGGATATACACGGTGATCTTTTAGTACTTTAAAGTGCTTTGATAACTGGTTGTAATCCAGTTTAACTGTGGCATTGTCACCAGACCAGAGACGCTCAACAGGACGATTATTATCAGCTTTAGAGCCCGGGCAGGATTACTGGTTCCCCCCCCCCCCCCACCCTCCAGAGAGCTGCAACCATGAGCCAGGCGGATGTCTCGACTTGCTCCGCGCCGCAGAGGGTTTTCCAGGAGGCAGTGAAGCAGGGCAACACCAAGGAGCTGCACTCTTTGCTGCAGAACATGACAAACTGCGAGTTCAACGTCAACTCCTTCGGGCCTGAAGGGCAGACGGCCCTGCACCAATCTGTCATTGACGGCAACCTGGAGCTGGTAAAACTGCTGGTGAAGTTTGGTGCAGACATCCGGCTGGCCAACAGGGAAGGGTGGAGCGCTTTACACATCGCCGCCTTCGGGGGCCACCAAGACATTGTGCTATACCTCATCACCAAGGCCAAGTACTCCTCTGGCGCCCGGTGATATGTCTCTGCTGTCAGGTAAAACAAGAAAAAACAACAAGTGGAAAATAAAACTGCAACACACGGGAAAGCCAGGCTCTTGTAAAAGCAAAAAAAAAAAAATGCCAATATCGTCATAGTTGTGCCAAATTATATTTAAAAAAAGGAAATATAAAGACCTGCACAATAATCTTCCCTCATTGTAAACCAAACGGGGTCCTCTCTGCACTCCTGAGTGTGGCACCTCATGCTCCACACACAGCTACAACACGAATCTTTTTAACAAAAGAAAAAAAACGCCATTTTTGGTGAGTTTGTTGGTACTAAAGCTTTCCTCTTGAATGTGTATACTAGATATTTTCGTCCACTATAAAAGAAGCCAGTGTGTGTGTATCACATGTGTGTGTTTGGACTCCAGAGTGCAGATGGCCCAGTTTCTTTTTCTATCCATGACCTCCCATCCCCGGTTATACAGTTGAATAGTTTCTTTGTGGGGAGGGGTGGGGGGGAGACTGTTGCTCCTCATTGTTCACTTGTAAAAACCCTTTTTAAGTTATTTTATATGAAACACGGCACTTGATGCTCTATGGCTGCATGCTGGA
Organism: Notothenia rossii; assembly: GCF_949606895.1. Lineage (NCBI taxonomy): Eukaryota > Metazoa > Chordata > Actinopteri > Perciformes > Nototheniidae > Notothenia > Notothenia rossii. Next base: position 46,999,222 of record NC_136910.1, read on the forward strand.
ATATCTGAAAGGGAAGACACAGGAACAAGAGAAGAAGGGTTGCCCTCTGTTGGCAACCAGAGGTCTGTTTTCTTTAACTTTTTTTATTTTACAACACGCTTTCAGATGTGTAATCATGTAACAACAAGGGACTCCATCATTGTTGTGAAGTACTGTACACAATAGCTTTACTTTTGTTTGTTTTTTTTAAAGAAAAAGTAGCTGAATGCGCTCTTCATGCAGATCTTAGCTGGCGTCCAACTTGTCAGGCCAGTTGCGACCTTTGGTCATTGTGTTATTAAGAGAGAGAGAAACCGCTGCTTTCGCTTTGTATCAAAAAAAGTCGCATTTGGAAATCACTTTATAATCTCCTTTCAGTATTTTATTAACATCCTAGTCATCACTGTGAAAGCAGGCTGGGTTTTTATTTTATTTATGAAGGTACATTGAGAAGATGCATTTTTTTGTTGTTGTGGTTCTTCTTTAACAAAAGTGTCAGAATATCTAGGGTGACTCAAGCTGCTTCAGACTCGTAGTATAAACTGTCCCGTGTGGAGGTAGACCTGCCACCCCCCCCTTCCAAATACTCACCCCCACCCAAAAAAAACCTCTGTTAAAGCCTGTTGACCCCCTCAAGAGGACTTTCTCCCCCCCCCCTCCCCTCTCCTCTCCTCCTCCCATTAAAAGGACTTTGTTTGGTTGCCTTTTGCCAGCTACCTCGACTATAAAGTATTCTCAAGTTGTTCTCACCACTCTGCCACGTTGTTTGGAGTCTGAGACATTCACAATGTGTCTGTGATCATCCACATGCCAGTATGTTTTTTTTGGGGGGGGGGGGTTTGTAGCCTATAATAGACAGATGGACTTCATTACAGAAGATGCAAAGACCCCATTCCTGCATCCTCAGTCGGGACAGTTTATTTTACACTACAACCAAACAAATTCTGTCAAGCAATGCATCGTTTCTGCAAGGGAGTCTCTGTCTCTCACACACTGCCATTGTTTTCCCTATAAACCTACACTTTTTCCTCTCTTTCTGTCTTCATCTTTTCCAGTCATACAAAAAAAATGGAATTGTATCGCATGACTTATAAATGCAGGGAGTTTTATTGCACAAAAACGCGGAGCCTTGTGCGCCCCCAGTGTTTTTACGGGGTAACTGCAGGAGCCAAGGCTTTGGAATAGTTACTACTACTGAGCAGGACCCTAATACTGTTGGACGATGAAGACTTTAAAAAAAAAAAAAAAAAAACACAACGCCACATGACTATTGCAGGAAGTCACAGAAAAGGAAATTGGTTTCATCAACTTGCCTGCTGCATTTTGAAAGTCATGGCACCCTAACATTTGTATCAATGCTGCTTGTATGTTTCTTTTTTTGTTTTTATATGTTTTTTTTTTTTTTTACTGCTCAAGTCACAGCAGCACCGGGTCACCACATGAGAAGCTTTTGAAAGAGTGTTTTTTTTAAGTGTGTTTGTGTGATTGTGTGCATCTCATGAGGGGCTTGGTGTTGTTAAAACTTCCCATTTTAAACCTGGAATAACCACAAGTAAACTGAAGCGATTCTAGATCCACTTCATCATGGTATACATTGGTATCAGGCAACAAATTAAATATGCATCGCTTGTCTTAAACTTGATGTTTTTTCCTTTTTGTTTTTTTTTGTTTCGAATATTGCACTGATGACTGTTGTTAAAAAAAGTTGGCTTTTATGTGTCAACATTTAATTTTTTTCTGAATAGAAAAAAAAAACAAACACAACAAAATACTATTGTATAAATATATGCTCCAGGTGATAATGTCCTAATGTGTGTGTTACTTTGTGGAAAGAACATGATGTTTTTTTTTAACAAAGATGCGTGTATCTCTGTGATTGGGTGAATGTATATATACATATGGATATATATATATCGATGATGATGATGATGATGATGATATCTTGGGGCACTTTCTTTTCTGAAGTGCTGTCTTCCTGTTTTTTTTGAAAGGGGAATAATACATTTGATGGTAAGATCATTGTAACATGATTAAAAATTGCACGGTTGTGTGGTTGTTTGGCTTACCAGGGTCATAACATTTATGACGTAAGGAGCCAGCCGCCGTTGGTGTACATGAGTGAGATGATTTTTTTTTTAAAGAGAAAAAAAAAAGTGATGACTTCTTTGGACCAAGTTGTGTTTCCTGGTCTCGCTTCATTTCAAGCGAGAGGAAACGGCAGATTTTTTTTCATGAGTGATGCAGATGTTCCATCATGTTTGATTTAGTTTGTATTCTTTTATTTTTTGAGCGTTTGTAACACTGTGATGATGACGTGACGTCATGTGGAGATGAGTGCTGTATTATTTTTGTACGTTTGTGTACAAGCCAGTAAAGAAATCATTAAACTCAAACTCTCTGTGTATGCATACATTTCTTCCTCATCTCCCAAGTAGAAAGCTACACCCCCCCCCCCACTCCTTCTCCCCCCTCCTGCATATTTTTCATAAAAGGTTGGTTTGGGAAACACACCCCTTCTCTCTCTCTCTCTCTCTCTCTCGCTCTCTCTCTCTCCTCCCTCCCTGTCTTCCAAGCCGGGCCCAACCCAGATCCCCATTCTCTCCCTTTGTCATTCATCTGGCCTCATCCTTTCACTGCCAGGATAAAAGAGCCCGGTGCATTGTGGGTAGGCTCAATTTAAAGAAGGGTCCCCTCCCCTGTGTGTGTTGTGGGAGAGCTGGTTTTATGTTACCCCCACACACTCAAAAACGTTCCAACACACACTCCTCTCTTGTGCTCTCTTTCCAAGCTCTGCGCCGCAATTCAACTCAATGCTAACAACCTGCTTTTGCACACACTTGAATGTATCTTTCAATCATTCGTTTATAATAATTCCCTCAAATGATCTTTCACGTCACTACCCCCTTCCCATAAGTTGTGTACCACTTAAATAAACACTGTTAAAGGTGGACATTCATGTCAATGTATGTGATCTTTCTTGTAAAAGATGTACTTGTGATGGTGAAATGACCCTACAAATGGTTGGTTGAACTGTCACACACTTTATCTGACTGGCCATAAGTCAAAAAAAGTGGAACACAATGATTCATTTTGAGCCAAGTAATACTGTGTTAGTGTTTCCCAATTTCCCGAAAAAACAAAAGCTTATGAGTGAAGTGAAGCCTTTAAATGAACATTTGCAGTCATTTCTTTCTTCTATATCACTTGTTAAACCTATAAAGACCGAAGGCACTATTGGTTATACGTCTCAACACCTATATATCTGAGTTTAAAGCTCTCATTGAGTCATGTTTTGCATGCGTTGGAACTGATATTACGCGACTGTGGGAGGGTCGTGGGAAAAGGGACACTACAATACGTCTTCTTGCATGTCCAACCTGTCGGTGTTGACACATTTGCTGGGTGTCGTCCTGCTGCAAACGTTTGAGCAATGAGGGTTAGAAATGTGCTTTAAACAACAGTTTGTGGTTTGGGAGTTTTCATTTCAGTGTGATGCTGGATTTAAATTCTCAGGGGAAAAAAAAGTTATTGTTATTATTGAAGCAGCTGTTTCTTTCTGAGCTGCTGCTGAACCATCACTGACCTCAAATGTTCTGATGCATTTGATTTGTCGGATCCAGACTCCAGGAGAGTTAGATGTTTTGATGCCGTGGCGGTCCGAAGGGGCTCTCTGCTCGCCCGCTCGTCCTTTCCTCTCTCCCTCCCAGTCTCTCACTTCTGCAGGATGTTTTTGTTGAGCTGGGTTCCCTATTGTTCACACACTGAGTTGGCTGGCCTCCCAGGGCTGCTGCTGACTGCTATAGGCCCCCTAATAGGTTCTTCATGTGCTTTGGCTTTCCTCGCTCCTCTTGGTCTGGAGCTTCAGTGAGCCAGACAACGCAAGGCATTTTGGGAGGAATTCTGCAGACATGATTGTGAGAGAAATCAGATGAAGAAATATCCAGACGACTTACGAGAGCAGCTTTGAAATTACTTTATTAAAACAGCGTAACTGAAGCAGGACGACACCCAGCTAACGTTTCAGTTTACAGTTTAAGTTGTCTATTTTTGCATTTTAGACATAAATGTAGTCAAATATAGTTTTTGTGTCGATGTTACAGCAGCTGCAATCAAGTGCGTCTGTGTGATAATCTTCTATCTCCATTCAAAAGGCCATTGTTCTGCGTCTCATCAAATATTCATATCCATGCTTACACCCCTCATTTAAAGGGTTACACTTGATCTGTGGGACACAAGTTTAACTGAACATCTTGTGATATGTGTGAAATGCAGTTTAATTGGTTTCGCAACACTAAATTCCTCATTCTCTAACGGCTCCTGTACAAAGAGGCGAGCTTTGTTTGCGAGACTGTGTAATACTTCCTCAAAGGGCCTTCGTATTGTCATGATTGCCGTCTGATTGGGAAATAATGTAATACAAACGGCTCTTCTGAATTAGTTTTTTATTTAGGACGAGAACATGTATGAGGAACTTGCTGCAGGAACCTGCGGCCACATAAAGAGGAACTACTGCAAGTGTTGAACAGTTTTTCCCACCTCTTAGTTTTGTAGCATCTGTTATGGCGGGAAAATGTGTTATTATCATCATTATCGGTACATAGAGTTTGGTATTTCAATAATAAATGAACTATGCGGCACAGAGCTATATAGCAGACCGAGCATGTTGTGACACACCACTGTTTCCTTCATGAAGTTGGTCTTATACCCCGTGTATGCTCCACGTTATTTGTAACTGTACATTGCAATTAGCCATAAGTAGCTACACTCTATTTGAGTATTTTTACAATGGGTCCTCCTCCACTGATGGTTATAAAACCATATTTATACCTACTATAATTGAGTATATTGGGCAATCAAAAGGGCAAAAATACTCCACTTTCATATTTTCACCTGATATATTGATATGGTGAACCTGTTGGCAAACAGTTTGCCCATTTGCAGATCCAGCAGAGCAACATAAACATTTATATGGGGTTGTTTTTGTACAAAATAATGTGAATCCTAAATCCTCTCTACTTTAATCTCTGTTTTGGTCTCCACCTCCTCAGGAAGATATGTATGTAAACAAAACAGCCTCGATAATGTCCATCTGAATGTTCCTACATTACCCAAAGCGCTTTGGTGTCTCTTGCTCTAACAACATCATCTTTTTGTGACCTGACTGAGAGAGAGTGGAAACAGCATCAAACGTTTTTCTTTCTATTGTTGAATGATGATTCATTGAGGTGATAAAAATGGATCTAAATCTTTATTTGTGACACTTTGATCTTAAAAGAGTCTTACAAGACTCAACAAAACTTGCTTAAGTTAGCAAACATTAGCCACTATTTTTACTCAAAGGTGGGGTATGTAATTTATTTCAGAAACACTTTTTTTTTTTATTCCATGGAATGCTCTAAACATCCCGATACCAATGAATACATGAAATGCTTTGACAATAAATACATAGAAAAATGTAAGCCGTAGTACTGTAAAAAGCACGACCAATCATTTTAGCCGGCCCGGCTAAAATAACTGGATGGCCTACCTGCCTGTCAGCCTTCCATCTGTGCACAAACTTATCTCGTGCCCTCATTGGTCATGTGCGCGTTCGTGTGTGTTGGAGGAGGGGCTCTGTAAGGAAGTCTGAAGGAAGAGGCAGATTGTTTCCGGTTGTGTACTCTCAAATTCTAGCGGACTCGAGCTGGTTTCTCCAAAATGACATACCCCACCTTTAATAGGTCAGAGTCAGACTGTGAATAAAACATTATTTAAAGGAATACTTCACCCACAAGACGATCATTTGTTTATCAATAACTCCTCCTGCTACCCTGAATTACCTTACGGATGATCCCAAAACCGAGTAAATTCACAACGAATTGCGATAAATGTTGGCCGCATTTACGCAACTTGTGAAGTACAATCCAAGCCTTATGTATCAAGGCATTTTCCTTCAAACCTTACTCTTCAAATTGTTTATGTTGGGAGCATATGACTTCATAAATGAAGAGTCTGATATTTTTTAGGATAGTTTTGCTGTTAAAAGTGGCTCCCATTTTAAGACTTTTTTCTTCACATATTCAGGGTTACACCGGGTGAGTAACTGATACACAAATCCTAATTTGAAGTGAAAAGTGTTCCTTTAATGTTCAATTTCCTAATTCAAATGTTCAAAGGTTTGCTTTCTTGTAATCACAGGTAAAGATGAACAGGGTTTGAGTCTCCCTTCATCCAAAATATGATGTATGTGTCTAACAAGTAGCCTACTATTGATGACACAGGAAATTATTTGTACTCTGTTTAGCTTATCTTGGCAACAAGTGTCCATAATCACACTGTAACATTTTCTGTGGATTCATCCTTTGTGAAATGGCAGTCTTGCTTACTTTTTTGGTGGTATTTGTTTCAGAGAATGTAGCACAACAACAATTGAAACCACAATAAAGGATGTGTGTTCCATCCCATGTGTGCAGTGAAACCAGTCAGTGGTGCTGCTGGATGACAGTGAGCTTGAAATCTTGCTGATATAACACTTTCTCTCCAAAAACATGTCTGTCGCTAAAACACGCCCCGTGAACACCCCCCTCTCCAAAAGTCTGCCTGTGAGTAAGAAGGGGAGTAAAAGAAAATAAAGTGACACAGGGAGAGAGAGAGAGAGAGACAGGTGGTCGGGCCGGTCTTTTCCTTGCCCTCCGCTCCTTTTTGAACTTTTCTTTCATTCTTCCAGTTCATTCTGTGCTTCTTTCCATAGCGCTGGTGACAAGGCGCTCCATTCACTGCCTCATTCTTCCTCCCTTCCCTCCCCCTCCATCTCCCCTCACACACCCCGACCCCATCCTCCTCCCTCCCGGCTCCTTTGTCTAGCTTGTGGGGGCCTGCTTTAGCTGCTATTCACCAGCCAGACGGACCGCCATTGACTGGACCCCCCCCTCAGCCCTCGTCCTCCCCCCTTCCCTGACATCCCTCCCGACAAACACCCCTCACACACACATATGCACACAGCAACCTGGCCATTCCCCACCCTATGCCCTGTATCAGGCAGCTGCTATGCTAATAGGGAGGAAGGGACGGATAGGGGGGGTGAGGGAGGGAGGGATGAGGAGGAGAGACAGAGCAGCCAGCCTATAGTGAGGGGACAGAGGGAGGGAGAGCAGGGAGAGTGACCCCGCTCCTCCATCTCCATAGCCATGCCAGAGCAGCAGCTCGCCTCCTGTTACACAAAGGGAGTCCCCCGGCCCTCCTCACCCCCCTCCCCCTCCTCACCCCTCTCCCCCCTCCTTCCACCCCTCTGTTCCCCTCTTTCTCATTCAAATCCATTTTATACCCCAGTGGTAAAGGGAGCTGTAAGTGCAGTATGTAAAGTAACCTTACTCCTGCCCTGCGGGCGTAACCATTCAGGGCTTAATACAGTGTGTGTGTGTGTGTGTGTGTGTGTGTGTGTGTGTGTGTGTGTGTGTGTGTGTGTGTGTGTGTGTGTGTGTGTGTGTGTGTGTGTGTGTGTGTGTGTGTGTGTGTGTGTGTGTGTGTGTGTGTGTGTGTGTGTGTGTGTGTGTGTGTGTGTGTGTGTGTGTGTGTGTGTGTGTGTGTGTGTGTGTGTGTGTGTGTGTGTGTGTGTGTGTGTGTCCATTCCCCTGCTTTGTTTAGAACTGTAGACCATACCTCCACACACACAAACTGACACCTGTCCTTGAGTCGAGTTGCATCTCCCTTCTTCTAAAAGCACATTAGAGTCACAGATCATTCACAGACAGACAAACACACACCAATCACTGTTTGGTATAGAGCAGGACAGTAATTGTGACAGAAATGGTGAGCTGTAGTCGGAAAATGAAACAAGTGACAAGATAACAGACGAGACAAAAACATTGTGCAATCGTTGCAAAATAGTGATGAACTCTACAGATATTAAATAAGTTTTGTTAAAGTTTAACCTTCACTAAAGATATCGACAGTTTCATTTTTTTTCAAAGGAAATAAAATCATTGTTTATACCCACTGTTTATACTTAAAAAAAATATTCTCTAATTTGATAAAGGGAATGGTTACATCCCTAGTATAGAATAATGCATACTTATAATACCATGTTATTGGGTGAACCAGCAATAGTTCTAATACTACAACAGCCCTGCAATAGATGCTGCCATAATGAAAGCTATCTACATTACTACTGTTAAAGATTTCTGTGCATTTTTTAATGACAGAGAGACATTTTTATATATGAACCAATGCCACATATTGTGACATTTAGGGCTCAATCTTATTTGCGATGCTGGTCCCAAGATGGATTTCTCTAATTGAATAAGATAGGCAGTGCAAAAAAAAAAAAAAAAAACATTACAATTAAATGACCATTTAACCCCTACGGTTGTTTGTTTTTAATAGTATATTGAAATTGAGACTCATATGGGTTGCAAATATGTTATTTACATCTATTCTTTTGACATTTTTATTTCTGTTGTCCATCTGCATGAACATAAACTTGAAAATGTCTCAATTGGAACAATATTCGGACGTTATAACCTATTTTATACATTTATTTGACTGATTATAATTCAATGCATATGGCTGTGTGTTGGCATGTTTGTGTCAGCAGCTTTTTTTCTGGTAGCATTTGTACACATCTTTTGCTGTGTTTTGGGGAGGGATTGGGAGGGTGGGGGGTGTTGTCAGGAAGACATTTCTCCCTCCGTCCCTCCTGTTCTGTTATTTACCCCTGTGCAGTGTGACCCCTTTGCCCCATCAGGGAGGCACGTCCCATCTGACATCTGCCTGTTTGCAGGGGGAGGGAGGGGATACAAGGGGTGGGGTGCCCATATGGAGCTTCTACGTCCCCTCACCCTGCCCAGACCAGGACTTCCCCCGTCCCTAACACACACACACACACACACACACACACACACACACACACACACACACACACACACACACACACACACACACACACACACACACACACACACCAACACCACATCTCCTATCTCCTGCTGCATACACCCTTTGTTCCTTTGCGAGAGATGTCGTGCCATTCCAACACACAGGCCTGCTGCAAGTCCAGTGGGAGAAGAGCTGATTGATAGAAAGACATTTTTCACTATTTTCAGAAATGTAAAGGACCAAATGTTTATTATTAATCCAGAAAATAATGGCCAGATGAAGGATTAGTTGCATTTGCAAAACCTGCAAGACTAAAATACATTTGTTTTTAATCAAACCAGATAACCAATGTAAAAAAACTCTAATGAAAGTACAAAACGATACAATACTTATATTATAGATTATCCCCATAAGGACATTTGTTTTGGACTACGTTCTGCAGTTCCACAAAGGATTACAAATATCATAAATACTACATAGCACACGATAAAAGACAATAACATATTCACACAAACGTATGCACATATACACACACACACACACACACACACACACACACACACACACACACACACACACACACACACACACACACACACACATACATACACACACACACACACACACACACACACACACATACACATACATACATACACACACACACACACACACACACACACACACACACACACACACACACACACACACACACACACACACACACATACACATACACATACACATACACATACACACACACACACATACATACATACATACATACAAAGACAACATACTGGGTGCATCATTATAGGACTCCTCAAAAGCCACTCCACCAACATAATAACACCATCGTGAATTCTAACGGTAAACACGTCTATTGTTTAAACTCACAGCTGTCTAGTTAGCAGCTTGTGGAAGACTCCATTGATGAACAAGGGAAAGTGTGTGACCAGGTAGACAGATTTGGCACAAATAAAATGATTGGACGGACAGATGATCTACCTTTGCTTAAACCAATAAAGATAATACTTGTTAGTTGCTGTCCTATTTACTATGTTAAAAGTACTTGTAGCCATGTGTCATTTGGATGGATGGATCAACCCACACCTACGTCCTGCTGTCTATATGTGTTGCATGATAGGGTGTACCAATTACCCTGTATGGATTATCCTTCTACACAATGATTCAGTGTGCTGCGTGCACAAAGAGCAGGCTGGCCGCAGGCCTGGATCTAGGCTAACAAGCTCGGTGGAGTTTAAATGGCCCAGTGTAACACTGACAACAAACTGTTGGTGATACTGCACTCTGTGACAGCACGTCCTCTGTCAGAGCCGCTGCCTTTGTCCGACAGCCTGTTTACGATAATACCTCTTGTTAAAGGGCTTACAGTGAATTAGGTTGTTACATATTGTGGCACAGCTGGCGGAGCTATTTTTCCATTACAGTGAAGAAAATTAGGCTTAAATGGCTTTGGAAATTAATCCCCATATGCATTGGCTGAATTGTTTCTTTATAGCTGGGTGATTAAGACCAAATCCCATCCTATATTTAGGTCAGGTGCAGGTAAACAGCAAGTGAAGGGGGACAGAGAGAGTATACACTAGCATCAGATCATCCAGAATCCATTAGAAATGAGAATCAAAACCTGTTGAAGCATCCTTTCAAAGACTTTCTGCAGCGCACCCAGAGGCTGCAGGGGCATAGCATCTCCAAACATGGTGGCAGAAAGACAAGACAAGATAAGATAAGATGGACCTTTATTAATCCCCGTGGGGAAATTCAGGAGTTTAAGCAGCAACAGAGTGAGAGTGAGAAACAGGACAGCCCAGATTCACACAAGATGAATACAATTAAAGATACAAATACAATTATATACAGGTAAGTAACTGTTAAAATAAGAAATGAATTAAACAAACACATATTTGATTCCGGATTGTTAAATATATTTACATGTATGCAGGTCCAAGTTATTGTGCAAACTGCAGCTTTTATGAATCAGAAAGATGTTGCCCATGTTGCTTCTCAATCTTAAACGGACAGTTCACCCACAGTTTAAGAAATACAATTTGTTTTCACATGCCTGTAGTGCTTTTTTTTCATCAACCAAGATCGTTTTGGTTTGAGATATTTGCCATAGAGATGTGTGCAAAAAACATACTATTAAAAAATTCAACAACAAAGACTCTTTCCAGAAATGATGACATCAATACAACTTGTTGAGAGAAGTTTCATGAGGGAACTATTGTCTTTAGTCACTGCTGACCGACAACCTTTAATGATGATTTCAACAGAAATGATCTCAGTATATGATTTTGTATCGTCAAATTATTATCCACCGGCTTAATTTCTACTTAACAAGAAGACATTGTTCCTATTGTGCTGGACTGCAATGAGGATATTCATTTTTGAATCTACATCATAACACTTGTTATCCTCTTTTGAGTCATAGACTTGAAACCGCTGTATACAACAATTCAAATTTATAAAAATGTGTATATAAAACGTTCTAAATATTATTTTTTTACAAGTGATCTTTCATGTTGAGTTGTCGTGTTGTAATACTGAACAGTACCATTTCGACTTTTAACATTTCTACACTGTCAAGAGTCAGTCTGGCTATGTTATCTTTGGAATTGGCCCATAAATTAATTAATATACATATTTCTAAATGTGCATATATATGTGTGTGTGTGTATGTATGTAAGTATATATATATGTGTGTGTGCGCATGTGCATGTGTGTCAGGGAGTAATTATGGAGAATAAAGGCCTGGTTGTACAGAGTGAAACTGTGGGTTTTGAAGTGAGATGGAAGATGCTTTTCTGTTTGGCTGAGCAGACTCAATGGTCCCATTCAGCCAGCCCCCTTACTGCCCATTGTCCTCCCACCACCAGCCCCACACACGCACACACACACACACACACACACACACACACACACACACACACACACACACACACACACACACACACACACACACACACACACACACACACACACACACACACACACACACACACACACACACACACACACACACACACACACACACACACACACAGGACCCAGTGGAATTGGAGTGCAGGCCTGGAGGAGAAAGGGATGGAGTGAGCTCCTGCTGAATCTGGGAGCTGTTGGGGGGTTGAAGTGAGGAAGAGAGGGGGTGGACAACAGGGATAGAAAATATAATTGTGATGCCACGGTAACTCTTTAATTTAACAAACATCTTAATGCGTACAATACTTCTCCAGAAACCTCATGCTTTGATAGTGGTGTCATGACAAATTCTCAAAATGTCAATAAATTACTAATTAGTTCTTTAGTGAATTACACAGTCAAACAAAAACGCAACTATGACAAACAGTCCTGTAATCCATTTAAGTAAATAAGCATCCCAACCTGTATTGCTTTTCATGTATTTGTTTGTAGTTGTTTGATAGTTTTCTAGCGATTGGTTATTTGTTCTGCTCGTTTTGAGGGCTTCTCTTGTATTTTCTGTGTTTTCCCCCCCTTTTTCGTGATTGAAAATGTGTGGAGTATTGTTGTTTTTGACCTCTCCTGTCACATATTTCCATTTTCATTACATGGATTTTATGCAGTCTTATGTGTGTGCAAACAAACAAAAAATCAAGGTAAATGTCTATTAAAAGTACTCAGTTTTCATGCACTAAGAGTGTTTATTCATTATATTCACATTTCTAATGTGTTAACATGGAAAGCAACTACCGGTAAATACAAAAAATGAAGTGAAAATATTTATTTGTATACAATGACAATATAAATACTATCTCGATAACTTTACTTGAGTTAATATACCTGTTACAATCATAGGAGGTTACAATCTGCCACAGTGTGCCTGTCACTGTGAAACACCTGTTTTTACACATGTCAATGTCCAGCTCTCCACAGTTGTCACCACCTAATGCCCTAAGTTAGACCCGTCATCCAGCAGTTAACCAGCTCCACACGGCAGAAGAAACCCTCACACAATAGTTTGTATACGAAGACACATTGGTCACACAATAGTCTGGCTATGAGGAACTCGCACTCATCGGGGGTTAATGATCGTCGGCCATTGGTGTGGAGCCCATTAGGCCATTGATCTGGCTAGGTCTTTTATGCCACCTGGGGAAAGGAATGTGCTCGCTCTGCCATTGTGTCTGTCTGTCTGCAAGTGTCACTGAGTGGTCATATAGCCCAAGTGAGTGTGTGTGTGTGTGTGTGTCAAAGAGAGGTCAATCAAAGCAGAACGGACCCTAGTGTCACACACTGTGCGGAGACAGTGGAGGATTTCTGAGGTCTGCTGGTCAAGGGTCATTGGCTCTGGATTGATTTAAAAGCAGAAATAATGACACGGAAAAACAACATTTGTGAACTCACACTGGCAACTTTTGACACAAACACATTTTGATATTCTTAAACCTGACCAGTGTGCGGTTCCTTACACACCAGGGAGGTAGATAAATGATATTGCAAAGCTCAGCACCTTTGGCCACTACGTGAGGCGAATACATACACGGCTCACACAAAGGGAAGAAAAGAGCTTCATTCATAGCTGCTTCTATTAGTTGCCTGAATTTATCGCCTCTTCGTCTAAAACATCCCTCTTTAAGGACAATTCAACTTCTCCATGGGTGGAAAACAACTAATTACAAGCACTCTTGTGCTTTTAATTGAGCAGATTCTTTTCATCAATTCCACCTATAAAAATAACCCCAAAAAAGTGTTTAAATTAGTTACTCTGTATTCACTGAAGTAGAGTTTGGATCAGGCAGACTGCTAAACATAGTGTTTATATTGGGCAAAAGGCTGTACATTACACCTTTTATTAAAAGTTAATGAATAATGTATTGAATTATTTGTATATGCATATGATGTCATCTATTATCACATATTACTTTTTTATAACTTCAATAATATAATTTCAACATATTATAAATATTGATATGTATTGACTTTCAAAAGGCTATAGGCTTTTACAAGTAATATTTTTCAATGTTACCTTCAACAAGCAATTTCGCATCTACTTTAGTCACATTGAAGTTAGCATGTTTTTCTTGCTCCACGCCTCAATTTTCTTCACACATTTTTCTGGAATCTGTGTTTTTGGAGCAAACATCTGTTGGATCTCAGACTTACAGAAAACACTGAGAACACACAGCTGGGTTTTTTTTGGGGGGGCGGAGGTGCCTGATCTTTAAATGTCCGAGGCCGCCAGTTGGTCTGCCATGTAATCAGAGTTGAACTTGGAGAAGGAAAGAAAGTGATGTCCAACACAAGATGAGAGAGTTTGTGTGTGTGTGTGTGTGTGTGTGTGTGTGTGTGTGTGTGTGTGTGTGTGTGTGTGTGTGTGTGTGCGTGTGTGTGTGTGTGTGTGTGTGTGTGTGTGTGCGTGCGTGCGTGTGTGTGTGTGTGGGGGGGGGGGGTCTTCCGTCGGCAGGACAATAGACAGTGGCAGCAGCAGCTGACCAGAGAATCCCTTCTTCTTTTGTCATGGTGTATAATGACGTCTCCACCACACACCACACACTCTCTCTCTCTCCCTCTCTACCTCTCTCTCCCCCATCACTACTCATCCCCCCTCCCTCCCTGCTTGATTTGGCATCAAGAGACTTCTGCATGTTTTTTCTCTCTTCCATCCTTTTTCCTGGCATCTCTCCTTTAGCCATTCCTCCCCTGTGCACAGTTCTCTCTATATATCATTGTCTGTGTGCATGTGTCTTTCTATGTCTGTGTTTGTGCAAGTACGTGGGTTTGTATATGTGTTTTGCAGCCTTTTCTCCTAAAGAATGTAACTTCTGAGACGCTCTCCAAACTCAGTAAATATCTCCACTACAGGCCATATGTTATCTGTGTGTGTGTCCAGCTCCCATCTGTGTGCAACCTGCATGTATTGACGTCTGTTTCGCTTTGTACAGCATGTTCTTGCCTTCCCTCTATCCACTTTTGTATTTTCTTTATCTGTTTTTGGTTAAGTGTAGGATCTTTTATTTGCAGCGGTGGAAGAATTTGAAATATCAAAAAGCTCCATTACAACAATGTACCAATAAGCCATGCTTCCAAATTTAGAAATAAGTATTCTCAACAAAACCAATCATAAGTAAAAGCAACTCTTTAAATGATACTTGAGTTTAAATAACCCCATGGTGGTTAGATGACTATTGGGGGAGGACAAAATGTGAACAGTTCTGTTAAATAAACCATGGTAGGGGTAATGGAGCAAGTCATTTTTAGTGGAACTGCAAACATAGGTGTGGACATCATATGGACAAACCGGGCCTCCTAGCTATAGGCCAACTTACTGCCTGATTAAATGTACTTTACATTTTTCCAGGGAAATTTCATTAAATTAAACTGCTAAGACAAGCCGGAGCCTAAGCAGGTGTTAAAGTTAAAGGTCTGCTGAGGGCCTGGCTGAGAGTGAAACGTGCTTACAACAGTATGGTGGAAGACTGAAGGTCTTCGGCTTCATTCGGACAGTAGGGGGTGTATTCTGTATTGTGAGGGAAGATAGAAGTCTGGTTTTATCATATGAACGGTCCTGAATGTTAAAGATATTTCCACAAATTGAACTTTTGTACATCAATTACTCAACTGTTGTTACCTAAAATCATTGTAGAATATTTTTGTTTTTCTTGTATTCCTCAAAGGTGAACAAAGCATCAAAAAATGAAGAAGTGAAAATGAAGTAGACGTTTAAAAAAAAAAGAAGCAAAACTCTATTTAAACATCCATTTACAAACTCTTTCACAGTAATTGCAGTATACTCTAGGTGTTTCCAGTTGTATGCTCACTTCTACCAAAACACTAACCATGAATTGTGTAGTAATGAAGCATTCTGGTTAACTTGAGATGGTTTGCCAAATTGGGAAAAGCAAGACACTAGAGGTTTCTCAATTCTCACATTTCCCCTCCTCGACTCCTATCCTCGACTCCTCTCCTCGAGACTTGGTGCCGCCCACAGGAGATACGAGCGGAGGACTGAGGAGGGGAACCGAGGAGAGAGGAGTGGAAGCAGCAGGCGGTTAGAGAAATGATAACTCCTCTCCTCTGAGCGGGAGGCACAGCAGCCCTCTGTCTGATGGACAGATGTGTTCATGAATCATGACCACTTATATATTTACTTTTAATTAATTGACAGTGCGGTATAATGAGACAATAGCAGGCTACAGATGCGGACATATACACACACATATATTTATAAATATATACAATTTCAGAATCAAACAAGTATGAGAGCACTCTCATAATAACGTAACACAATCAGAGACTGGATATATCCCCCCCCCCCCCCCCCCCCCCCCCCCCCCCCCCCCTCTCTCTCTGATCGCTGAAATGGGGAATTGAAATTACGGGCCAAAAGTTGTACAAGTATTAAAAGTAAGCATAGGACACCAAACCAACTGAGACCCGTCTGTCCGACGCATCTACGCACTGTACAACACACACACTGTACCACACACACACCTACACACTGTAGCCTACCACACACACCTACAGCTCCTAAAGCATAATCAGGCTACAGCCGTTGTGTATTTTATTATGTGAAGCACTAAATGGTCTTAGAAAAATATCGACTCTTTGTTTGTAGATATCTACTAAACTAAAGCATACAAATACAGAAAGTAATGTAGGCCTGTTATACTGAGTGATATATATTGTACACACTGCTCTGCTTTCTGCACGGACCTCACAGCTGTTTTCACTGTAAACATTGCGTTGCGATGAAAGCAGTTACTAAAATAATATCCAAGGGATGCATGTAGAGCTGTCATTGGCTGAGATAAGTCCGGCCGTGCGTCACCCCTCCACCGTTCCCGGAAATGCATCCGCGGAGGAGCCGTAGAGGACCCATCAGTGTCTCCTCGGTTAGAGCTCCTCCAGAGAGCCTCCTCGATGCTCGATGCTCGGTCTTCGAAGTGCATTTAGAGAAATGAGATGTCCTTCAAAATGGCGCGCTGAAATTCATTTCCGGGTCACTACCGGAGGACCGAGGAATCGAGGAGTCGAGGAGGGGAAATTTGGGTATTGAGAAACCTCTGAGCTGATGTGAGGAACCAGCATGCTGGGAATTTTTCCTGCCAAACATGTGTTTAACTCAGCCTGTCTATGCAAAGTTCTGCATACTCGAAGTTATCGCTTCCTCTCTCTCTTCATGGGAACTTGCTCTTTCTCCTCTCCTGAAAAGCATACTGAAGTGTGTCAATACGGCCTCTCAGTGTGTGTGTGTGTGTGTGTGTGTGTGTGTGTGTGTGTGTGTGTGTGTGTGTGTGTGTGTGTGTGTGTGTGTGTGTGTGTGTGTGTGTGTGTGTGTGCGTGCGTGCGTGTGCGTGTGCGTGTGTGTGTGTGTGTGCGTGGGTGTGTGGGTGTGTGTGTTTTTGGTTGCACCAGGTGATATGGCCTGGTGCGGAAGGTCACCGCTGTGATGTCACTTCCCCTTCCTTTCCGGATATTCCCAGCATTCTCCTGCCAGCAGCCGGGAACTCTGGGAAATAAGAGCAGGAAGCCTGGCTCCTTCGAGAGAGAGGTGGGGGGGGTTAATATTATTAACTTATTTTTAACATTGAATCTCTTTGTCTACTTTAAATACATGTTATTTTGTTATTTCAATACGTGAACCCTGTTCGTTCTGCTTCTTTAATAGATTCTACTAGTTTGTTACTATTTCCTATTCTCAATACAGGACTAAATACAATAGGAAAACATTGAACACATCCTTAGAAGGAAATCTGATTCTCAGAAATGCTAACTTGAATTGTACAGAACGAATGTTTCACATGACTTATTTCCTATTTGTTAAACAAGTTGCTTTGAAATAGTTGCAATGTTAAGTGACTCATTTTCTATAGAAATACAAACTAAAAACAAACCTTTGAGGATGGAGCTATTGTGAATTCTTGGTGTCTTTTTTGTGTAGGCCTATTTCAGATTTTGTGAAATACATGTCGATCATCTGTAAATAGAGCAATATCGCCCCCTCCTGACTAAAGCCACTCAATGACAAACAAAGTGGAATGTGGCAACGTACATTTCCCAAGTAGGCTACTGTACTCGAGTACAATTTTGAAGTTCTTGTACTTCACTTGAGTATTTTCATTCCTTGTTACTTTATCTTTCTTCTCCACTACTTTTCAGGCAAATATTGTACTTTTAATTATTGTAATTTATACTACATTTATTTGACAGCTGTAGCCTAATCAACTTTGCAGATCCAAATTATTATTACTCAAATATATTTAACTTATCAATTATGGTGTATTTTTAATAAGGCTACCTAGAAGTTAATAAAGTATTTGAGATTAGCGCCAGCTTTATAGCAACACATTTGAATATAAATATATATACACATATGAATGCATCAGCATTTAATCGGATAATATAGTTTATATTTTCGTCTCAAATTAGTCATGTTGCATGGCTTTGCAAGTAAAAAATAGCTAAATGTATGAGACGAGACAGAGTCACGTGGTCAAAGTTGTTTACCACGTGTTCTGAGTCTGCGCGTCACTTCTAGAAAAACGCAGCCGCCGGGGTGAGTTGGGGCAGCGAGTGCTTGTTGTTTTTATAGCTAACGCTGTACTTCAGGAACCAAACTGCCTGCCGCGGTGCTTCATATTACGCCGTCAGCTCAGCTGACTCACCAGAGGGACATTTAGATCAAATACAACTCTGGCAAACAGCTGACAGCAGAGAGCCACACTGTTGGAGCTTCTTCAAAACAGCTAGCATCAGCTAGCGGAGCAAAGCTAGTCTGCTAGTTGCGTAGCAGCAATGGAGTGGCTTGGTAACAGCGCTTTACTTCATGATGAAGAGTCGAGCAGTGACCAAGCTCGAACAGCCAATGGCTTCATCGGTGTTCATCCTCACCAGCAGGTAATAACCTCGCGCTTGAGGTCGGGTCGTTGTTGACGAAATAACTACCTTCTTTGGCATCGCTGAGGTAACCTAACGGTATTAAAAGCATGCTAACTAGCTAAACCTGTTTAGGGATGAGTAAAGTTGGTTCATGCCAACTTTCATTGCCTGAAAACAACACATGTGCTTGAGCATGTTTTTCTACGTGTATTCAGTGCATCAGTTTCTACCTTATATGTCATTTTATTAGCAGCTAGCTAGCATATAGCGTGCAGACAATAACTGTCACCAGGGTCCAGGCTGCATGCCAAAATGAATGCTGACCTCATGTCCACCCAGTTGCTCTAGCTATATATTAAGCTAGCTATACATTCTTACACATCGAAATAGAATGCAGATCTCAGGCTGTCCCGATCCTGTCAGGACATACAAACATACTATCAGCTCCAGAGAGAGATCATGTATATGTGAGATGGGGAGATTAAGAGGCCACATCATCACATGAAGCAGCAGCAGCTCTCCTTCTCAATTTAATCCCACAGGTCCTCGACATTATCAGACATTGACAGCTGTGTGTTCTGCTGTCTGTTGTTGACTAAAATAGGATTTAGATGTTTTGGGAGCCATGATCAAAATGGAAAGTATGTTATTTTTAGCCCTCTCGCCCCACCCTGTACCAAACACAGCATGGTTGTGGTTGAAAGCTCTTGAACCAATGGATTGCATTTCTTTTGGGATTGAGTGTGAGCGAAGAGCCTATCTATGGAAAAAGTGTAATTGGACTATTTAGAAAACTTGGGGGGAAGAGCATCATGAGGATGTTGTTTTACCGCAGGATTATTAAATAAGCAGAACCTATACAAGTAAAAGTGTGTATTCATTTACTTTAGATTTGCACCCTTTCCTCTATTCTTGTCAAAACATTTGAATGTATTTTGTGTGTGCATAATGTTGTAACAGAATAAAGGAACGGCACTGAGGTCATGTGTTTGTTTATTGCAAGCTATATCATTTTTGGATATTCAACAATGTCATCGCATAGTATCCTCATATCATACAGCCCTTCCTTTTGAAGCGCATTAAGATTAGATATGCTATTTAAATAGACTTGACTTGGTTTAGTGGTAGAAAGCACACCTTGTATGTAATAAATGTGTATGTGATGAGGATTAACTGTCAATTTGACTCAACTCTCTGACAGTATATTGCCTTTCTCTTAGTCCTAATATAAGTTTCATCTGTTCTCCTCCCATCAGTCACCGTTGTCGCACCGCTGTGATTGTGCCATGGCGTCGCTGTGTCAGGGCCGCTGTGTGAAAGCCTCCATCGTGTCCAGCTGGAGACTGGCTGAGGCCCAGGATCAGCTCTGCTCCCTTGGCGTCCACAGCTCAGAGTCCCTGGAGCAGGAGCGCGCTCGGACAATGGCCTGCCCCACCGAACTCACGCACACTGAGGAGGAGTGGCGCCGCAAGGAGAGCATGCTGGGAGGTCAGGAGCCCAGCCGCAGTCCTGTGCTCGGAGCTGCCAGTAGTTGGGACGTTTTTGATAAGGTAAACTATCCGTTTTGTGTGTGTTTGTTCCACAATTTTTAAGTGAGCTCTCCTGACGCATAGAGATGACATGGAGTATTTAAAGAGAGCATTTTTATATTGTGTTGATTATTTACATGTTCTTATTTAACTGTATACTTACTGTCTGTAACCATTTTCTTTATAATATCAGAAGTTAGTCATTGTCTTTTCTGTCTTCCAGAGTATTATCAATGTTCAACATCTCCCTAAAGATATGGATCAGGAAAAGTGCAAGACGTTTCTTCAAAAGTTTGACCAAGAGCTCCGGCATTTTGGTAAATGAGACTTCAAATATAAAGTTTATTTCACGAATTGTCTTGCCCTCATACTTGTTGGGACTTTTAGTTGAATAAAATGTGTTGAAGGCAACGTCTGTTATGACTAAACTCAACTAAGTACAAGATGAGGTTTATAATGGTGGATAGATTTTGGAGTGCACATTTGACATGTAGAATTTGGGTTAAGTTATGTTCTTTGACAGCCACAGAGGTGAGGACTTAAAAGTTGGGTCAGCTTTTTGTTTTGATATGTATGTACTATGGCCTTTTTAAAGATTTGCATGTACCTGATTTGTGTTTAACAGTAAACCTTTTTTGTTTCCAGCCAACATGAACCATTTTTATCTTTGTGTCAGGTATGTTGCACAGATGGGATGACAGTCAACGATTCCTTGCAGAGATGCCTCAGATCATCTGTGAGGAGACGGCAAACTACTTAATTCTGTGGTGCATGAGACTACAGCAAGAGGGGGTAATGTACTGAAAACACCCGGTTGTTGTTATTTATAAAAACAAAACCTGTAATATGTGTAGTCAAAGCCTGATCCAGTGAAATACTCCAAACACGTTTTAAACATAGAACCACTGCCTGAGCATGTTCACAGACATCTTGAAAACACAGTTGTGGAGTCATTTTAGATTAGAATGCATCTGGCCATTTTCATTAGTGTAATCAAAGTGTTTCACTTGTCAAAGTAGTACAATAAATCCAGAAATGACATAATACATATGTTTTTGAACATGACATCAAAATGGTGTTTTGTCCTGCAGAAAGAAGCCCTGATGGAGCAGGTGGCGCACCAAGCTGTCGTCATGCGCTTCATCCTGGAGATGGCCTCGACCTCTCAGCAGGATCCAAGAGGCTGCTTCAGACACTTCTTCCACAAAGCCAAAGTAAGACCAAACATGACCTGAGATGAATCCCCTCGATCCCCAAAACTGTCCTCTCCTGAGTTAAAAAGGCATGTAGGCTACTGCCAAAATTGCCCCCTTCATCATAGCTAGAAATTGTAAGAAAATGAAAAAGATTATTATTTACTTTGCTTGAAGTTATTTTACATGTAGCTTTAAAAAAATATATATTTTAAAACTGCATTTGCACTCGCCACATCCTGTGAAAAACATTACATTTTGTGCTCGTCGAGCCAACCAACCAACCATGATTGACCCGGCTGAGAACAACAGTCACGTGACAAAAACTTAGTGAAACTTCAACTGAACTGCCGACTGTTTACAAAGAGGAGAAGAGGAGTTTGTATAAATGTAAACGGTTTAATATGTAAAGCCCCCGTTTGGACTCCAATATGGGTAACGTTTCAGGAAATTTCGTTTGCCTTTTTCCCAATTTTTTTTATTTCGTTATAATGCACAATACATGTTTAAGTTCTCCTTAGCTCCAGCCATGATTGTACTGTCTCCATAGGGGTGCGGAAGTGATATATTACAGTTAAAAAGCAAGGGCATGGTGATTTAAAATGAGATGGGTGCGAAACACTCCGTGACACAAGTTTGCTTAAAGCTATGCATGTTTTCTAATATTGTCGCTTGGTTGTTCCGTAGGAAGGACAAGACGTCTACTTAGAAGTCTTCCATTCAGAGCTCGAGGCCTTCAAACAGAGAGTGAGAGAATCCGCACTCAGGTCCAGATGTGACGCACTCCATAATGTAGAACCACAACAAAGTGACACAAACTGCAGAGTTAAACCCAAAGAAGCCCTGGACTCGTTTCCTATAGTAAGTCCTTTTCCTCTTCACAGGCTGCAGTTCCTCTACTCAGCTGGCAGATGGCGCCACTGAGTTACTGAATGTTAGTGCTCTGATAAATGGAGAACTCATAAAGCTTTAGTTGGATGCTGGATTTTAGAGCATCAGCATTCGTATTCTATTTTTCAGTGGTATAATTCCCACAAAATATGCAAATAACAATTTTCACATACAGTAAATTGTAAAAGTGCACCAGGGAAAAATGCATGGGAAGTCAGAAAACCTGTGATAAAACTCAAGTAAGCACTCCAGCAGCTGCCCAAAGATGGAGTTCATTATGTGTCTCTTTAAAATCCTAACATCTGCCACACAGAAACTTTGATAACGGAGCAGTAGTGCGAAAGGGAATAGTCAATATATTTCTCTTGTGTTGCATCAGTGTGTCACCCTTAAGCAATTATTGTAACTTGTTACAAGAAAGAAAATCAAGTCAAAACTTCCATTCTAACTTATGGGCTAAATAAGCCGTTTTTTTCAGGGGTTGGCTTTGCAAGGCTGTTGAAATAAACAGACGCAGTATAACAATCTAAAAGTTTCTTAAATGGCGATGGAGAGAGCCTTGGGGTGATTAACATCTGTGATAAAGAAAGAAATGATTATATTATATGTATTACTTGGTTATACAAATGAATTGCTGTTTCAATACATAGTAGCCTCACCATCAGTGTTCCATCTAATCATCGTATCAGCAACGTAGGTATCACAGTAAATCCCCACTCAGACGTTATTATTCTCCTACGTCAGTGGTGTATTAGCTCCAATGTGAGCACATAATCACTGGACAGAAGCCTGAGGTATTTTGTTTTAATCTATTTCACTATTCAGAATAAATCATTTCCAAATAGCATATTCCACATGCTGGTTACTTAACCTGTATCTTTGCAGTTTGTAAGCCTTTAGTTGGCGAGACAGAAAGAGGCCTCCTCCCCCTCCGTGGGCCTCACAGCTTGATAGGCTGCCAAAACTTCTTCTCGGGGAAAAAAAGAAAACACTTCCTCCCCCCCCCTTCTCCCACACAGGGAAGATGGCTACTCAGGAATGTGATCGAGCCTGTTGAAAGTGAAGCTCCTGGTCCCGTTGCTTCTCTGTGCTTCGGTTGTTTGAACTTGTAATCAGTCTCTGAGTGGTGGTTTGCAGAGAATAAGTACACGAGAAGCTGCTCTCTTTAAAGAAAAGCACATGTTTGTGTGTTTTAGTTCATGGTTAAAATCTCTACTGAACATTTGTGAATTCATGATCATCTCAGCTTAAACTCAGATTAGGGCATGAAATGCTAAAGAGGCAGAGTGCGGTTACACAACCATTATAATCCTCTAACTAGGCGACAGGGATCTCTCCACCCGTCTTTCTCCAGCCACATTCAGACTGATTTTATACATGAGGGTAAAGTTACACTGTGGAGCTTTACTTATGTATAACCTGCCTTCTCCTGAGCTTCCTGTATTGATAGAGTAACAACTAAAGTAACCTGTGAATGTTTTTTGATATGAAATGGACTCTCTCCCCCTCCTCTAGGTGTCCGAGTATCCCAAGAAGCGTTACATAGAGGACGGACTGTGGACAAGCACAGGGAGGTGGACAAAGGACGACGGTGCAGAAACGGACGATATGCGCATGATGGAGACCTCCTAGGCTCCTGCTTCTCCTTCATCTCCACCGCCTCCCCATTTAGGAGTTTTAAAGTCCTCTATACCCAGCAGAGCAGAGCAGGAATAAAAGGAGACTTGATCGGTCTTTCAAACTGCAGGAAACAATGTTTTGCCGATAAGAAACATTCCTCTGTGTTGCCCATACTGTGGAATCCCTGCAGTGTCTCATGACGGCTAAAAGCACGCGTAGCAACATAATCCTGGTGGTGCAGATGGATTTCTGATATCCTTTTAAGCTGGTTGCATTTTTGATTTCTCCTGGAGAAAAAGGGAAACCTTACATGGTAGGAAAAAAACAACGACAATTGATCATTTAAACCAGGCAATACAAATAATACTAAACCACTTATTTGGGCAGTTAGGAACCAAATCCCTGAAGTAGGACTCAGGTTAGTGGACTTGAAAGGAATATTGTAAACGCTGCTTAAATGAATCGTGGACAGCATGACTGACAGATGCTGGCTTTTTCTGAAGATTTTCATTTAATAGAAACAACTGATCATGTAGCACCATACTGTAGCTACTGTAAAACACACACAAGGCAGTTGTCAAACAGTCTGGATCATGAGAAAGTTCACCTGTGGTGTTTCGCCTGGAACGGAAAACAAATATCCTTCCCGGCAAATGTTCACGTTTTCTCAATCTAATGTCAGTCGGCGTAACTTTTTATATTCGGTAAAAAAAACCTGCTTGTGTTTGAATGGCGTGATGTTTGAATCGGTAACAAAAACAGAGCACAAGCGCTCCAGTTGGGCTAACCTGGGTTTGTGTTTTCTCCAGCAACTTGTTTGCCTATAAGGAAATGACGGTATAGGAGTAAATGGTTTGTTCAACAGGTCTAGATTCATCTTACAGTGTTTGGACTCACGACTGACTTGCATGTATTAAGCAGCACAAAGGTCTCTGGCTCTTTAACAGGAGAGGATGAATAATGCAATCTGTTTGGAAGGATAGGCACTTAGCTGCAGAGTTGGGAGGAATTAAGATTGTTGGTGCAACATTTACTTTGCTTTTGTCAATCATTAGTTTGTCGACAGCTGCCTCTTTGGATTTAAGTGAATCAAGAGTTCAATGATGGTAATCTTTGACCGCTTTGCTGAGTGGCTGACAGTCAGGAATGATAACTTCTCTAAAGATTACACTCGAGGTGGTTTTAATGTTTAAGTTCTTCGGAAAAAATAAGTAGTTATTTTGTTCTTCTTCCTCGTCTTGGTAATCAGACCTCCTTGACTACATCTTCCATTCACATGCAATTTACTCAACGCACGTAATGGCTACAAAGTCCATTGAATCTCAAGTCCACATACAGCAACAGATGTTGATAATCATTGTTTACGTGGCTGACTTTGCTCTTATTGTCCTCTTCTGTGACATCATAATCCACTCTTTACAGCAATAGTCAGTTGCTTATTTATTGAAGCAGCTTCACATAATGAAGCGATGAATAATGAGCTATAGACAATAGTGCATTTTCCAACTCGGCATTTATTACTCGACAAAGCACGCCGGTTTTGATGCAAAGAGGGCGAAAGTCAGGCAAAATCTTATAAGGAAGTTTGAGGCAATCTTGGTCTCTAGTGTTAACAGCAAAACAAATCGTCTACTATCACTACTTTTGTTTAGTTTATACATGTATTTGACGGTTTTAAAATCATAGCCTCAAATTTGACACAGGCAATGGTTTAGCTTACATTTTCTCTACCAGCTTCCCTCAACATCTGGAACATCTGTCAGTCTCCTTTTATACCAATGCTCTGCAGACTGGACTCAGAGGTGTGTTAAAGTTTTCTTGGAAGTACAACTAAGGAGCTGAAAGCACATGTGTGTGTGTGTGTGGGGGGGGGGCGGTCTTTTTAAGAGCCTTGTGCTGTAAGCAGAAAGGAAGTCTGTCTGAATGTGTCCTGCACTTTATATCTGTTTGCCGTAAAAAAAAAAAAAAAGAGTTTGAGGTGGAGTGTGAATAATATTCTTCCTCATACCGTTTGGTTTTGTTGTGTTCCCAGTCATCCTATCTCTTTCTTTCATTTGTATCTTACAAGCAGGCTTCAGGTGAGCTTGATTTGTTTGACCTTTTGGAAGACTTTAAGAGACCTTTTGCCAGATTTATCAGGCTTCCAATAAACTGTCCCCTTCATAATCATTATTTAAGACAGTCAAAACTAGTGTGAAAATATGCTGACCGACACAATCAGTGACATTTTAGCTGCAGACTGTTGAGTTCAAGGTACCGTAGGATACATTAAAGTACAATTCACGTTATTATGACTTGAAGCTTCTGTGTGATGCAATGTTGCTTCTGCAGTGCGCCTGTCATTTCATTCTTCATTGTTTCACAGATCTGCACAGTGCACATATAAGAAGTATCAAATACTGTAAACATAAACGGAGGTATTGTAAGCAGTGGAACTAAAACGATGTGTTGCTGTGATCCTAAATGTGTTTTTGTTTTCTTCCTTTTTTTTAGTCACATATCAACTATGCAATATAATTGTATGGCTTAAGCTGTTCTTCTGAACCTGCGGCTACTATCTACGGTGTTTCAACATCCTCAATGATTTAAAGATTATCACAGAATTTGTGAGACTGACAGTATAAGAATGTCTGTCACTAAGCTATAATCGGTAGGACATCTAGTTATACACTTCTCAAGGCTACTGTAAGAATTGGTTTCTCTTGCTGCTGTTAACTCAAATATAAAACAAAGTGCTAAATGTTTGTATTTTGTTGTTGACTGCTACAGTTCTTTGTTAAATCTGATACATTTATTAGATGTTTGTTGAGAGAACTAAGTAGTGAACATTTGATCAATTGTGGACTTCTGTAGCTAGCACTTCATCTGTGCTTGGAGCCGATACTAGCATAAGGCACCCAGAGCCATGTGAAAGTATGTGTTCAGTTGCATTCTGGATAATGTAGGCACCAATAAAAAAATAAAAAACCTCTGTTGTGTGTCAAATTTCATACATGAGTCAGACAGTGTTGGAAAGCAGCTGAAGAAGGCTACTTTAACTGTCAGATCATTCTAATAATTATATCAATGACTGCAGAGGTTATTCAGTACTGGTTTACAATAACACACTACATTCAGTAAACCAGCGTCCGGTTTATTGTGATTCTTAATGCAACTCATAACACAGTTGTCTACGAAGAGGATGTGCTTTTTAGCATTGTATTCAAGTGTTAAAGAAATACACAGTAGAATTCAGGACACATTCACTGCATAAATGAGGCTACAGTACATTTGCAGGGCACATTAGCATTTATGTGGCTTTTAACATGACATTTGTAACACAGAACTGATGTTATTTCAATGAAGTTGTCAAGACACATTAAATGGAAAATATCAGTATACATTTATAGAATTGGTTGTCATGAGGAATGTCTGGTTAACATGGAATCAATGGGGTGTATTTAAGACTAAAGGTGGTCAAAAGAAGCTGCCACATGATTGTTTTTAATTAAAATAATTAAATATTCCAAATAATAAGTTTGGTTTATTCTAGGGCTGCTCGATTATGGCAAAAATCATAATCTCGATTATTTGGGTCAATAATTGATGTCACGATTATTAAAAACGATTATCCATTTACTTTGAAAACATCAATTTATTGGAGAAATAAAAATGTGAACAGTTGATTACCCTGAACTTTAAGTATAATTCAACTGAGAAACCAATAAAAATAAAAAGTAATTTGAAAAAAAAATTACGTTGTTTTCGTAATCGTTTCAAGCCATAATCGTAATCGCGATTCAAATACGATTAATTGAGCAGCCCTAGTTTATACATTATTACAAGCAGGCACTTAAATGCTAAAGTGAATTGACAGTCATTTGTTAAACATGGCACAGTTCCCTTTAGTATTTTCCCACTGCATAAAACACATCCCCAAGGCAGTTATGCCAGGGCAAAAAGCCCATACATATTACTTTCAAAGGATTCAAAAAAATGAAATGTCTCTAAAAATATCTTGTGTGTGCCCATTATTTTCACCAACAAAGAAAATTATTAATGATTGCATTTAGAAACACTAAAACTTCTTATTTAGGAACAATGATTTTCTAATATCTGTTTCATTAAAGTCTCCTGGCTTTATAAAGGCACATTTCTATAAAAAGAGACAATACCATTTTCGAAGTAGGCTACTTTATGTACACATGTTAAGAGTTCTTTTAAGTCAATAGCATTGTTGAAACAGTGCAAAAGTACATCTGTTGTCTCACTAACACTTCCTGACATACTCTATGAGCTCTTCACTTTGAACATTCAGAATATATTATTGCACAGATAGCTCTTGTTTTACAGAAAGAGGCACCTGATTGGACGATGTGAGTACAGTGGTTTCTGCTGGTAAACTTTACCCCTTCTTGTGCTTTCCTGATCAGGCTTTCTTCTATGCGACTTTCTGTTTGACGGAGAAGAGTTTTTTGTGGAGGAAAGCCTCGACGTGCGGCCAGATCATGTTGGTTTCTGTCCCAGTGAAGGTCTCTAGCACACCGTTACTCCTGGGGGGGTTTGGAAAAAACACAGAAAATACAGCCTTAATGTTATATTTTCCTCCTTTTAAGTAAATCTATCCTCTTGTATCCCCAGCCATCTTTTCTGTTCTTCCTTGAGGAAAGGATGAACAGACTCTGAAACATTGTGGTCAAAATAAGTGGGACACAAGCTAAGCACTATGTGAGGTTTGAGGGAACTGAGAAACATGTTTTCCTGCCTAATTAGTCCAGAAATAGAAATCATGATGCGCATACAAACAAGGTCCACAGCCTAATTTCTCTAGTGTTTGTACTTTTGCCTGAGCTTTCCTAATTATTTGGGGAAATATTTGTGAATTTGAATAACAAAAGCACTTAGTTAGACACAAAGCCTGTCCCCTTGGAATGTGGTTCTTAAGCGGTTGTTAGGCATGCCTCCAGCACTGAGGAAGGTGCAGAAAGAGGCCTAAGGTCAAAGTTCATCAACGTTTGGGTGTATCCCTTTATATATGGAGTATATGGTCTATGGGTGTAGCTTTGTAATGCATTATTGGGGCTAACACTTGGTGTGAGGTTAACGCTGTAATGCAGTCAAACACGTGCCTGTGTTTCTTCTTTAGGTTCTTTGTGTATGGCTGCAGGGTAAGTTGTTAGTATATGCAAAGTCTGAATGTATTTAATTTGAGACATATGAAACAGGGTGGCGGTGATTTATGAGTACTACCTGTAGTACTCTAAGACGGGCTCTGTCTGGTTTTCATAGGCCTTCAGTCTCAGTGTGACCGTATCAGGTGTGTCATCGTCCCTCTGGACCAGAGGCTCCCCTGTCTCATCATCCAAACCCTGAACAAAACACAAACACAGGTTGTTGCTGACTTAAATGGTGGGAAACCGGTGAGACAGGTAGAATATTGTAGCGTCCATTTGCTGCAGGATACAGACACAGCAAAGGGACTAGAATGTAAACACTTCTTAAGAAACACAGATGTTGGCTTTTAAACCAGCTGACCTAGAAAAGAGACCAGGCTGAAAATAGGAAAAGCTGAATAACGTGAAAAGGCATTTGATGTCTAAGCTATGTGTTGCCACTGTTAGCATGTAGAGTTTAAACATTAGCCAGAATAGCAGAAACAGTTAGGGGATGTATGCCAGCATTTTGTCCTTTATAACCACATTTTGTCCGGAACCACAGGTCTGTTTCAGCAGGAAAAGCACAGGTGCTGCTAAAATTAACAATGACTCATGATAGTTAGCTTGCATGCACAATACCAGGACCCTGATACTGGAGCAGATAAATGGATCGTAATTAATTTGATTATTTATGATGTGTTAAAGGTTGTGAAAGGGGTTTAAATCTTCCTTGGCATGAAAGATTCCACTTACCATGAAATAAACTAGAATGTCTGACATTAACAGGCTAGCAAACTGATTTTCAGTAGTTAACGTTTGCCATTTTTATCTGCCAGCTTAGATTAGCACGCTCACATTTCCTCACTAAACACAAAGTACAGTGAGACTGATTGTAATGTCATTAGGTTTTGAGGTATAACTTGTTGCATGAATGAGTGAGCCGGAAATGAGTTAGCATTTATGTTAACTAACAGATTTTGCGACTCCGATAGTTAACCAGCACAACAAAAACGTATCTGCACAGTAGCAGCTGTATTGAACTGCCTTTTTAAGAAAGACTAGAATGAAAAGTCAAGGTCTATGTGTTGAATTGTTTTTGAAATTATCTCAAGGCAGTGTGAAAGAAACGCACAAAATAAACGGTCAAAGTTTTGGTCTGAGACATACCCCCTTGAGTGTTTCAGCAGATGTTGTTTTGCAAAAACAGTTCCAGGAATATGACAGTGCCTTTAGTTTACCAAGAGAGCTTGCACATTCTCTAAAGAGCACTTCTGGGTTGTGAGGGAACAGCAGGGAATGCACTGACCCAAAAAATCTGCATGAAATTAATGATTCACATTTGCAACACCTAAATTATGCCTCAAATAATTTAAGCTGTTTAAGGGCAGGGGCTTAAAGAACTAAAGAAAGACAAAACAATTGGCATTGACTTTGTAGGTTAAGTGTCACCTTGTCTGTTTCTGATATAGTGTTTTCTCTCAAAACAGGGCTTTGAAGAAAAACCAAAGCCAATGATTAACTGTAGCTGTCTTTCTCCTCCAGACTGCAGGACATTTTGCAGGAAGGTGCTAAAAATCAGAGCCACAGAGAGAACATGTGACCGCCAGCAGTCACACATAAACAGGTGCCCAAACCCAACTTTGTTCATTTGATCCGTGCATATATGGAAACATACTGACAAGACCTGAAAACGGGATATGTGAGAGGTGAGAGAGAATGTATTTACAGGGACTTTAGGCGGGTTGAAATTCACGTTGTAGACTCTGCCGGTGGGAAGGTGAGTCCAGCGTGAAGTGAGCCTCTGTTTGATGGTTTGGAAAGGTACATTGAGGTTGATGACTGTGTCCACACTGTGTGCGTCATCCAGAGCTTCGGCCTGGGGTACTGTACGAGGGAAACCTGGTCAAGACGCAGACAGACAAAAGTTGAGTGAGGTAAGGATAAGATAAATTGGTACCACTTTACAATAAGACTACCCTTATAAAGGGTTTACAAATAGTTTGTAATTCATTTATGTAGTAGGTTGTGAACACTTTATAAATCATTAATAAGCTTTTATAAGACATGAGATAAACAGGGCAACTGGGATCGGTTGCTTGCCAAATAGTGAGCCCTTATTATTATAAATGGTAGTAACTCATTAATAAATGGGAATGTGTTTTACACTTTACAACAAGGCTCCCTTTTGGCAGTTATAAATGTTAGTAACTCGTAAATAAATGTTCATAAGAGATGCCAAGAAACATCAAGATGGATGGGGGGAGGATCAACTCAGTGAACAACAGATACCAAGGATGCTGGCCGATGAAGAAGACAAAGTAAGCTAGGTAGCCAATATAAGGCTTAGCAGTACAGATACATTTGGGCTCACTATTTGGCAAGATGACTAAGCCTTATATTGGCTACCTATCTTACTTTGTCTTCTTCATCAGCCAGCATTGTTGGTATATGTTGCTCACTGAGTTGATTCTCGCTAAGTAGCCAATATAAGGCTTAGTCATCTTGCCAAATAGTGAGCCTGTGTTGATGTATGAAAACTATGTTAGAACTGGTTTATAAATGGTTCTTAATGATTAATAAAGTGTTTACAACCTAATTAATAACCTAATTATAGACCCTTTATGAATCCTTTATAAGGGTAGTCTTATTGTAAAGTGGTACCGATAAATTATACCAACATTTGATTTTAACAGTAAAGGACAAAAAAGTCAAAGAAAATCTATGATATGAATTTAACTTTGCTTTTATTATCCCACAATTCTATAACAAACAATGCTGACAATATGATATTACTAGAAATCGATTCCCAGCAGAAATAATGCTCGTACCATCGAGCAGCCAGCTGCTATGGTCCATCACTCTCAGGTCACGCAGGATGAGACGGGACATGACGTCATCAGGTACCAGCTGACCTTGATCAATACAGCACTTCATCAACAGACCCAGCTCTGACATACAAACAGAACAACAGAGAGAGGATGCTGTTCATTACATAACTCAGTCTTTTTCACAACAGCATTTTTTTATCTTGACTTTTCAAATGCTGCTCAAACCACAGAACAATTATCTGTAGCCTACCTATTTGTCTAGCATCTATTGCTATTAAATTACTCCAGCAAAATAACAATATTGTGACTTAGCTGCTTCAACCCTTGATTATAATGGACTTAAGAGACATTCTATGTCTCTTAAGTTATTAAAAAAGTACCAACATTTATGAAAACATGAGGTCTTCCTGAATTACAAAGAAATGCATTCACAACACACCTATCTTGTATCCATGTGATGTATCAGTGCAGTTCATAGTTGTTATGGTGTGTGTTGCAAACATACAACCAAGCTGAACAAGCAAAAATATGTCTGGGTAAAGTTACTTAATGGAACATTTGACAGGAGAATCTGGGTTCAGGGGCATGACAGTTTCTTTTTTTCCCTTTCACTTCCACTTGAGTTGATATGAGTCCAGCTGAAAAAAAAGGAACTTCCTGACAAGTCTTGAAGAAATGAGCTGAATGTGCTCACATACTGCTCTGGTGTGACCTAGTGTGTAGCCATAAAGCTAAATGGTAAAAAAAAAAAAAAAAAACTTTCAAACACATACAGCAATATCTAAAGTATTAAACAGATATACATTATTTAGGTGCTGAAGGATGAATTTAAAGTGGCACACTATATGTTTTGGGCATGCAAGCTGAACCCAAAACATGGTGTTACCATAGCAAATGCTACGTGCATGATTAGCAGTCTAGCAAGGAACATAGTCAAATATAAGTGACAACCAAAAGAAGGATTTTGTGAGGCAAACGCATTGGTCTCTGTAAACCATATTGTTTGCAATTCTCACACCAAAATCAGCCATTTCATATGTTCAGTCTGACAAAAGTGAGTGTTTAGGAAGTTGAAGGTCACTAGTTAAGATCCAAGAACTGTTTGGGAGAGATTTAAACTGGGAAAGTCAATGAGAAGAACTGTTTGAATGCCAGCTGCTGCAGTGAAGCGGCAAAGATGCTAACAACAAAAGGGATTTAGTTCAACTGAGGAGCTTTACAATGCCTGCTTTACCGTGAAACAACATGCAAAGATGTATGTTAATGTTTGCCCTTACATTGCTGCAGGTTCATATGCCGTATAACAAAGCTCTTTGTCTGTACTGCTCGTCTAAAGGGACAAAGGTGCAGCCTTATCTTTACACCCTCTTTATCTGAATCCACAGTTTTCAAGCCCTCAAAAAGATAGGACATCTAACTGGTGTAGGAGTGGCTCCTTTATCACAGCAGACCAGAAACAACCCAAAGTGAGGGAATGTCTCGCTTCATGTCATGGTCTAGATTGTGTTTAATATGTATACGTTTTGGGCATGAAATACATTGTGTAGGTGGTTTCAAAGAGTGAATTCTCAAGAAAACAAGGTTATAAAAACAGATATAATCGTGTGTCTTTTTGTGTAACAAGTATCATTACACCTCAAATAATCTAAAGATGCAGTCTCATGACTTCTTGTTTTAATTTATATATTTTAAATTATTTCTAGAGAACTTTTTAAAATCCACAAAGTGCTTCATGCAGCATAGACAGACAAGTCATACATCAAAGTGTAAATATACGAACAAATGTGGTTTATAAAATCCAGAAACCTTATGTGTCTAGAAACCATTCTGATAGAAATAAAGGACAGATATACTGCCTTGGTGTATGTTTGAGTTAGGTCATCGCTATCTTACCGCTTTTGTTGCTGATGTTGGATCTCAAAATGTCCCCACTGGAAATGTGGCTTAACCCAAAAGTTTTGGTAATGAGTGCAGACACGGTTCCTTTCCCCGACCCCGGAGGTCCCATAATAACAGCACGAAAAATCCTTTGGAGAACCATCTCTGCACGATATACTGAGTTTTTAGCAACAGTGTTGTCGTATCCTTGCCATGAGAAGAAAAACACTCTCTGGATGCACAGCAGGTATAACCTACTTTCGTGCGCAACAGGGAGTGGGCGAGTCTTTTGCACCCACTGGACCTTGACTTGTATGTCCCCTCAGAAACACACATGCAGGAGGAGGAAGAAGATGAGGAAGAAGAGGAGCCCAGCTCAGTGGCAACGGGGGCAGATGAGGATCCTCTCCCCTGACGATTCGACGCACAACGAGCCAAATAAGCTTCTGTCTTCGGATAGTTGGCACATTTCCTCGTCCGTGTCACTGCTTGCGGTTCACCGGAGATGATTTTTCCCTGTATAACACGGTTATGTAATTATCTACAAAGGGGGATAAAGCTTTTTGGCTAGGTTGCGGTGATTAATCCCTTCCGATCCTCGATACCCTCAGCGTACAGACATGCAGATGGCAGGCAGGCACTTTCAAAACCGTTTGCAGGCATTAACGATGTAACATTCTAATACCTCGCTGAAATGAATGATCTGAATAACATCATCAGAGTTAAGGAACCATGTGGGGTACATGTAAACATTGTGTTAGTCTATGTATTAAAATCAAGTTGCAATTCACTGTTGCTTCCTTAGATGCCAACAGGTGCCCTATACTAAATAGAGATAAAAGAGACAATCCTTACAAATAGTGTTGGTGATCCATTTCGTTTACATGTTGATCACATGTTGTGCCCTTAAGCGAAAAAAAATGCTATCAAGCCCCTCCTACGGTGTTTTCAAAGAAAGGTTATGGCACTGTCTGGTGGTCAAACTCGGCGATGCAGCACCCACACAAGTCTTATTTCAGAGAGGCAATTAATCACCTTCTAGAATAGCTGTTATGCTGAGGTCACTCACTCACTCACTCTCACACAAAAGCATGCAAAAGGGAATAGTTTTGAGTATGCCTTTTTAGAAAGTATTGCAACAGAGTTTATGAAAACTTAGAAAACATTTTGCAGAATCAAATATTGTTTAATCACATTAGAGAAACCCTAGCCATGGATAGAAATGTAAGGTCAAATGCAGAGGGGATGTTGGTTATTAGAATGGATGATGTTCTTCCATTAATTAAATCCTTTTTTGAAAGGACGACAGTGGAGCAGCAAGAATTCTGAATGAAGCCTCAAATGAAAACACAATTCTACCCCAAATCTAAAGTTGAAAGCATAGATAAACACCACCATCTTTATTATTTTCGTTTTGCATAGCATGATGCCATAGCATAATGACAATCAGAAGGTTTGGACCATAGGTTTGGTTTGGACCCATGCTACACCATTCTGGATCAACTGGAGAATTTTAAGATAGGCTAATTAGATTTGAAAATAAATAATTACAATAATCCAGGTTTAAAAAAATAAAATGTGTGGACTAGATTTTCTCCATCAACAAATAAGTAATGTAATACATTTAATAATGTCTTATTTTGAATTGTATTCATTCAATAAAGCCATGGTCTGACTGTAACCACCTGTAAATTCCTCTTTTGACCCTCGTGGTTTGCCGTATATTCGCCTCCCACCAGCGTTTTCCTGTACAAACACACGTGGATTCCCACTGACTCCATCAGAAACAACAATAACATGGCCAGCCACGGGCTCGATTACGATGGTTGCAATTTCTTCAGACAGCGGCTAGTTTTATCCACACTCAGTGGAAAGCGTGTTAGAATAAAAAACATAAGGTCCAAAGACGACAACCCGGGGCTCCGCGGTGAGTTTCAGCTCCACTTTGCATGTGGCGTAGCAGTTAGCTCGGTGGCTAACATGCTAGCTGTTACGCAGTTTGGAGTGTGTTTTATAACTGGAAGTCATAGGAGGGGAAACGATAGTACAGTACTGCAAATGTGAAGTTAATATAATTGTATAAAGTTATGTCGCTGTTATGCCTTTCAAGAGTTTGAACTAGTATTTGCAAAGCAGAGTTCTGCCTTAACGTTATCATATTATTTGAGGGACTTATCTTGCTTAATGTGAGTGAGCATCTTCAAAACTTCCCGCAGTAGATGCAAGAATACTTAAATCAACTTGTTTGTCTGTAAATGTTTGTTACTGTATGTAAAATAAGAAAAGAGGGCAACATTTTGTCCCATCATACTTTTTTAACAAGGTCTTTACTTTTATTAAAACATGGCGCTCGGCCACAGAAAGCCTGGTTAAAGATATACTGTATGAGTATCATTGTTGCTTTTCTTCTACAGATTTCGAGGCCAGCTTTATCAGACTGCTAGACAAAGTGACCAATGGCTCCAGAATAGAAATTAACCAGACAGGTGAGTGTTATCATTATGATGTGACTAAAGTGTTTACCTTTGTAATAATGTATGTGGTTTATCTGATTACTGTTTACTGCCAGATGATTGTGGAGATGTCATCATTGAATAAACACCTAAGCTATGCATAAAAGGCATCCTTGTAGAAATGATTCAATGTTTTCTGTATTTTTGTTCTCATAATTAATTGGACACCTTAGTTTTGCTATTTCTGTGTGCATTTGGTGTTCAATTGAACTGTTTATTTTATTTTGTTTATTTAACAAAATACTGCAAAGTAGCACCCTCTACATACAGACTCACTAACAACAATTCGTCTTTCCTCACAAGGTACTGTGTTATTCTACCAGCCTGGCTTGTTGTATGGGGGCTCTGTAGAACATGAATGTAACACTCAGCGCTCGATCGGCTACTATCTGGAGGCTCTGCTCATGCTGGCTCCATTTATGAAGACCTCTTTGAAGGCCACACTTAAAGGGGTCACCAACGACCACATTGACCCGACGGTGAGGACCCTCATGCATGCATCAGCTCATTACCAAAACGACTAACCTCAACCTATTTGTAAATTGAATTTATGGGAAGTCCACACCTGCCAAATCCACATGGGCGTGCCCTCTATTGTACATGTAATTATATGTCGGATCAATTATCTATTTTTTTTTTACAGACTGCATATTTTACGTCTGAGGTGGAGAGTTTGTAAAGAACACATAATAGTTAAGGAACATATTCAGGTTTTTAATCCATTTGTACATTGACTTGATTATTAAACTGTAAACAGATTGTGGTTCACATACTTTTGTAACTGTTTTCCTCCACGTTTTTAAACCAGTTTGTTTATAGCAGTCCAATCTCAGCCAATGCATCATCCTTTTTCTGCTCTGAGCTGCATTGTTTTGACATGTATATTGTCAACAAACCAGCACTGAGAAGAAGCATTGCAGACGCTAGAGAAAAGTGTTGTCATGGAAACAATTTGTCGCAGTTTTTGGGAAATGGCAGATATCTTAACCCGGTGATGACGCAGAAGCATATTTTTAAATCTCAACAGACAAGAATACTTACAGAAAGATCAGCATTCTTGTTCCTAACATTAGCAACATGGCTACCTCCAGCAGATTTGCAACTGTTTCAGAATCAGAATTAAGTTTATTGGCAGGTACGTTTGCACATACTAGGAATTTGCTTTGGTGTCTGGTATACGCACCAGTTTATTTACAACGGCAAGAAAGCTGAATATAATCTAGAAATCCAGATAACAGAGCCAGAGCATGGTTTCTTACCTAGTGATCTAGCTTTGTAGAAACATTTATTGGTATCAATATTTGATTTGCCAGTGCAGGTTTTCTGGTGCCAGGAGTTTCCACTTTACTTCGCTATCTTCTCCAACTTAATGGTTGTAAACCCTCTGTCTCCTCCAGGTGGATGTGCTGAAGTCCACAGCCCTCCCTCTGATGAAGCAGTTTGGCATTGATGGAGAGGGCTTTGATCTCAAGGTGTGCAAACAATAGTGATCTGCTGATAAGCATGCTGTCACATTTGATTTGGGGGGGGTTTATGTTCAAATGTACTACTGCTACTTGAACACAGGTCAGTCTACCCTTCGCTCTCTCACTGTCCCTCTATTGATGCTCCCTCAGGTGGTGAAGAGGGGTATGGCGCCTGGCGGGGGAGGAGAGGTCGTTTTCATATGTCCAACCCGCAGGACGATGAGGCCGGTGCAGCTGACCGACCCGGGGAAGATCAAGAGGATCAGGGGAGTGGCGTATCCTTGTCGAGCTCACAGTCATGGCCCTTTTTCATCTGTCAACAATATACATATGATACAAGTTGACATTCAAAAGCCGTTACAGCTTAATGTGAAAGCTCCAGATGTGTACACGCATAAATCCATTATATCCTCACATTGGAGGAGCACGAACAAGATCATTTTCTGCATATTTGCATGAAAAATAAACAATGAGTCAATTTGTAAATGGTTGTTGAATAAGTCTCTTGATTTATTAACTAATCACTCCATCTGTTCACAAATGCCAGTGAGCTTTACTTAGTTTTTTCTCAAGTTTGTGCTCCTTTCAGTTTAAGCTTGCACTTTTTCAATTGAATAAAATGTGTGTTCTGATGATCTGAAAGGTCCTTGACAGTCTAAACCCAGATATTCAGTGAGAGTTTCTCCTCAGATGGCCAACAGGTTAGTGGACACAGCCAGGGGCGTCCTAAACAAGTTCATTCCTGACATCTACATCTACACCGACCACATGAAGGGAGCCAACTCTGGAAAGTGAGTATCTGAATCTAAATGGAATCACAGGGAAATAAAACGTTTGTTAAACAATCCTGCTCACCGTTTTATCCCCTGTACTTACAGCTTTAGTCAAAGAAATGCATAGTCATTCATTTTTGGTGAATTGCAGATCTCCAGGTTATGGTCTGACCCTGGTGGCAGAGACGATGAACGGCTCCTTCCTCAGCGCTGAGATGTCGTCCACGCCGCAGGGGCAGGGAGACCCCATGCTTCCAGAGGACCTCGGCAAGAACTGTGCCCAGATGCTTTTGGAGGAGGTGTATCGGGTAAGTTCCTCCAAAACCCTAAAAAGATGTATTATATTCCGGCCTCACTCCAAACACTTGTGTCAGTAAGGTTCTTTTTGGGGTATTTAGTGACAGAACATATGGAGATTTAAGTTGTCTGAGCCTAGAATGTGATTTATTTTGTCTCTTGGCATGAATTTTGAATCATCCCTCTTTGGCAATTTTCCGGCTGCTCTGAACAGGGTATCAAATATTTATTTAATTGTGAACAGGTGTAGAAACTCAAGCAGACGTTCACAGGAATTTGTCCAATGTTTTCAGGCCTTGCCTAACCGGGACCTTTGCCCATAATGGCAGCACTTTGATCCAATGCGTGAAGGCTGGATATTGGTTTGCTACATTATTGCGCACAGTGTTTTTCAGTTGCTCTGAAAGCAGCTGCCCTTCAAAGTACCAAGCCTATGCAGTTTATTTGAATAGTTCCAGCAGACCGTGATGGTTACCTGCTGTACTCAAGTCTGATAATGGTTGACAGATCACATCCAACTCAAATTCAATGGCTATATTCTTTCTAACTTTGGATGCCGAGTAGTCACTTCTTATGTTGAAAATACATTTGCAAAAAGTTATCCGTCACTTCCTGTAATGTTTTTTCACTATGAAGTGTATATAGTATTATAATACTTAGCTTATGTTTCACTCACTCAAAGTTTATTTTATTTTTTTGCATCTTTCTTATCACTGGAAGATGCTATTAAGTCGGAATGTTCCTGCACACAGCAGCTGGAAAATCTAGTGCTACCTTGTCTCAAGAGATTTTGAAATTCTTGGGGAATACCTGAAATACAAGGTCAGGACACACTATTAGTTATTAGAGTCCGAGCATGCGCTACCAACACTATCTTCTCTTGTTTACCCGCATTCTCCAGTAATGACCCCAGTCGGGCATTCTGAGAAACTGCTTGTGGGAAGAACCACAATGAAGAAGGAAAGTATAATATAACAAAAGCGTATTTTCATTTAAATCAAATCAGAATATTTCTAAATTCCATTCCTATGGATGTAATGGCCTGTGTAAACGTAATGCATGTAAGTCAGTGTGTTGGTAGAACTTAACTGTGCCTTAAAACAGTGATGCAAATTAGTCGCTTTTCGGCGCCTCCCGCTTTTTTAACGCTGCTTTGGGTGACTTGTGTAATTCGTGGAGAACCGAAGAGTTTTCGTTTGGGGGGGGGTGGGGGTCCGTCCGTTAGTCGGTCCGTTAGTCCGTTCGACTGACGGACAACTTCTCACTTCAAAAAAGAAGAAGAAATCTAGATCGCAAAATAATTAAACAAGCGAGTGCCTGTTTTTCCTGGCCAAGGACAGGTTCCTTGAACACAACACGAGCGTAACGTGTCTTCACGTGGTTATGTCTCGTCTGAAAGGAGTGTAGACTAGACTAGAGTGCTTACGGAGAGCACCGGAACGCAGCTCCAGCTCTTCAAATATTGCAGTACCCATAAGGAGCCGTACAGCGTACACATGCCGCAGTGTTTGCGTGGCTGTGTCTTTAGTTGTAAGCACAGTGGCGATCTGTTGTTATTAGCATCTGGTTAGCTAGCTATGCTAACGAATTTAAAGAGCTTTTCTACAACCAGGTGGAAGAGAGCTCTCTCCTGAGAGGCTCAAATAACCTCAGCTCAGTGAGGTTAAGGAACACCTTGATATGATCCTTATAGTTATTAATGAGACATTAGAGACTAAAAAACTGGTATAAAATACTATATGGCAGTAACAAAAAAGTTGTTAAAAATAACAAGAATAGAGTTTAAAAGGGGAGTGATTTGTAAAATATCCCAAAAGAAAAATCTGCTTACAGTTCTGTTACAAATGGGTTTTGAAATATGTATCCATAGATCTCCTCATGTTGCTCTCAAAGTGCACCAGATTGATGCTTTTAACTTCAATATTTAAAAAAAAATCTTCCCGGACCCACCTAGAGAAGGTTAGGTCCCCCCCACTTAAATCATGTTCACATGGATACTAAATACATTTGCACACAACTTGTGTCCATATCTTTCTGTTTTGGTGGTCATGCCACACCGTGCACATGCATGCATGCATATCTTACCATGCGCGAGTCATGGTAAGATATCTGGATTTAAGAGGTTGCTTTTTCTTTGCACAGCATGAAAGAAAGGCCAAATGAATTGGCTGGGATTTTACTTTTTTTAAGCAGAGGTTGAGTTCAATAATTTGTACGGACCTCGGAGGATGTTGTAAAAATTGAAAGGAAAAAGGTTCCCCACCCCTGCTGTAAATAATAATAAAAACCCTTGATTAACATCTCTGTCTTCTATTGATCTGAATATATTATAAAGAATAGTCAGTTAATTGAAGGATTATAGCACAGGCCTTTGTCAGATGGTATATTACACTGTTTTTTTCCTGCTTCGAATAGTTCTCTCTTTTTTCACCATACCTGTGTTTGCATCACTGTTAAAAGAAGTATGTTCCCCTGACTGGTCCTATGACACTTTGGTCTAAGACATACTACATACTTATTACTTTTTAAGATTGTTTTTACTTGCTATCAAGCTACATGACCTTGTTGAAGAAAATGCCATGATGAATTAAATAAATACCTGGATTTAAAACCGTTATCATACTAAAGTCACAAATATGGTTGTGCAGAGGTCAAAGGTCAGGGTTTAACCTGGTTATGTGACGTGTCAAATGAATAATGTGTGATCCTTTCGTCATTCATTTCTCGATGGATAAGGATTTCTTCATCAGTAATTTGTTAATATGCTTGAGGCCTCAGATAATATAACCGATAAGTCACATTTATTATGTCCATATCTTTCTATGCTGTAGTGTGACGTGTAGTAATGGCTGTATAAATAAACAAAGGATGTCACATAGTCAGGAAAAAGAGCCCACTTTCATCAGAGTATGTAGAATTAGATCAAGTGTTTGTGTGACTTCACTTTGCCTCCACAAGGCTTCTCTCAGAGGAGCCATGTGAGTCCAGTTAGCTGGTCAGGGTAGGGCTGATTTAAGGAATATTGTTGGATGCATCCTCTTGAATCCAAGCCACAGTTTTTCTTTAGCAGCCTCAGAGGGTGGTGGACGAAAGAAACTCTTAAGAAAAACTAGTTTTAAAACGCTTCTTTCCTTTTTTTGATAAACAGAAGCTGGACAGCATTTGATTAACTGGTTTTAAAACTGTAGCGGGGCGTCAGAGCATTTTCTACAGCGGAGAATAGAAATGATAACACCAGAGTAAAACGGATGTCAGACATTTGTGCTGGAATAGTTAATTTTTGAAAACTGAGAAAGAAGTAAGCTGGATTCACATTAAAGGGCATGGAAGCTCTCTAGCATGTGCGTCTGTTTGTCTAATGGTTAATCAGTACAGTTTCTTGTAGTAACCCAAAGCCACACGATGGACATTTTGTTTTTGGAAGCAACATCAACACTGGACAGGAGCTGATGTAAGTGTTTCCAATAACATATTTCAGGTTGTTTTTTTTCTACTTAATT
Organism: Notothenia rossii; assembly: GCF_949606895.1. Lineage (NCBI taxonomy): Eukaryota > Metazoa > Chordata > Actinopteri > Perciformes > Nototheniidae > Notothenia > Notothenia rossii. Next base: position 47,041,538 of record NC_136910.1, read on the forward strand.
AAGAATGGTGCTGAATTTGGTTTTTATTTCACCCGTTTGACTCATTTTTACAAGTTTAGGTCAAGTAATGTCTTGGAATTTGGCTATTGATTTGCCATTTTATTGACTAGCTTAAGTTTGTCTGTGGCCACTTTTTTTTTTGTTTGCTTGTTTAAAAGGGGGATACCATTCAGTTGAAGGATTTAAGGGACTTTTCCATCAGATCTTGTCTGTTGGCGGCCTCTTGGGAGATATTAACTATCTGTAGAGGCAGGGCCTGAAACTAGCTACAAATGATAGTAATGTGTTGCACTTCTTCTTTTGAACTGATAGGAGGCAACCCACAAAGGTAAGGTCCTACGGGCACAACATGTCTTTAAATACTCAATTATAGGTGCTCTCAGTGGTTGGATAAAGCTGTAAAATAGCAAATCAACCTTAAACCTTGAGATCCTTTATTCTGCCTAATGATCATCTTTGAGGCAAATTAATTGTGATTGGTAGAATTTCTCGGAAATACTAATATGAAAATTCTCTCTTGTATCCAGACAGTATGAAGTATTTGATTAAAAGTAACGGCTATTTCTAACTATGCTAGTGTGAAGGCTTGTCAATGGAGTATAATGGTGAACTGCAATGGAAGTGTTGCATATTGGAAGTCATAAAGTATTTGTTTGAATTTGTTTTCACAGAATACCTAGTTCCATCAATCACTCAAAGGAGGAATGCAGTTGGCAAAAGGTCTGCCTCATTGGCAAAAGAAACTGTCTCCATAGTTTTGCCGTGGCTTCAGTTATATGATTATGTAATTGAATCATATTCCTGCTGTCAGGATGCAATAATACTGCGTGACTTGGGATCATGCTCACATGGATAGAATAGATGTGCTATTGAGGAAACTCTTTTTTCACTTTACCGACAGATCCACAGAATAGATGGCCATTTTAATGTTGGTTTCTTTTCTTTTTTTAAATGCTAAATTGGGGTGTTTCCAGAGTTGCATAGGCCCTTCATACAGGCGGGTGGAAAGCACATAGCTGCTGTCGAGTTGTCACGATGGCATGTGATCACTTGGACACAGAGAGTGGATCGTCTGTCCTCTAAATATTTCATATGTCGAAGAAAAAGGGGGGAGGGCAGGAAAACCCAGTCATTTAGTGAAAAACAAGACAAACATGTTGTGTTCTCTGACTCATAATGTATTTTCTTGGAGGGCTGCTCAATTAATCGTATTTTAATCGCGATTACGATTATGGCTTGCAGCGATTACGAAAACAACGTAATCGAAATAAAACGATTATTACTTTTCTTTTTTTGGTTTTTCAGTTGAATTATACTTATAGGTCAGGGTAATCAACTTTTAAAAACATACTGTTAAAAAAAAAATTCTCCAATAAAAGTAAATGGATAATCGTTTTTAATAGTCGTGATATCAATTATTGACCCAAATAATCGGGATTAAGATTTTTGCCATAATCGAGCAGCCCTATTTTCTTGTAAGTTTAAAGTAACTATGCGTTTCCAGAGCTGACAAAAACATACAACCACTATTGGATGCTCACTATGTTTTGCAAATATTGTTGGGTAATGAACCTGAGATAATCAATATCCTGTCAAGGGGTTACCGAGTTCTTTCAAACATCTCCACCTCCATGACGTGTTTCAAAGTTGTTTTTGTTGCTGAACGCATCGCCCCTCCTCTTTCTCTGTATTAGGGTGGCTGTGTGGACTCCTCCAATCAAAGCCTGGCGCTGCTCCTGATGACCCTTGGCCAACAGGACGTGTCGAAGGTTCTGCTCGGACCCCTCTCCCCTCACACGTAAGCCACCGTCACTCAATGACAGACACATATAGCCACCACAAAGAAGCACTTTGGTATTCTTCTACTTATCCCATCTTTTGCAAGTGCAGATATTCCAAAGTTCTCGTCCAACTGTCCAGCATAATAAAAACAATCATCCGTGTGTTAAACATTAGCCTTGTGGTTTGTGTTTTTCACTTGCAAAATAATAGAATTAAAACATTTAAAACTAGTTTTTAACTCAATTGAAGGCCCATGCAACCAAAAGTGTTTTTCTCGCTTCGTACGCACATACTGCAGTTTACAGTAAACAAGTTCAAGTGAACTGCTTTTTATGTATTTTGTTACATTGAAAAAAGGTTTATTTATTTTTTTAACAGAAAATCCCCAAGTGAAATTCAGCTGACGATGAATCACAGGTTAAATGTCCTTAAATTTCTCACATGCTTTTGAAGGAATGCATTATCATGGGACCTGTCCAGCTGTGCTTTAACATGGTCAGTGTGTTTTATAGAGTGTCCCTTGTGTATGTGTGATAAACTGATATATTAACAGTGTATGTTTCATATTAACTTGAATATTTTCTGGTAGGTAAACCGCTTTAAATCTTTAATAATATATTAGAATGAATATAAGGATAATGTCATGTTGATTTCAGACAACATCATCGTGAATGAGGAATGAACTATGAACTGTCCATTTTCAGTTATCATGGTACCGGTGCTGTGTCCCTCTTAAGTACAGTACTATGATAACTGAAGATTGGCAGTGCCATCACAATGCATTCCTCTTCTTACTCAGGTAATACTAATTTCTTTTTTTCTGAAGACCAATGGAATCCAGCTTAAACATTTGTATTCTGTTAATCGGCTTTGTCTTTATGAATATTGAACAGCCTAGCTTTGAGAAATGCATAAAAAGTGCATGAGGGATAAAATATATTACTAATAACCTATGACCTTGGTCTACATTGAGTACTCCTGGGACACTGTGTTCTTAAACTCCCAGGGTGTGTGATTTATTGATAGCTGGACAATATTTCATTTCAAGGAGCAACGCCTCCCTTACAAATTAAACTTATTTCCTCTCTCTCCCTCACTGTCTCTCCAGGATCGAGTTCCTCAGACACATTAGAGATTTCTTCCAGATCATGTTCAAGATCCATGTTCAGAAGCCTTCAGAAGACGAAAGGAAAGGTGGGGACAAGGTCCTGATGACCTGTGTAGGAGTCGGTTACAGCAACATTAACAAAACCCTAAAATAAACTTTTTTATATATAAACAAAATGGTGTTGTCTTTGCTCATTCACATCAAATAGTAGAATACAAACATTTTATTTTCTTGGATGAGAAATGTATGACATTAGTTATTATTGTTCCAACTTATAGGTTAACTTTCAGTTACAATATGCAAGAACATGATGTTTTATACATGTAATACAAACTATTATATATATATATATAAGACATTCATCAGCTTCTTCTTAAGCCAGTCTGCACACCACTGTCTGGTTGAACATTACTGGAATTCCACATGTAAAAGCATTTCTAGATGTTTAGTTCCAGAAAGAAAATGTGCCATGCTTTTGGAAGGGTCAGTGACTGGTCATTAGCTGCGGTTCTTCCCCTCTGCACCACATGTTTCTCATCATAGATGTCTGGAGGAGTCACTCATCTTGGCCACAGAGATGCTTGAGGGCGTCGCCATAGCTGCCTGACACTTCAGACTACACAAACAGGAAACAGGGTTTTAGGGGAATGTCATATCTCTACATCTCAAAATAAGCACTTGAAACTGTTGAAATGTTTACTTAAATGGTATTGAAAATTCAGTTGAATCTCTAGGTGTGTGCACAGACCTCTAGCTGGGAGTAGAGGGTGAGTCCAAACACCTTCTTATACTGTGCTCTGATGTCCATCAGGTCCACCTCAGAGCGGCTCACTATAATCCTGGTCAGAGTGGACTCGGTGGTTCCCGCTCCCTAGACAAAAGAACAATTGGGAAATAAGCAGTGGTGCAAATTTAGTCAAAGCTGCAGCTATACAACAGTGGCTAAGCATTCCTTTCCACACCACTGGTGATAAACACTCATGTCTGCTGTGGCTTAGTGAAAGTGAAAGGGTGTAACCAAACAAATCATTTTGGGAGCCACTGGTTCTGGTGTTCGAAAAGGTGCTTAAGTTACAGATAGACATATTGTATCACTTACCTTCATGCTCTTGAAAAGGGTCTCAGCCATGTATAAAGGAACGGTTTTCACACACTTCACTAAACAAAAACCATATGTTAATACATGTTTTCTAATAAATATTATGTTAATTGTAAGATGTGAGGATCAGAAATAGGCAGACAACATGGCACATTTTTCTCACCAACAGCAACAAGTAGCGCCTCGATGTTTCCAGACATCTCGCTCTCAATGCTCTCCTGCAGAGTCTTCTTGCTAATATTCTTGTACTCTACCAGAGCTGTTAGAAGACATCAGGGATTTGGTCAGGTGGCAAAGTAAAAATGACATCAATAGTTGTTTAGCCATGCTAGCGGTGGCATAATGTTGCATTTAATTTAATTTAATTTGGTGCACACATTCTATATCATAAAGTTTGTATTTTTGAAGTTAAACTAATGGCATTACCATCATCCACATTATTAGTATTACTTTTGCTTACTTATTAACAAATGCTAAAGCAAAGATGGTGATGATGTTAAAAATCGTAGAGGTAAACATCAGCACGTTAGCATGTTGTATTTTATTAGCATACAGTTAAAAACATGTGTGGGTTGAACCTACTCTGTCGAAGCTGAGGAATACTCCTGTGGCACAGGATGTCGATAAACTTATCCTCATCAGTTCCCCACTTCTTCTCCCCTGCTTCATACAGGGCCTGCAAAGAATGAGAGGGAATGTGAAAATACAAACCAAAGCAGGTTCGGACTTGAATTAGCAAGATAGCTGTTTTAATGGAGGTGTATGTTGACTTCAAAACACGAATGTAAGGTCAGGCTAAAATCACAAACAATAATTAATTAAATATTCCACCAGATATGACTGTAAATCAACTGCTCTGTAGTGGTCTTATTGTTCACAACCTACCATCCTGTATTAGTATACTAAATGTACTTGAGAAACTAGTGGATATGAGGCAATGAATATACCTTAGCATCTGCTTTAGCTTTAGCAGCGTCCACATTGGTGCTCTCGTCTCTCTTCCCCTGTTAAGAAAAAAAGAAGAATACATTTTGTCTTAAATAGACTGAATCCAATGTTTTTGGAATTTTCTTTTCAAATGATGATGCCATTTTTATTATACTTGTCACACTCTGGTATTGAGTATTACAAGCTTTCCAAAGATTAACAGGTATCCTATGTAGAACATAGTTAGCCATTTTACAATTCAGGCCTAAAGACAGACTTACGAAACATTTATTCTCAACGTGTGGATTGTCTAGCTAAAATTACTTTTGATGATTTATTTGGAATATAATCAAATGTTTGTCTCAAGCTGACATCCAGTACCTCTGCCAAGATGAGCAGTGCCTTGCCGTACTCTCCAGATACCTCCGACTTCAGATCATGAATCAGTGCTTTTCCAGTTTCTTGAATAAAACGGCACAAAAGGAGAATTTCACAACTGTGTACACATTGCTTAATGAGTATTTGCCAACGAGTGACTATCTAACTGATGAAATTATGAATACTTTGTCTTTAGGATACCAACCTGCGAGGTATGCTTCAGACAAGGCCTTGATCTGTTTGTTGGATCTCGAAGCGAATATTTCTGTCAGCGTACACTCAGTTGTCCCTGCTCCCTGTGTGCAATACAACCAAAATGTATGGCCATTACAATTTATTTTATGAAGCAGGGCATTTAAAGTTAACCCGACCAAATCTCACCTTGATGGCTTTGATGACTTCCTGGTAGTCGTAGACAGCGGTTGGCGTTACCAAAGCAACTAACAAGTCCTCAAAGTCTCCATGGGTGTCACCCTCCAGATCATCTACCAATTTCTGATGGAGGAATTACCGTTATCAAACTTAATGGTTAACTTAATTTTGGTGAACTGTACAACATTATTTTTGAAATAATATTGAGTTTATAGAAGTACATTATACCCTTCCAGTTGTTTTCTCGTAGGCCTTAGCGATGAGCTGACGCTGAGCATTACTTCTTTGGGTCAACACCTCAATAAGTGTCTTTTCTGTCGTACCTGTAGAGAAGAGACATCACAAATCAATCTTACAACAAGGTCTCAAACCTCATACAATCACTTGTTCCACAAACAGACAGGTGTGGGAACAAGTTGATACCAGCATAGTATTGCGAAATTCTGTGTGATAACATTGTATCGATACACAGATGCCAAATAGATCTTTAAAAAAAAAATCATTAAAAAAAATTAATCATTAATATTTATTACGTTTCTTGATAATATTGTATGTTGTAGCATCCAGTGATTCCAAACCCTAACTAACACACACACACATGTACACATTACACAGAGTAAATAATGTATATTGTATTGTATATTAGATACTGGTGAATTAACGTACCAATGCCCTCTATAGCCTTCTTTAGTGCAGACACATCTTCATCCACTTTGAAATTAGGCTTATCCTTCACAGTTCCTCTGACATTAGACTGAGGAGCACAGAAACACATGTAAACCTCCAAGTGTTTGTTTATACAACATGCTAAATTGTTTGCAGTTTATTATTCGTACGTTCTAAGTTTTCAATTAGTATTTGTCACCATCTATTAAAGCAAAAGCCACCTATACAATAACTATCATTATCAGTAAGGCACTAAAAATGTTCAGTATGTTCAACTTACTGTCGCAGTCAGTGAGGAGGGGGAGTCCAACAGCATTTCCAATTCTTCCTAAAAAACAAGTCAACATAGATCATTACAGTTTCACCTTTATGACATGTATTTGAAGCCTATATTCCAATTTGAATGCCTGAATACTCACCCAACCAGACATTGTTGAATTTGAAGATGAACGTATTATACTAAAAGGAAGGGAAAAAATCATACCGTATCAGCATCTCCACATACTGTGAGGGTATTTTGATGATTTTCTACAGCTTTAGATTCCTTTTTCTGTTTAGCATTGCAAACGTTTCCTCATCCTCTGTCCTTGACTGCCTACGCATTTATAGGCATCCACTTCTTGATTATGACATTTTGAAGTTTAGATAGCCAAAATAATCGAGGACACATGTTCGTTACAAGAACTGCAGACAGTTAAAGCCTTTAACGTTTTAATGTCGGACTCTGCAGTCTAAAAAACAACCCTTCCGATGGAAAAAGAGTCCGAACACAGACAGATAAAACGACGAAGATCAATAGATACTGCGATCAAAAGTCAGAAACGTTACTTTTTACCTTACCTTTAGTGAGAGGACTGGATTGATGTCAGTGTGGGAATTTCACAAAATGACAAAATCGCCACACCTTTCAAGGAAGTTGGAAAGGCAACGCCCATTTTAAACTGGAGGAAGTTGAATCATGATGTTTTTCACAACTCCTCAGTGTTTTTACACACTGTGGTTTGTGTAATACAGAATGCGGGATGCAAGCAGGATGTTAGCGTTTCTCTGTAGCTTGACTCTTGCTCAACAATCTAGACACTTCACTAAAAGAAACAGTATCCTCTGATCAATATTGAAAAGAAGCCATTTTATTTCAGGAGTGACCCAACAAGCACTGTACTGACAGTTCCAAAGTCATGTTTGCTCAAGGCAGGGATGAGGACATGAGTCAGAAGGAGGAAGGAAATTAAGAAATAGAAATAAACGTTTACAATCGACCTTATCTCTTAATCTCATATAACTGCAGAAGGTTGAAATATGTTTGTTTCAATTATGCTACTATAGTTTACTATCAATACTATATAGACCATAACTTGATCACTGTTTAACTTTTATAATCCGTGTATCTACCGTCCAATTGTTTTTTCTTTATTAAACACGCAAACGGAAGAGCGTCTGAGAGGCCTTTTTTCTTTTTACCTTACTAAATGGTCAAATGGTCATTGGAGCGAGGGGCGGGGCAAAACTCACGGAAGTGATTTCAAAACAAAAGCACTCGTTAGCTAAAATCACACTTTGAATCACTGCAGTATCCTGCTGAAGGACCGGTGATTATTATAAACAGGGGGAATTTAGGGATCACAACGAAAACGGCCGGCAAAGACACATATTGAGCCCAGAAAATTAATGTTATGAAGGGCTGTAAATATAATAAGCCTCTGTCTAAAATGGACAACATTGTAGGAGATTTAAACTATACAGCGGTTCTGCACTGCGGTCACTCAGCCGTCTCTCGAGTTTGTTTTTTCAAATCAGCTGCTCTTCATTATTCCTGCTATATTTGATTTCTTAAGGAAACTGACACTGTTGGACTCGGTTCTAGTTTGACTTCTAGCAGAAATAAAATGAAGTACTTTTACTGTATACTTTGTGAGTAATCCTCTGTCAAAGTCCCCTCCATAGTTTTCCATGTTTTTCTGCTATATTTGATGAATGATACAAATAAAATGTCACCATTAGTTCTTAATGAAATTGATACTGTTTGACTTTGTATTAGCTTACTACTTACAATACATTGAAGTGCTTTTAATGTGTATTTATTGAGAAATACTCTGTCAAAGTCCCCTGCTGAGAACAAAATCAAGCCACTTCTGCTAAGTTTCATGAGGGAATTATTTTTTGTTGCCTTTAGTTCTTCGTGAGATTGGTCCTGTTGGACTCGGTACTACTGAAACTACCCCCACAAGAACTATGAAGTACTTACTGTGTACTTTTCCAGTAATCCTTTGTCAATGTCCCCTCCTGAGAACAAGAATGCATGTTTTTCTGCTATTTTGAATAAGCGTTAAAAAACCTTTCTTCATGAGACTGATATTGTTGGACAGAGTATTTTAAGAGGATGGTAGACTGCACACTAACACACTCTGTCACTCTTGTTGGCCTCTTATGATGCTGCTGTCTTTTAATATATGATTATTTCTCAGCTGCTAGTTTGTCACAGATTCTTCATTCTCATCAGCCTCATCCTTCCATCAGTCCCAGTCAACGCCTCCAGCACACTTCCAGTGTCTGACTCCATATGATATTGTCCTGATGCTGTAAGGCTGATGCCCCAGGATCACACAATGACCCCTCTAAAGTCTGAGTGCCAAGGACCTCATATTATGTCTGTCATTAATATTACATCACCCATTATAACCATTTGCTTTCCTTTTTTTCTTCTCTGAACTGAATAGCCCTGTCTTTAAGTATAATACAATGTAAAGTCCTTTTCCTGCACCATTTGAAGGCTTCAAAACAGGCATTTTTACTGTATGTGTTTGGAGAAATGAGACAATCAATGGCCCAGAATTGTACTTTATAAACTATGAATCTTGTGGTGCTTGAAGAAATTCCCACTGGCTAAGCCGGACAGGTTATATATGCCTTTTTTGGAGCACTTTTTTGCAATATTTATTAAAATGTCACTAGTTATTTAAACAAACCACTATCTGAGGATAATACAAGCAACCATACAACGCCCTTTATCTAGAGAGCCATTGAAGTCCATCAATAATTTATCCTTCCACACATCTTTTCAACTGCTGTAAGTCAGGGCACTGTCTGTGCAGAACATTTAAAATATTCTTCATTTGCAATATTTTTTTTAAAAAGTGTTCAGAAAGACTGCATAAATTATATGCTATATATATATATATATATATATATATATATATATATATATATATATATATATATATATATAATATCAATATTTGTATTAACTAACCAAAGTCAATTTAAATAGCGGGCAAAAATAGGTTAATTGCCATGCATGTGGTGTTTGATATAGTTTAAGTTCAATTTCAACTATTTTAGGCAGAAAAACGTATATTGACTAAACCTTTTTTAATAATTTACTATAATTTAGAAAGGTTTTTGTGAGAAATCATTTCAAAAGTAAACTTATTTTCATTTTACATTTAAATTTTAAATGTTTGCCCACAACATTATTAATGTATACATTTTTATCAATTTTAAAAAAATTATGAATCCATTTATTTTATTGTATTTCCTTGAGGCTGGGAAGCTATCCAGCATGTAGTTCAACATGCAAATGTTCTAATGCAAGTAAGTATAACATGGAAAAGGAAATAAAATACGTTTCATAGGAGGATGTGGATTTATTTTCTCTCACCTTGTAATTACACAATCAAACAATCTATAATTTAGCTCTGGCTTTCACTCACAAAAAAACATTTAGTTGAATTGGACACATTTTTCGAAGCTCTATTGACTGACATGCAATGACTGAGACTGATGGAAGAATCTGCGAGGAATGAACTAGGAGCAGAGAAATAATCGTATATTAAAAGACAACAGCATCATAAGAGGCCAACAAGAGTGACAAGAGTGTGTCAGTGTGCAGTCTACCATCCTCTTAAAATAATCTGTCCAACAATATCAGTCTCATGAAGAAAGGTTTTTTAACGCTTATTCAAAATAGCAGAGAAACATGCATTCTTGTTTTCAGGAGGGGACATTGACAGAGGAGTACTGGAAAAGTAGTAAGTGCTTCATAGTACTTGTGGGGGTAGTTCCACTCGTACTGAGTCCAACAGGATCGATCTCACAAAGAACTAATGGCAACAAAAAATAATTCCCTCATCAAACTTAGCAGAAGTGACTTGATTTTATTCTCAGCAGGGGACTTTGAGAGAGGATTTCTCAAAAAATACACAGTAAAAGTACTTCAACATATTGTAGTAGTAGGCTAACTAATACAAAGTCAAACAGTATCAATTTCATTAAGAACTAATGGTAAAATTATATTTTTATCATTCATCAAAGATAGCAGAAAAACATGCATTATGTACTCGGGAGGGGACTTTGACAGAGGATTACTCACAAAGTACACAGCAAAAGTACTTCATTTTATTTCTGGTAGAAGTCAAACTAGAACCGAGTCCAACAGTATCAGTTTCCTTAAGAACTTGTGGTAGAACATATTTGTATCACTCGTCAAATATAGCAGGAATAATGAAGAGCAGCTGATTTGAAAAAAAAACGCGAGAGACGGCTAAATTGACCGCAGTGCAGAATCGCTGTATAGTTTAAATCTCATAACAATGTTGTCCATTTTAGACAGAGGCTTATTATATTTGCAGCCCTTAATAAAATCAATTTTCTGGGCTCAATATGTGTCTTCGCCGTTTTCGTTGTGATCGCTAAATTCCCCTTGTTTATAATAATCACCGTTTCTTCAGTAGGATACTGCAGTGATTCAAAGTGTGATTTTAGCTAACGAGTGCTTTTGTTTTGAAATCACTTCCGTGAGTTTCGCCCCGCCGCTCGCTCCAATGACCATTTGACCATTTAGTAAGGTGAAAAGCAAAAAGCAAAAACGCCTCTCAGACGCTCTTCCGTTTACGTGTTTAATAAAGAAAAACAATTGGACGGTAGATACACGGATTGCTTTGGCACACATATATCATGCGCGTAAAGCCAAATACATTTACTATTTGTTTTACTTGTGCACAATAATCACCTCATTAAGGGCTCTTTTAGTCTCAGCAAACGTATTAACACACACTCCTGCGTACTACACAATGTTGCAGGCAGAGTCAAATTATTATCACTGATCAGAAACATATACATATATTGCAGGTGATGTATGGAAGTGACATACTGAGGTGAGGGGCAACTGCGACATCTTGTGGCAAACTATAGAGTAAGATGTAGCAGGCGCTCTTGTGCAATTGTGCCACGACCCATTTTCCCCATGCCTGGATTTGTGCAAAGTTTAATACAGCTTGAAAGAGCAGCTTATTATGGCCGTCTTTAGGCAATTCATTGTGGGATAAATAAAGTATTAGAGTTCAATAGGACCATGATTGGAATATACTAAAAATATACTACCGATCAGTAAGTTACTGGTGGTTTACTCACAAATCTGTCCTGTTGTATTTTGGTAATAGTGCCCTCAGTACAACTTGCAAGGGGACTTTCTTCCCTGTCTGGACCATGGATGTATAAATACGATGTCCTTTAAAATGTTAGGCTGAAACCATTCACCTCAAACTAATCTAAAGCGTCTATAAGCATGTTTATATAACTACTTTACGAGGGGCATCAGCTGAAAGCTAGACTTCGTAAACAGCAAAAGCATACGTGGTAGTGAAGCTTGCCTGAGATTCTAAACTCAGGGCACAGTTACCCCCAGTTGACAGACCCGCAGCCGGAGGGCAGCACAACAGCCTGCCTTCCTTTGACAGCTCGGTCCGACGTCAGGCTACGGACGACGTGTCAACGACCATTTAACTCTATGACAGTCAGTTTACAATGCAAGTGAGCCATTTGACTTTAGAAAAGGCTCATGTTTAGCCATCTTTATTTATTTAGCTTTTATGCTTGTTAGCTTACTAGCTAGCTCTGTTAACGGTGAACCAGTTAGCAACTAGTTAGCTGGCTAGCAACAGGGATCATCCCAGCACTGTGATGGATAGCAGTCTTTAGCTACACACTCTCACTATCAATTTGGTAAATATGTTCCTAATTTGAAATGTTTACATTTCTTGATTTAACAAAAAGTTTCCCGCCAGCCCTGTTTGGACTAACAAGCCAGTGTTTTGTGAACGGTTATGTTTTCTTGTCCTTAAGGCTGAGCTATAGCTAGCTGCCTCCATTGTTTACATGGAAACGGTCAGCTGAAGTGCACTGAGGGCATGTGGTGATCGTTACAATACTGGATCAACTACAGAAAAAAACAACGGGGAAACATGGAAATGGGGCTGGGAGGTAGCTAACGTCAGCCAGACGTTAGCCAGATCTCTACAGCCTACTCTCTACCTGAATGAGGATGATCGGGGCTTTGAAGGAGGACTGCTGGACTGTTTGACTTTTTGTGGGCGGTGGACAAAGGACAGCAGTTTGTTTGTCCATAGTGAAGTTGAACCTGGAACACGATTACAAGAGGTTTACAGGCAATACACTCTGCTGGGATGTTGCTGAAAACTCTACTGATCACCAGTCTTCTTGGCTGGGTGATATGTCAAGACAGCCAGATCATGACACTAGAGGAGAAGACTGTCATCAGGTGAGGACATACAGACATGTATAACCCTGTTTAGATCTGTCTGTGAGTGAGTGGCTTTGAAAGTCTCTTCTATATTGTGAAAAGTTACAGTGTTCGTGCCATTTTCATTGCATGATTTTGTCCCTATTTCTTTTTGCAGGGACCAGATTGTCGAAATGTTTGATCACGCTTATGGGAGTTACATGGTAAGACTTGGATCGAATCATTGTATTACTGTTAAAGGGAAGTTATAAAAAGCTTGAATAAAGAAAACATTTATAGAAAAGCACTACTTTATTGTGTGAGAGTAACATGCTTTGGAGTTAGATTAAGGTCATTCAGTTTAGGAAAGCTTTAATCAGGGGCTGACAACGCAGTTGGGTCAGATTTTGTGAGATTGTGAAGAAAGCCAACATGCAGGATTATTTTGCAGCTGCAGTGTCAGAACATTCTGATTCAGCTTTGTGTCAGGGATTACACAGTTGTCTTCCTCAGGTCGTAGTCAGGATTTTCCCTACAGAAAGAAAGCAATGACAGCCAGCCAGAGATGATTGGGTCAGGGTTGGCTAGACCCATCAAGTGGTTCAAAGTTCAGGCAGAATTAGATATAGAGAATATGCTCCCGATAGGCTGCATGTTGACCCTCAAACTCAATGATTGGAAAGTTCAATTCAGTAGCCAGTAAAATGTAGGGCAAACGATGAGTGAAAAAAACCCTGACTTTAACAAAAAATGTTTATGTTGAGCAACCAGTCATGCCAACATTAATTACACTGTAATCTGAGTTTTTCAATTATAACTGTATTGTAATATTATATTTTAACTGTACTATGTATTATTTTATTGACTAGTACTTAAATTATTTTTTACATATCTGGCATAATTCATCTCTTCTCTTTTCTGAGATTATTGTATTTGTATGCATGTTCCTTGTTGAAATACATAATAATGTACCAATAGTGACCCAGCGGTTGTGTTTAGCTTCAAGTTGCCAGGGGCTTTTCCCTCTTAAAGAATTTGCAACACTCCAGCCATCTTTTCCTAATGACACCTTACTGTTGGCTGCTTGATGAAATTGAAGGCAGCTTTTGTTGTTTGTGTTTCAGAAAAATGCTTATCCAGCAGACGAGTTGATGCCTTTAAGCTGCCGGGGGAGAGTCCGGGGCCAGGAGCCCAACAGAGGGGATATAGACGACTCTTTGGGGAAGTAAGTTGGGTTACATTTCCTCAAGCTAACAAGCCATGTTCTTTTTAATCAATCAGTTTTAGAACAAATCTATCCACTAAAGTTTATTATGTACTCTAACTGTCTGCAATGCCATATCTCTTTAGAGCTTTCTTCATAGAGATGTGCCACAGTTGCTTTTTAATCTCCTTGCTGATTGTAAAACTACCCAAATATGTGTGCTTGTTTCAAGTTAATATATATCTGTCCAGCCCTTTGCCTTCTTTCAAGATTCACTCACCACTGAGAATGTTAAAGAAAGCGATAGATTCTAAAAAGAAAAATACGCCTCGGGAGTTTCAGCAATTTTGAATCCACATTCCTATTTTAATTGTAGGACATCCAAATGTAAAGATTTGATCAAAGTTAAGTGGAGATTTATGTGTTTCCCGTTATTATTATTTATACATTAAAAAGACCATATTATTAAAAAAAGAAATTGATGCAGGTTATTTATTTGGTGATAAATTACTGGATATGAAGTCCAAAATAAGTTTTCATGGGAGGAATCGGGTAAATGGAATATAGATTCCACACAAAATGTGACATTTATGTAATTTCTTCTCATCCTAAAACAGTATTTTACTTTTTCAAAGAAGTAAATGATTAATTTAATTTAGTAATACCATGCTGTTTCAGACAGACTTAATTCAACTTGGACTATATGCCCCAGTTTCTCAGGAACACATGAATACGATACTCATTTCAGTCAATTACATTTACAGGATGGCAATAAGTAATGAACTTGCAGTGGAATACTTCCATTCATGCTGAAGCCAAGCTGCATAATATCATTTCACAGCTTATTCAACATGTTTGGCATTTATTAGTTAAAATTAGGCTAATTTAGTGGCAAAGTGGGACACCAGCTCCCCCGTGCTGACTCCCATCACAACATGTCTTCCTTCTTTTCCGCAGGTTTTCTCTCACACTGATAGACACACTGGATACCCTGGTGGTGAGTACTCCCTCCCTAGAAACATCAGAGTAGTTGGATTTCATTGAGTTTTGGAGTCTTATTTCTCGCCATGCTCTTGTTTTCTTCCTTGTCTTGACATGAGTTGTATCTGTTCCTGTCTGTGTGCGAGCAGGTGTTAAACAAGCTGGATGAGTTTGAGGATGCAGTGAGGAAGGTTGTGACGGATGTGCGGCTGGACAACGATGTGGTGGTGTCGGTGTTTGAGACCAACATCAGAGTTTTAGGGTATGAAACATGTCTTTTTAACTGACGACATCCACTTCTTAGATTAGTCTTTACAACATCTGTGTGAAGCAGAATGTTTTGGATAATTATTCCTGATGTATAATTAAATCCCATATCACAATTACTGGTCAGAAATGTTGTGCTGTATATCATATTTCAACCTATTCACCCCAAACTCTTAAATGCAATTTTAAAAGGAAAACCTTCATTTCCTTGTTTCATGTAATTCTCCCCAGAGGGCTTTTGGGAGGCCACGTGATGGCCGACCTCCTACAGCAGCGCGGGGAGAGGATGCAGTGGTACCGCGATGAGCTTCTACACATGGCCAAAGAGCTGGGCCATCGATTACTGCCTGCCTTTAACACCACAAGTGGCCTACCTTACCCTAAGGTATTTCTAATGATACTGTTAAATATCACAAGTCTTATTCTAGATGTAGTTCATTGCAATCAGTGCACCACAGATGAACTGATTTGCATCATGGTGCTTATTTAGTAGGTAGCTAGTTTTTTTTTCAAGAGCTTCGAGTCGACAAAAATGTTCTACTAAAAGTGACAAGATTAATGTTTTATTTTCTGGTTTTCCAGGTGAATCTGCGGTATGGAGTCCTGAACCCCCTTTCACGCACAGGCACAGAATCGGACACCTGCACAGCGTGTGCTGGAACAATGATCCTGGAGTTTGCTGCTCTCAGCAGGCTGTCAGGGGAGTCTGTGTTTGAGGTATTATCTCACTCTGCCTCTATAGAGATGTTTTGTATTATTGTGTAACACGCCCTTTTTGTTGAAATAACTGAGACAAAAGAATAAAGTACAGGCGTTGAGGATGGATTTAAAAATATGAATGATTGAACTGTTTCTACCATACGCATTTTGAACATGTGGGGCTTCTTATTGTTTCACAGGAACATGCGAGGAAGGCTCTGGATGTCCTCTGGCAGAGGAGACAGAAGGGAAGTGACCTAGTGGGGACTGTTATCAATATCCACAATGAAGAATGGGTCCGGAGAGGTGAGGCAATCATTTCCTTTAGACAAGAAATGAAAACTAGAACTTTAACTACTTTTACATCCACAAAATAGTTTGGATTTTGCCCTAATTTCAAAACAACACAATTCCTACTTTCTTTTTGTTTACATGGCTAATGAAGAGGAATATTTCACTTATATTCAGGGTTACATACAGCTGGTAGTAAACATAGCATGTCTCTTTATTCTCATTTTGAAAAGCTTAGAGTTGTGGTACATGCCTAAAAACCTGTTGATATCCAAGCCTTTTCTAATGTTTGAAGTCAATGTGTCAAACCAGAAATGTGCATATTAACAAAGTTAGAGATGAATAAAAACATAAACCTATTCCACTGCTTTTTAAGTGAACCATAATTATTTCTCTAATGTGTTTGCAGAAAGCGGAGTCGGTGCTGGTATCGACTCGTACTATGAATATCTGATGAAGGCCTACATTCTTCTGGGAGACAATGTCTTCCTGGAGAGGTTTAACATTGTAAGTCCTCCATCACTGTACTCCCACATAGAAATCTATACCCAGGCCTTTGGCGCCTGCTGTATTGTACTCCCTGCTGACACATAATTGTCCCTTTTGTCGGTGTTAATATATGTTTCATGATGTTTGTCTGTAACAGCACTACAGTGCCATTATGAAGTACATCAGTCAGCCCCCCCTGCTGCTCAACGTCCACATGCACAACCCCACTGTGAGCGTGCGCAGCTGGATGGACTCTCTCCTGGCTTTCTTCCCCGGCTTACAGGTCAGAGATCCTCCATTAATCACATTTACCACCATTGAATCACAGAAGGGGTCCGTAGAACTGCACACGTGTCTCTGGAGTGACATTCATTTTTCACACAGGTTTTGAGAGGGGATCTGAAACCAGCTATTGAGACTCATGAAATGCTTTACCAAGTGACCAAACAACACAAGTTCCTTCCAGAGGTAAAGGATCTCTGCGCTTTTTGCTTAATTAACGGCATATAGTAGGTATACTATAAAGGTAACTAACTATGTATTAAACTGAACACAACAAGAGCTAAGAACAGTAACCAGATGGGAATGTCTGCTATTGGCTTTCTATTGAGTTGAATCAGACAATTTAAGGTACTTAAACATGATATGACATATATTGCCTTTAAACATTCCTTCTCATTTCAACACTGCCTGCAATTACCCAATGTAAGTATAGATATTAAAAAACCTTACATTTTAATATAAAAAAAACTCGACTTCTAAAAATGTATATCACACATTTTCAGCACTCTAAGATATAGTTTTTATGTCATGATATAACAGATTAAAAAATATCGAATGGAAATGTATTTATATCTTCTTTGTCCTATTGTATGAAATCTGTACTTTCTTAGAAGAGGCCTGTTTCACTTTTGCTTTCTCTGCTTAATCTCCTGCAGGCATTCACCTCAGAGTTCAGAGTTCATTGGGGCCAACACCTTCTGAGACCAGAGTTTGCAGAAAGCACCTACTACCTCTATAAGGTGACAGGGCAGTGCCATAAACAACTTAAATGACCTTTAAGTGGATGAAACTACTACACTATATACACTCATATTTAAATGTCTGCAGGCCACTGGCGACCCCTACTACCTCAGAGTGGGACAGTCCATCGTGGAGAAGCTAAACGCCTACGCCAGGGTGCCTTGCGGGTTTGCTGCCGTGCAAGATGTCCGCACTGGGATGCATGAAGACAGGTAAACAAATGCCATTACACATGTTTCATATGTAATAGCAACTTTAGTTTGGTGTTAGCTGTTGTTATGGAAACTCAAAACATCTGTTATGAACATGCAATAACATCATATGTTTTCTGATGTGTAGGATGGACTCCTTCTTCCTGGCTGAGATGTTTAAATACCTGTACCTGCTGTTTTCGGAGAAGAGCCAGCTGCCGATCGATATCGACGACTACATTTTCACCACCGAGGCCCACCTACTCCCAGTGTCCCTATCCATCACAAAGCCCCCCTATCAACGCAACCACACTGTAAGAATTATCAAGTTATACGAAGACTAAAAATTACACCTTATATAGCTATTTTAAATTCTAAATATCTAATTTATACAAGTTGCTGGTAGATTCAATCATGACAAGGACATTTTAACTGTGTATGAATCAGTTATTATAGGAGTTAATGTCACAAGTAATTGAATAGTAGTTTTTATTTATTGTCCTAAGCAATACTGTTTATTGTTGACAACTACTGTGAACTGAGCAGCTGTCGGTCCTGTTCCGCAGGAGACTGTTCCTCTTTCCCAAGAAGAAGACCTGTTCACACACTCCTGCCCCAGCATGGAGACGTTATTCCCCAACAACCCCTCGTTTGCTAAAACCATCCGGGACAGCTACAAGTACCTCACCGGGGTGGGACGAGCCGTCCACCCTGTACCTGTCAGGTGTGGGACTTTTTAAAGTGAAATCCTCAGTGAAAACGTTTTTTACCTTGATTACTTTGAGTGTTAACTTATGTGTGTTTTTACTTTACAGGGAAATTGACCTCCCGTTCCATGACAATGGGATGGAACCAGTAGAGTTCTTGAAAAGCATGGGCATTTCTCTCACCCCGCTTAATGAGGTAATGGGAGGAGACGGTGTTCGAATGGTATTTCGTATAGACCTCAAAAACGTTATTTTGTGAAAGCAAAACATATTCTTGGCATTATAAGAAAACACAGAATTTCCTTGGGAGAGTTTCTAAATATGAATCCCTTTCAGGACCATAAAGGCGTTTACCTGGTCAAACTTGTAGCAGAGGTGAGCCAAGCACTGGAGGAAGAGGAGGTGGTGCCCCATGTTGTTCAGCTCATATCCCCCCCATTTCTGGGTAGGACAGTCATCACAGCGGGACCTGCCAAGTTTGGGATGGACCTAACCAAGCAGGAGCACGGGGTGAGCTTCTAGTCACTATAATAAGATGTATAAAAGGGAAAATGGCAAGCAAGATCAAAATACAAACCACTTACTGCCGTGCAGCCAAAGAGACAGAGATGTAACTTTAAAAAAAACTACAAATAACATTCAATAACATACTCTTTTTCCTCAGGTGAAGGGCAGCATAGCGAAAGCCTCCCCCTACACTGCATGTGTGCCAGTAGATAATGCAGCGCAGCTTAAAGGGCATATTGCCGTGGCGCTGCGTGGGGACTGCATGTTCGCTGTGAAGGCTCGTCATCTGCAGGAAGCAGGAGCCATAGGAGTCATCTTTATAGGTGAGGACAAATACCAGATTACCACATATATTCTTTAAGTCCACCTCAAAGGTAATAGTGGCTATCAAATACTGACTTGGTCCTCAAAAAGACACCATCGTTCAAATTGCTCCCTTATTATTTTTCCTCAGACCACCATGAGGGAAGCAACAGTCAGGATACGCCCCTCTTCCAAATGGTTGGAGACGGTGACTCCACTGAAGATCTCACCCTGCCTTTAGTCTTCCTCTTCAGCCAGGAGGGGGCCGTGCTCACATCCGCTCTGAAGGAGAATCACAATGTGGATGTGCTGCTGCTGCCCAAAGAGAGGCAGCTGGGACATGGTGAGGAGCATGGAGACAGATATTATAACAGTCAAAATACATTGGTCATTCTTAAAGCAACACTTCATGCAACAAGGAGAAATATGCAAAGACCTGTTTGAGTCTTAATAGCTATTAAGGCCAAAGATCGCCATTTCTAGTAGTCAATCTATAGGTCTGAGCTAGTTCTGGTTAGCCATTTTTATACGTTTTCATGAAAAAGGTCAATAGGTCTGATATATTTTCCCGGGTTTGAACTCTAGTGAGAAGGATGGGAGGAAGATTAAAGAATAAAAAATGTATACGTTTCCTACTTTAACAAGATTCAGAAGGAGCACTGCTATCCCAGCTAACACAATTACATCAAATCTTAATTCCTCTCGGTGGTCTTGTTCTAATTTTGCATATCATTGGCCCTCATTGTGCAGGTAAGACAGAAAAACCTGCCGGCATGAACATCAAACTCCGCCTGGCAGAGGAGGGGGAGCTGGAGGACGGAGCAGCCAGAGGGCCCACCCTGGAGTTTGTCTTGGAGAAAGATGGGATGATTCTTAAGGAAGTGGAGCAAGAAACACAACACAAACAATTCTGCATAGAAGCCACAGAGGAGGACAGAACTGAACCATATTCAGCAGATTCCTCTCAAAACACAAACTCAAACAGCGTTCCAGACGCAGAGCCTTGACCACTGCTGATCCAGAAGCAGTTTCCTAACACTGATCTCTCGTCAGTTTCTCAGAGCCCCTCACTGCCCTACACAGAGCCCTAACTGACCCCGCCTGCATGTTTACAGAGGAGAGTAAAGCAGTGTGACGGCCATCTTCTCTTCCTGTCGTGACTTTGAAACCTAAATATGGTTTATCACACAGAGAGACAACGTGGGGCTTTTATTTTATGTGGTGCAGATCTCTCTGGAATGAGGGATGAAATTAGACTAAAATTGGTAATTTAAGGCCGAAAGCTGTAGGTTAGGATGCCTGTAGTGTTGCTATTGTAGGCACATACAGTACATGGTGGTTGTGATGCTAATGATACGTAAATAATAGAGTAAAATTACTTCAGTTTAGAGGGAAATATAGATAAGGCCAAAATGTACTTAGCTAGGTTTTTTAATGAAATGCAGTTGTTTTTTAGTGCACCTTTTCACTTCGATGACTACTGTTAAATATTCAGTGGTGGAGTATTACCTGGCCACTAGGTGGTGTTAGCTGCCGTAGATGCTCAATAGGCGCGTTCACACCGCAGTACTTTTCCCACAAAGGTTCATGAGAACACCGGAATAAATCCCTGAGGGAGGATTAGGCAAATGAAGCCGCTGTCGTCACTTCTTCCTCTTCTTCTGCTTTGGGTTTACTGGCAGACCGCAAACAACTTCACGGCGTATACTGCCACCTGGAGTCCCCGGCCGGAAGTCCCCGGAGTAAATCACCAGAACGCCGACACCTCCTCATCTCCACCGCTCCCATGTTTTCTTTTGTGTTGCCATAAGTTAGTCTCTCTGCGTTTCTGCGCTGGGCGAATGCTAATGTTAATCATGCTAATGCAAGGATAATAAAATAGCGGCTTAACAAAACTTTTTGGGAGTTTGACGGGGCGTGGTTTGCATTCCGCCCAGCCAATCAGACATATAGGAACCTTTTTCTCCCACGGAAGTACCTGCTCTCTAGCCTGTCTCTAGCAGGGACTGAAAAGGGGGTGAAAAGGTTCTCATGAACTCATTTTAGTTCCGGCTCTTTTTGGTGTGAACGCGACATTTCGGAACTATATCGGAACTAAAGTGGGAAAAGTACTGCGGTGTGAACGCGGTTTATAATACAATAATAGATGAACTGGGGCCAATTTGGGACGTTTATTTTTTATTGTGTACTTGTAAGCAACTTCAGGGAATTTAAAGAGTGAATGCAATTTGCCAGGTTGACCTATTGATGAAGTGTGTGTGTGTGTGTGTGTGTGTGTGTGTGTGTGTGTGTGTGTGTGTGTGTGTGTGTGTGTGTGTGTGTGTGTGTGTGTGTGTGTGTGTGTGTGTGTGTGTGTGTGTGTGTGTGTGTGTGTGTGTGTGTGTGTGTGTGTGTGTGTGTGTGTGTGTGTGTGTGTGTGTGTGTGTGTGTGTGTGTGTGGAGGAAACCCTTACTTCATGCAAGGAAAAAATAAGATTGACCATCATTTAATTCATTGTTATTATTATTAAGAAATTGGGTTTGGATTTTGCAGATTTTGTCCTTTACTTCCCCAAATACAAATAACTGCACTCATTATTAAATTGTAATTGATCATGCCATCTTGCAAACATTACCAAAGCTGTTTTCTTACAGCTGAAGTCTAAGTGTTACTGTTGCTAAGTCACACAGGTTGGTCTATGCACTTTGAAACACGGGTACGATTGTCTAAGCAGATTCATTAGTTTGTGTGTGTTGCAATAAGTAATAGTTGCAGTCATACATCGTCTCATTTACATTGTGCAATGATTAGATGTGTTTGGCCACCTTAAAATTTAAGGAGAACTCCACAGGGTTACTCAAATTGTTTCAATATTTAGTTTATATTCCATTGAGTTTGCTGAAGTACAGAAAGGTTTTTGAATCAGTCGGTAACATACGACCTGGAAAGGCCAATTTATTCATTTACATTGTTTTGATAAATACAGTCTTGTCTTTCTAAAACTAAACCATTATCTGGGCATTGATATGTGTAATCACTGCCATACATAAAAACTCTTTAATCACTTTGTTCATATTCACTTTATTCTCACTAATAATTTGTTGCATGATTTTTGTGTTTTGTGGTACATCAAATGTGAGTTTATGATTTATTTTGTTATACAGTGGACCTGTTCTTAAATGCTGCTGAATTGATGTAAAGTCTTAATCCAACATGATTGTTTTATCTTTATTGTATTTTAATTTTGTTTGCCTCTATAAGGCTTTGGCCAACCCATATACCTCAGGACTGTGTGTGTTACAGATCAGAGAGACACACAGAGTATGGACAAAAACCAGAGGATTATTTTTTAAAATCATTTTACATGCCAAAAGAGAGGCGTGACACAGCTTCTGTTTCTGGTTTCTTCTCTATTTACTTTCTGACTATGAGCTGAGGCAGTGTCATTAATACAATTAAAAACCTAAATATAAAAAATGTTAGCTCTTTTTTTTCTTCATCGTACATTTACATAACTGCATTTATCCGCAGCAGTGGAATGTCATCAGCTCAGGAATTTTTCTTTCTTCTAAAATAATAAAATCTGGAACTTCCACAGTCAATTTGTTGAACCTGACTTTAAAGCATGTTACTATTTCACTTCAACAAAATATGGTTTTAGTTTCAGCTTTGTTCAGAATCACCCATGAGTGAGACAGCACAGTCCCAATAAATGTGTTCAAGATTTAAACACGAGCCAATATTATTTTAATGGTAAAGTGAAATTATATTTATAGTTCTGAGTGTATGAAGCTCCTGGTGGGCGTGTAATTACATTGAAATTAGAAATATATTTCCCACATGGTAAATCCTCTATGTTATTTTTCAAACATTTATACTTTTTAATGTTGATTCATTAGATTTATTCCACATATGGAAGTCCAGTTTGGTGTTAGGTTTTCTTTTTCTTTTAATAGTGGTTTTGTGTTTCAGCTGAGAGCAAACAAACTGTCACGAGAAACCTTTCCCCATTCAAGCCAGTGTTTGGAAAAGAATAATGGAGTTAATAGGCAGAATGGAAAACAATAGGAATAGATCAACCATGATGTGTTTGTTTATTTGAAGTATATCTTGAAATACGTCATCATGTGATTTCATTTCACAGCACCTGCTACATACATACACTATTTGCTTATCAACTTTCTTCTTCAACCACTTTATTTATTATAAGATATGATTAGCAAATATGAGCTGTTGAATGATGAATTGTGAAGAAAAAATGAATGATTGGCTATGTACATTTAACAGCATTACAATGAGATTATCAATTTATATCAGCATAGCTCTGGCAGTGTGTACATCTGGTTATTTAAACCGGTTTTATCACGTCATCACGTCTCACGTCCACCTCCTGTGCTCTGTTTGTAATCTCTCAGTAAACTGTTGCCTTCAGGTAGTGTGGGAAACAGCGACTCCTCGGTTGTGGATCCGTTTTTACTAGCTGGTTTAAAACAGCTAGCTAAAAACAATGAGTTTACATATTGCCTTAATTCAAATGATGTGTTCATCAAACAGCTTGTGGGTGGTATTTTTGAAACATTTAAGCCCAGAAGCATTTGTTTTTACTTTAGGTAAATGTACATATATTAAACACATTTTAGACTTCAAGCATTTCTTCAAGCCTTTACAATTACATTTGGTAATTGGAATTTGACTGAAAGTCCTTGGAGCCAGATTCAGAACTGATTATACTAGGAATATCAGAGGCATTTATTAGGATACATTGGCGGCTTTTGAGCATCAATGTATTCCCTATCAGCCAATAACAATATACAGTAAGTCAAATAAAATGTATGTATTTAATAAATAGCTTAAATTCACGAAAGAAATCTAAAATGTCCAGATTTTACTTAGGCTACATATTATCGGGGAAACAGTGTTATATTGAGGCTTTGCCTTATGTATACATGTCAAGAATATGCACGAATGCTTATAACAGAGACTATTTAAAAGAAAAACACACATGTCTGCCAGGTAATCAGTCTATGATCTATTGTTATTCCGGAGTTTGCAAGGAGGCCTTGAAGGCAGCATGTCATCTCACGCACACACAAGCGCACACACACCCACCCTCCTCGCGGGAAGCTCCGCTATCTTTAGACCCGCCACGGATTACAGTGCGCAGTGTGTCACAGACTGCATCCCTGTTACACCTGCTCGGTTCATCTCTGTGAGTCCTTCACGCTGAAAAACATACACACGTAAAACAGGAGTGATGGAGGAATGACAACAAACTGCGTCTCCGTCTACGGCTCTCCGTCACCGAGAAGACCCCCAGGATGCTGCTGCTCTCCAGTCCGAGGAACGGACGCCTGCGCCAGGCCTCGCTGCTGTTGCTCGCCGCGGTGCTCCTCTGTGTAGCCCCCGTCAGTGCTAGCCCGCCAGGTAAACACACAACGAACACGACAAAAACACTATTACCTTTGGTTGTGTTAGCTTATTCAGTCTTCTTATAAACAAATGTTAATGGGGCATCTTAAGTCAATTTATCAGGTCGTGACAAAAAGCAAGACAGAGGCTTGTGTTTATCTAAATATTGTTTTTGTTTTAATTCACCGAGTAAGACACGTGTGTTTTTCTGAGTTTTTATTTTTATTGTTGTTTATGGTGTTGGCTTTGTAGTAAATATAGTGGTGTGATAGTATTGGACATAACATGAGTTCAGATTTATATATACAGTCTATGGTTCAGATTTTGGACAGGTCAGGTGAGTGAGGGAAAAGCACAACGAAAAACAAGGGTTAACAAAAAATACAAATTCCCGTAAAGTGAGTCATTTCCTTTTATGCTCACATATTTTTACACTAATGTATCCTGAATGTGGACACAGCCATATTTGTAGATTGTGATAGATAACGCTGCTTTTTAAACAGTGTATTCATGTGTTCATAATCGCCATTAATTAGTTCTTAACCAGTAAAAGATTTATCAGCTTAACTTCTATCACAGTGAAATTACTTTGTGACATTTTCAAAAACAATACTGCTTATTGATCGGAGCTGCAGTCACACAATCCAAATCATTTCGCTAGGATTGGTGAAAAGAAAGCAGCTGTCTGTACTTTGATTATATTTAAACTATAACATCTGTAAAAAAACAAAACATGGATTCATTTAGTAAATCTCTTCACAATTGAATAACTGTCTTTAGCACTTTTTAGAATATGATTGAAGCACGGCCCCAGCAGACGATTGTTTTAACTATTGAATAATCTACAGAGTATCCTTCTCAATTAATCTCTAAAAGGTCAGGATATTGTGAAACATGTCCATCCCAGCTTTCAAAAACCAAGGTGGTGTATTTAAATGTCTTGTTTTGTCAGTCCAAAACCCAAAGATATACTATTTATATAAACTATTTATATTTATATTCTTTAAACCAGAGGAAATCACAAACTGAAACAGCATTTTTGGAAAACAAACAATGAATCAAAGAAAAATAGTTAATGGAAGTTGTTTTTCTGTCATTGGACTCATCTAGTCGAGTAATTGTTGCAGCTCTAACTGATAGCATAAACGTGTGTGTGTGTGAGAGTGATGGGTCCCCACACAGTAATAATTGCTGATGTTTGCAGGGGAGATAATCTGCTTCTGAGCTTTTAACACAGAATCCCTGTGGGAGAACCAACAGCTGGACTCACATGTAATCTTAAGCCTTTATCTGAGTGGCACATACAGAAACACACACTCACACAGAAACACACGCTCACACAGAAACACACGCTCATACAGAAACACACACTCACACAGAAACACACGCTCACACAGAAACACACACTCACACAGAAACACACACTCACACAGAAACACACACTCACACAGTACATGTACTGCCTCTTCATTTTGCTTGTGCATGATAGAGAGAATATGACGCAGTGTCTGCATTGTTTTCCTCCGGTAAGAAGTCTGGTCATTTTTTTGCTTTGCATCAAAATTCAACCAATGCCAATACTTCCTCACTCCAATGCTGAAAAACCTAACCGTTGTGAAAAAGATAATTTGGTGACATTAAGAAGTTTTCAGTGTCAGAATTTGAGATGGAGACAGACAAAGCTGTCAATACACTGCTGCGTCCAGTGTGTCTCGTCTCCAGAAAAGAGTCAAATGTTTGGTGTCATCACAAGTGAAGGATCTTTCTAGAGTTGTCAACACCTGTTAGATTTGAACGCAGCTTCTATATAACAATGTGTGACAGTGTTATTATGTGGTCTATTGTTTGAGTATGAGTAAGGAGACAAGGCACAATAACACATTTTTACCCCCCTATGTGACTTTGGATAATAAGTCACACAGAAGGATGAAAGGGTAGCTGAACAGGAATTTGATCGCAGGCATTTTGATTGAGTATGGTGCTTTATTCAAGAGTGTTGAATACATTGGAAACATTTCCAGAACCGCCAAAAAGCACATACAGTATTTACAGTGAGTCATGTTTCATGGGGGATTTGCTGGAGTGTGACAACAGCATGGAGTGCATAGTAATGAGATGGTTGATTCAGAAAGTGTTGAAACATCATGTGTAAATATGGCAGAGAACACTTTTACAGAACATTTGGTTCTTGGGATGGAAGTAATCCAACATCTCCATAAACCCGGTAGGTGACATAAATGTCTGCTGGCAAAGAGACAAAATGATCTTAACATCCAGATTCAGAATGTGTTGTGTGATTCATGTTAAGTGGGGGCAAGGTGAATAAGCAGCAGAAAAGTCACTTTGTCCACTGATTCTTTTTGCGTTCATGTTCTTGCTGCTCTCTATCAGCTTTTCCTTTTAGACACGGCATCTTTACTTCTCAATGTTCCAATTCAGCAGTGTTGTGCTGCCATGTTTAAATGCCAGGTTTGTCATTCACAGATCTGATGAGATAATTTATTCAGAGTCACTGCCTCTGGCCTTTTCTTTTTCCAGGATTAATCTTTAACTATTAATACCTTTACTCACACACACACACACACACACACACACACACACACACACACACACACACACACACACACACACACACACACACACACACACACACACACACACACACACACACACACACACACACACACACACACACACACACACACACACACACACACACACACACACACACACACACACACACACACACACACACACACAGCCACCATCTGCAGTGTTTTTCACCTTTCCTTACCCTGCGGCAAAATTATTCATCTGCCAACGTGGTAGTGGAGAGTGAGGGCAGTGAAAAGTCAGGGGAAAAGGACACACACACACACACACACATACACATACAGATACACACACACACACACACACACACACACACACACACACACACACACTGCCTTGTGACATAAAGCCCACTGAGGCGATGACAGGGTTTATAAGTAAGGATTTTTATCCTCATGTGACTCAAGATTAAATCGAAGTTTACGTATGTTTTCAGTTAAAGGGAATCAGTAAAAAAACATTTCTATAGTTCAAGGATACTAATAATAATACTACCTCTGAAATGTTTTCATTGGACATTTTCAAATCGTTATCTTTTTCCCTTTTTTAACCTTGGTTCGATTAATATTAGATGTGAAGTCAGTTCTTCCAGGAAGTAATTTAGTAAATGCAGTTTAAAGCTTCGTACTCCTCCCTCTGGCTTCAAATGGATCTAATTTGCAGCTTGTGTGGGCTTTGAGGGGATTTGACCTTTCCAGCTCTCCTCAGTGAGAGAAAGGGAGAAAGACCATCCAATTATACGTTGGTAACCATTACACTGACACTACGCAACAGCCAGGAAAGATATTATTGATCTGAGGTCATTGTTGTCTCAATTGGAGGCCTGAAAAAAAAGCGGTTTGCCAAGGCTTTGCTGTAGTGGCATCTTAAAACCACTGCTCTCCCACTCCCTTTCTCTCCTATCGTTTTTCTTACTTTCCTTCACTCCACCCTGGGCTTCTCCATTGAGAGCCTACAGTCGGCTAACAGACTTCTCCAGGAAATGAGCCTCAATTAATCAACGTACAGAGCGCCTTTTAGACATTTGATCAAGCCAGTCAGCACAGTTAGGCTGGAATGAAACCCTCTAGGCTGCTTCAGTTTGAGTACTGCCATTAACCTTAAAGATGGAGTAGTAGGCATTTGTTCCACGGGGAGGCGTCATGTTTCACAAAAAACTCAAAACAACCTGTTAGCATATTGTAATTGAATTGGTCTGAGGAAAAAACGAAACTTCTGCATAGGGCTGCACGATATTGAAAAAAACTGACATTGCGATATTTTTTTCCACTACGATATATATCGTTTTTTTTTTTTAATATCGAACGCCCTCAAATATTTAAAAAAAGAAATAAGAATAATCGCACGTCCCTGCGATGTGAATATCGCGGTTATCGCCATGACACGGTATATCGTTCAGCCCTACTTCTGCACCTCTTGTTGGGTCTATTTTAAGGCTTTAGAAAATCTAGCCCGTTTAGAGAGACTTTGGCTAATCATAGGTCATTTCAGAGAAAGGGCGTTACTATTGGCTGTTCTACAAATGAGACCGTCACGGCAAAAGTCTAGACTCTAGTTCAATAAATAGGAAGACCATAGTGCTATTCCACCATTGACACAACATGCCTGCACTGCAAAGCGACCCAAAAAAGGAATACACACTGTGTCCCGATAAAAGAGAATATTTGCAAAGTATTTCACAGAGGGAGAGAACCTCTTGCTAATAGTTTAGGCTTGTTTAGAGGGAATTTAGCCCAATGACAACAGCTGTAAATGTTGTAGCAACAGTGATGTTGTTATATTAAGACTTGTCTGTGATGGAAATGAACAGAACATTTTCTATGTCAGGGGTTATGTAGCACAGGTTACATCTGTGTCGAGCCACATCCTGACCAAGAACGAGAGTGTCTGTGTAACCTGAATTAAATGGAAACATCATAATGTTAGTGCTAAAACCTCTTCCGTAGTCATACCCAGAAATCTGTCTGTTTTACATATAGCAAATGCTTTTGATAACACCGGGTGAAAAGGAGATTATCTATTGAAAACTCATTTTGAGCGCAATCGGCATCATTCAGTTTTGGGGTAATGTAATTGTTGCATTGCATACTATTCTAACAACTGGACAGGCCAAATAAATACACATGATGATGATGATGATGATGATAAAAGAATCAGAAGAAGAATTAGTTGAGCCTAAATCAGGGAGCTTTCATTTGCCAGATAGTTGCTGCCATTGTATAAATCCTTCAGCCTTTGTTTGGGTTGCTGCGGGGTGTGCTGCTCTGCTACCCTCTAACGATGATGACAGGGTAATTATCCCCTGTGTAAATGGGTTAGACTCGTCATTGTCTGACATGACAGAAATTACTGCAACAGAAAAGACGAATGACAGACGCAGGGAGAGATAAGACTGCACAACGAGAGATGGAAAACAAGGATTAGTTCCGCTTTCTACAAACTTGAATTCGATGGAGAGTGAAATTCTTTGTATTTTTTTTTTGTGTGTTTCACTTCCTTTTAACCTTAACCTCTACTTACCACCGCTTTATTTCCTGCTTTGGCATTATGACGTCTCTGTGCTCTGAACAGGTGCTAATTCATGCCCCATTTTCCACAAAGCGTGGCAAAAAGTGTCACATGTAGGAGTCACTGCATCAGATAATGGTGGAACCCCCGCTACACATTTATGCTGAATTTCCTACAGTTGGCAGTTTTCACATGTTTAATCATCTATTTCAGGTTCAAGAAGTAGAGCTATCGGGAAGCTTTTTCCACAACGATGTTAAAGATTGTTGGCAATTTTCTGATCAGAAATGTTTTCTGCTATGCAAAGGAACTTTTCACAGGTGTAAGAAATGTGTGAACAAATATTTCCAGTTATATTAAATTGTTCTTTCAGGAAGTTGCATAGCGGGCAAAAATATGTGGCCTTTCTTTGTCTTCAGGTGTCATTTCAAGTTTCAAGTTTCAAGGCTTTTATTGTCATGTGTGCATAGCTACAGTGTAGATGTGTACAATATAGCAGGTAAAATAAAATAGAATGTAATGGAAACAGAATGATAGAAATGTTCAGAATAGTCTATACAGTAATTGGAATATTGATATGATATAGTGAGTTGCAAACAGACGTCCTTTCCTATCATAAAGCTACTTTTAGGTTCACACACTTGTTGTTCTATATATATAAATATGTATGCTATTTAATGCCTTCTTTCAATTGAACTGAACCTTAAATGTGTTGTGTATATTATTAAATTCCGGTTGTGATGGAGTCATGTTGTGTTCTACTGCCCAGTAATTAATTCATTGTTATTTTTGTCATGGTATATACAGGACTGTCTCAGAAAATTAGAATATTGTGATAAAGTTCTTTATTTTCTGTAATGCAATTAAAAAAAAAAAAAAAAAAAAAAAATGTCATACATTCTGGATTCATTACAAATCAACTGAAATATTGCAAGCCTTTTATTATTTTAATATTGCTGATTATGGCATACAGCTTAAGAAAACTCAAAAATCCTATCTCAAAAAATTTGAATAGTTCCTCAGACCAAGTAAAAAAAAAAAGATTTATAACAGCAAAACACAATCAAACATTTGAAAATGTCCATTAATGCACTCAGTACTTGGTTGGGAATCCTTTTGCACGGATTACTGCATCAATGCGGCGTGGCATGGAGGCAATCAGCCTGTGGCATTGCTGAGGTGTTATGGATGCCCAGGATGCTTCAATAGCGGCCTTTAGCTCATTAGCATTGTTGGGTCTGGTGTCTTTCAGCTTCTTCTTCACAATACCCCACATATTCTCTATGGGGTTCAGGTCAGGGGAATTTGCAGGCCAATCGAGGACAGTAATGCCATGGTCAGTACACCAGTTACTGGTGGTTTTGGCACTGTGGGCAGGTGCCAGATCATGCTGGAAAATGAATTCCTCATCTCCATAGAGCTTTTCAGCAGACAGAAGCATGTAGTGCTCTAAAATCTCTTGGTACACAGCTGCATTTACTCTGGGCTTGATGAAACACAGTGGACCAACACCAGCAGCTGACATGGCTCCCCAAACCATCGCTGACTGTGGGAACTTCACACTGGATTTCAAGCAACTTGGATTTTGCTCCTCTCCAGCCTTTCTCCAGACTCTGGCGCCTTGACTTCCAAATGAAATACAAAACTTGCTTTCGTCTGAAAAGAGGACTTTGGACCACTGTGCAACTGTCCAGTGCTTCTTTTCCTTAGCCCAAGTCAGACGCCTCTTCCGTTGTCTTGAGTTCAGAAGTGGCTTGAACATGGGAATACGGCTATTGTAGCCCATTTCCCGGACACGTCTGTGAACAGTGACTTTTGATACCTGGACTCCAGCTTCAGTCCACTGCCTTTGAAGCTCCCCCAAATTCTGGAAGCGACTCTTCTTCACAATGCTGTTAAGGCTGCGGTCATCTCTCTTGGTTGTGCAGCGTTTCCTGCCACATTTCCCCCTTCCAACAGACTTTTTGTGGATGTGCTTTGAAACTGCACTCTGTGAACAGCTTGCTCTTTGAGAAATTTCTTTTTGTGTCTTACCCTCCTGATGGAGGGTGTCAATGACGGTCCTCTGGACAGCAGTCAGATCAGCAGTCTTCCCCATACTTGTGATTTAGTTTACTGAACCAAGCTGAGTGTTTTTCAAGGCTCAGGAAACCCTTGCAGGTGTTTCGAGTTAATTAGACGATTCAAGTGATTCGTTGAACACCCTACTAGTATACTTTTTCATGATATTCTAATATTTAGAGATAGGATATTTGAGTTTTCTTAAGCTGTATGCCATAATCAGCAATATTAAAATAATAAAAGGCTTGCAATATTTCAGTTGATTTGTAATGAATCCAGAATGTATGACATTTTTGTTTTTTTAATTGCATTACAGAAAATAAAGAACTTTATCACAATATTCTAATTTTCTGAGACAGTCCTGTATTTTTCAGCTAATCCATTACAAATTTGATTTAAAGGAGTCTTAAAGGTGGGGTAGGTAATTTTGGAGAAACCAGCTCGAGTGCGCTAGAATTTGAAAATACACAGCCGGAAAAAATCTGCCACTTCCTTACAGAGCCCCTCCTCCAACACACACGAACGCGCACATGACCAATGAGAACACGAGATAAGTTTGTGCACAGATGGAAGGCTGACAGGCAGGTAGGCCATCCAGTTAATTTAGCCGGGCCGGCTAAAATGATTGGTCGTGCTTTTTACAGGACATTTGTATGGATCTTTTGTCAAAGCACTTACGATATTCATTGCTATCGGGATGTTAAGAGCATTCCATGGAATATGACAAAAAGTGTATCTCGAGCCGGTTTCTCAAACTTACCTACCCCACCTTTAATATACCATCACATTGAAGCAAAACATGCTATTCTACACTGAATCTTTATTTCTGTTTTAAATAGCATTTCTGTTCAACAAATCCCATATCTGCAAACTTGGATGGCGTAGATGAGGCTTGACCACTGTATAATCAGTTTCTGGCAATGACTCATTTATACGGTTTCATTGCCTGCATTCGTCCGTCATGCGGCCTAATCCCAACTCCCTCAGCTGTGTTTGTTCCTTCTGATAAAAACAAAGAAGTTAAACAGGCTGCCCGGCATTTGCTTGTTTTTGTCATTTACCAGCGAGTCATGTTGCATTGCTGCCTTGTTTGAGCACACACACACTTGAACGCACAATCCCACACCTTATCCATGTCAAAAATAAACAGTGCGGTTGCATATGAACTGAAGAGCTCTTGATATGGAGTGCTTGTCTTAATTCCTGTCTGCTTTCAGAGGGTCAGGAAGCACACACAATGGGGCTGTATGACCCTCCTGGCATACCCATTTCCTACTTCCTCTCAAAATCACATACACAATTAAAGATTGGATGAAATATTCTGCACTTTATCTGCCGAACAGCTTGTTAACCGTGACGTGTGAGTGTGCACTTTTTTGTGAGTGTAGGTGTTCACCAGGCTTTGTGAGAACGCCTCTGGTTCTCTCAGTTCTTTCTGGCAGCAGCAGCAGCAGCAGCAGCAGATGGTTTAAAAAAAAAGTCATTGTTTCACTCGTTCCAAGGACTACTTTCTGAGTCCCCTTAGTTACATAATGTTTTTCTCCACACCTCCCATGTCCCATGGATCTTTTGTCAAAGCACTTACGATATTCATTGCTATCGGGATGTTAAGAGCATTCCATGGAATATGACAAAAAGTGTATCTCGAGCCGGTTTCTCAAACTTACCTACCCCACCTTTAATATACCATCACATTGAAGCAAAACATGCTATTCTACACTGAATCTTTATTTCTGTTTTAAATAGCATTTCTGTTCAACAAATCCCATATCTGCAAACTTGGATGGCGTAGATGAGGCTTGACCACTGAATAATCAGTTTCTGGCAATGACTCATTTATACGGTTTCTTTGCCTGCATTCGTCCGTCATGCGGCCTAATCCCAACTCCCTCAGCTGTGTTTGTCCCTTCTGATAAAAACAAAGAAGTTAAACAGGCTGCCCGGCATTTGCTTGTTTTTGTCATTTACCAGCGAGTCATATTGCATAAACTCAAACAAGGTCACATGATAAGCCCTGCAGCTTATCATGTGACCTTGCTGCCTTGTTTGAGCGCACAAACACTTGAACCCCAATCCCACACCTTATCCATGTGAAAAATAAACAGTGCGGTTGCATATCAACTGAAGAGCTCTTGATATGGAGTGCTTGTCTTACTTCCTGTCTGCTATCAGAGGGTAAGGAAGCACACACAATGGGGCTGTATGACCCTCCTGGCATATCCATTTCCTACTTCCTCTAAAAATCACATACACAATTAAAGATTGGATGAAATATTCTGCACTTTATCTGCCGAACAGCTTGTTAACCGTGACGTGTGAGTGTGCACTTTTTTGCGAGTGTAGGTGTTTACCAGGCTTTGTGAGAACGCCTCTGGTTCTCTCAGTTCTTTCTGGCAGCAGCAGCAGCAGCAGCAGCAGATGGTTTAAAAAAAAGTCATTGTTTCACTCGTTCCAAGGACTACTTTCTGAGTCCCCTTAGTTACATAATGTTTTTCTCCACACCTCCCATGTCTTTGCTAATACCGAACGACCTGTTGTGCAGCAGGAACGCATCTCTATCTCTATCTTCCTGCCTTTCTCCTGTTTTGTGTTTCTCTTCCTCTGCCTCCATGATTGAAATCTCTAATTAGCTCCAGCACTGTGTGGGAGGCATGTTGGTGCAAGGCCGGCCTCCTACGGAGACTTGACATTCACTTCTGCGGCTCCTTTGTCATGCTGCTAAATAGATTTGATCTTCTTTCTAGTGTAATTATCATGATGAGCATCTTCTAGGATTCTGCTGCGTTTGGAATAAAGGGCCATTATTATGTATCTGAGTTTGGTAAATTAATAATAATGATTACACTTACTGGTGGAAGAAGAAGGTTTTCAGGCAGCTGTTGGAGCTTTCCAGTTTTCACACTCGCTTCGCCTTCTCTCACCCTCTTTTTCTCACCGTTGCCATGCCACGCAACCGTAATGAAGCATGCAAACAGCCCGTTTGTGTATGGGTGTGTGTTTGTGTATTTATGGGTGTTTGTGTGTGAGGAAAATAATAATCTGCATTCATGTTACTGCAGTAGGTTCCACCATATTCACTTCCAATGTGATGCATACCAGAGGTGAGAAGATGCTAGCTTTAAATAATAAAGACTGCAGATTTTTTGAAAGGACATTGATTTCTGGCTTTAGGGATTTCATGCCTCTTCCCCCTTTCTTCATAGACAACAGTGATTCATTTATGTGCCAGGATTTGCAAATGGTCTTTTTGTGAAAGAGGACAATGTGGGGTCCGGGCAAACACAGCACATGATTCAGTCTCTGGCAATGGGTTATTTTTACATTATTGCAGACATATCTCAATATGCTCTCGTTTTATTCAGGCATATGTTGCTTTAACTTTGAAAATGAAATCACCTCATAATGCAGAGAGTAATACATTCATACCTGTGCTTCTTTGCATAGAACTTCTCACCCTGCCAAGGCCAGTCTGCACTTGTAATATCTTGAATACTGAAAACAAAATAAGTCAACATTTATTTCCTAATCACAGGCACACATGTACCCCAATTTAAACATATTCATTCTAAGGCTTAGTCCACACCTACACGGGTCGTTTTGACCTTTCGTCCGCACCCTAACGGTGCTTTAAGTCAATGTTTCCACTGTTGACTTCTTTGCGAGGCGCCACGTGTGCAGCAACATATCTGATCTGTGACATGAATCCAGTCATCTGTACCTGATCTATGGCCAACCTTTGATCCTCAAATAGCAGATCCAATAGTCGTAAAAAGAAAATTGACGTTGGAATGATTTGACGACATGACTATGAGCGAGGTTGGATGTAGATGAAAGGAGGTTTACAGGAGACATCCAATGTCCTAAACCTTGGCTTGGTATGGAGTAAATAGTTGGGAACAGAGATGTCTGATAAATGTCTTTGCTGACCCCAACCATTTGGGCAGTGTTAAAGAAATAACGGACAGAATAGAGGAGCTAACAGAAGAATAAAAGGCCAAACCTGGAGACATCATATTTTGGATGTGAGTGAATCTGGGATTTCTTTCATGAAGTCTTGCATAAGCTTAACCCTAACCCTAACCCTAACCCATGCAATGTTAATTCCCAAGCCTTAATACCATTCCACTCGCTATTCTATTCCCAGTGACATTTTGTCTTTCTTTCTGAGGGTCATGGGGGTTGAAAGAAGTCGATATGGTCATGTGAAAAGGTCAGACAATACCTGCAGGGAAATTTAAAAGAGAGGCCTCGTGGCATTTAAAAATAGAAGCCATGACGATCAAGGGAGGGAGAAGAAAGAAAATAATTATGAGGGCGAACAATCTTTGATGAAATCAGGAATGAGGGGGCTCGCCACGTGAGCAGGTCACACTGACAGGGACGTGGCAGCAATTAAACGTCGCAGTGACGGCAAGCCGTGGGAAGACAGAGCGTGACTCCAAATAAAACCAGCGATTAAAGACTCTCTGGGAGTAGTCTACCTGCAGGTTGGTTTTGTGGCAATATCTGCAACGTTTTCTATCCATAAATACAACCTTGAACAAACCCTTAGCTACAGATGGATCTCAAACATCCCCATACTATGGCTCTTCCTGTGTCTTGGACGTGAACAACAAACAAAGCGTCTCAGATTACACATGCGTCACTCTACCGCTCCCTCCCTGAGGCAGAGCATCAGTGATCTGAGAAGACGTGTTTCCACCTCCCTGATGCGATGCTGTAGAGACGTGTAGGCATGTCTTTGTTTTACTCTTTGTGGTTTTCCAACCTTTGGTATGTTGTTGAAAGATGGAGAATTTCCTACATATTTTTTACTTTTTTTTCCTATTTCTTTTTATTTTAGCATTTCAGTTGAAAAATGGGTTGAAGGGATTTTTGTCAGATATGATGACGTGGAGGTTCAGAATAATTCAATTATATGTTTTTCAGTAATCTATACAAGGAAATATATTGGCTTATCTTAGAATGACTGTGTCAAAAATGGACTATGACATGCAAAATAAAATCAGAATGCTTAAATGATAAAGATAGTGTAGCATCCCATATGACGAGTCAGACACAGGAACCGAAGTAGTGAACAAACTTGTTTTCATCTTTTAGGCAGAGCCTTCTCCGTTGCTGCACCCACCCTCTGGAACTCACTCCCCCAAACCATCAGAGATTCTTCCTCCCTCACAGCATTCAAAACATCACTCAAAACCCACCTGTTCAACACTGCGTTCAACCACTGACCCCCTCCCCTCTATTTTCTGTTTTGTTTATCTCTTTTTGTATTTCTTTGTTTCTGTCAAAGCGTCTTTGAGTTTCCAGAAAAGCACTATATAAGTCCCATTTTATTTTGGATAAAAATACTGAATGCAATTGCCGGTCTTCCCTATCTGCTCTTCATCTCTGAAACACTCCCCATCTGCATATGTTCTCCTTCAATACAGCTGTCCTGATGTCACAGGCTTTGTTGCCATGGAGGTCTTCAGATTCCCCCCTCAGCCATCTTTTGTCATTTGTAATTCCCCTCTGTTGTGAAGCAATTGAAAATATATTGTTGAGGAAAGAGTCTGTTGCAAAACAGAAAAAACAAATAGGGTCTTTAATATTTGTATGTCAACTCACCGTAAGTGAGTTCTTAGTTATCAAAGCCACATGGCAGAGGTTTTAATAAACACATGAAGTGTTATGCAAAGTAGGCTCGATCAGACGATAACTTGAATACCTAAATTATTATATCTCAGAGTTGGTAAGTCTTTTCTCTAAACTTTGGTGTGTAGATGAGTTTCAAATCATAAAATGGAAACAAAATGGACGTTCATGTGTGACAGACACACTACACTACAAGAAAGCAGCAAAAACAAATCCTAGGCTTCCAATGTTTATTGAAGTAAAGCATAGTTAGGTATAACAAAATAGGTCAGTAGATTTTCCGTAGTCAGACAGACCGAGAAAAAAACACTTGACCTTCCCCTTTAGCGAGGTCATTATATATTGTGAAAAAAGGCTCTGTCTCACTACCGCAAATGTGTGACTCTATCTCAAACCGTTTATTTATAACACCTATTGACTTGAACAACCCTTACATTTTGCGACCCTCACAAACACCAGGTCCATGTCCCCTCACCGCCCTTATATCACATGTGTCTGTTATGTCAGTATCACCCCCCGCTTTGCCGCTCACCTTTAGCCTGCCCGCTGTGCAGAACTGCCGTGCTCATTATCCGCTCCGATAGCTGCTCCACCTGCCCTCTGCTGAGAAACACACCTGCTGTGGTTCTGCAACCCACTTCTTCCAGTGTGTGTGTCCCATTGTGTGTGTGTGTGTGTGTGTGTGTGTGTGTGTGTGTGTGTGTGTGTTTGAGCACTGTTTTTGTTTAAGACAGGCAGTAATCAGGCCGAGTGATTATCTAGCCTGATTACGGGCAGATCTGTATGAGAGCAGCTGTCGATCACTCTTTACATTTTTAATATTAGCAAACAGATGGGGGTCATCACATATGCAGAACAAAATCATAATGACTGTTTCTGACTCGCCTAACATCCGTGCCCTATCTGGGTAACCTCGACCGTTAGTAAGCTGTGATGAAGTCACAACGAACAATAATAGTATTTTCAGAAACTCCATGACGTTTTTCTGACGTCAGCAGTCGCTCAGTTCGAGGGCAGAAGAGCTGACAGATCCACTCATGAAAGGAGTGTGTGTAATGAAGTTGAAGCATCTCCTATTGAGAGCATTTTACTAGTACTCTGTTTCGCATATAGACTGCTAATTAACTGCCTCATTAAAAGCATAATTTCTGCATCACAGCAGTGTAGTGGGGATACTAATAAACTGTTGTTCTCTCTCCTTCTCTCTCAGTTAGCAGTAAATGCCCTCGCCATTTAGACTGTGCCAAAGACGGACGCCATTTCTGCAGGCCGGGCTCCTCCCGATGTGGCCCCTGCCTCGCTCCGTTGGAGGAGAACGAGGAGGGAAACTGCGAGGTGAAGAAGAGGCACCATAAGCAGGGTAAGGAATATATAAACATTTCACTCTCGAGAGGCCGCAGGCAGCTATGATTTCATCAGCAATATTTCATGAGACATAAAGGTTACACACTCAATGTTACCTAACAGAAATGTTACATAATATAAATTCCAGACCCAGACAAATGGTCACCTTACAAACAATAAGATTAACAGACAACGAAAAAGACAATAGTCAAGAAAACAGCCAAAACATAAAGCATCATTTTCCAAAATATAGCTAAAATGAAAAGTTAATATATTTCATGTGGAATCAAATCTGAGAAGCACATTCAAATCTTCCACCTCAATTTGACTAAGATAACCTGTTGGGTTTTAAAGGGGCCCTATTTTGCGTTCTTGGGTTTCCCCTTTCCTGTAGTGTGTTTATAGATGTTGGTGCATGTGAATGGTCTGCAAAGACTAAAAACCCAAAGTTCACACCAGAATCGCCTCAATGGGGACTCCTTTGTGGACTTTACTGCAGTAACATAATGAAATCACTATGTAACCCTCACGCTTCTATTGGCTCGCGTTCCCACACATTGTAAGTAATTGGCTAAGGGGCAGGATATCTCTTAGCGGTTGACCAAACACAATAGAGCCGGCCAGCTAACCAATCAGAGCAGACTCGGCTCGGCTTTCAGACAGAGGGTGAAAGAGGTGCTGCAGCACAGGCAGTATGAGGGAAATAAGGAGCTTTTTGAACATTAAATCATGGAGACATGTCACAGTA
This sequence comes from Notothenia rossii, assembly GCF_949606895.1. Taxonomy (NCBI): domain Eukaryota; kingdom Metazoa; phylum Chordata; class Actinopteri; order Perciformes; family Nototheniidae; genus Notothenia; species Notothenia rossii. The sequence goes on from NC_136910.1 coordinate 47,081,349, forward strand.
GAGACACACAATACAATATGAACCTGAAAAAGAGCATAATATGTCCTCTTTAAATGACAGATTCAACAAGAAAGCCAGTATTTCTCTGTTTCACTCCACTTTCATTCTGTGTTCTGTCTGTTTTATTTCCAGTTGATCTCTGTATCCTGTTGCCCACATCTCCCTGCCTCTCCACCTCTTTCTCTGTTACTATTGATTCTCTGCTTTGCTTCTCCTCCCTTCAATCTTAGTTTGATGTCTTTTATTCCTCCTCCCTCTCTGTATCTTGTGTATCTCTTCCAATGCACTCTCTTTTTTTCTCCTGTTCTCTTCTCACTACATTGTGGTAGATTTGGTGCAGTCTGATCCTCTGTTATTAATCCGCCCCTGCCGCCCCTGCGACACACACAGCCCCCGCACCACTGACGGCTTTAATCACTTAGACGACATGCCTCCCTCTCTCTCTCTCTCTCTCTCTCTCTCTCTCTCTCTCTCTCTCTCTCTCTCTCTCTCTCTCTCTCTCTCTCTCTCTCTCCCATCACTGAATGTAATGTAATTCAATGAAAGTCAATCTTGTTTTTCCGATTTCCATGGCATCGCACTGCTTGCAAAACACAGACCACGCTGCAGGAGTGTGTGTGTGTGTGTGTGTGTGTGTGTGTGTGTGTGTGTGTGTGTGTGTGTGTGTGTGTGTGTGTGTGTGTGTGTGTGTGTGTGTGTGTGTGTGTGTGTGTGTGTGTGTGTGTGTGTGTGTGTGTGTGTGTGTGTGTGTGTGTGTGTGTGTGTGTGTGTGTGTGTGTGTGTGTGTGTGTGTGTGTGTGTGTGTGTGTGTGTGTGTGTGTGTGTGTGTGTGTGTGTGTGTGTGTGTGTGTGTGTGTGTGTGTGTGTGTGTGTGTGTGAGAAGTGGGCATGCGCGTGCTTGTGTGTGGGAAGTGGGCTTGTGTGTGGCCTTGTGTGTCTGCAGGATTAATAATTTAGATGGGTCTGCGGCAGGAGAGGATACGAACTTGGCTCAAATGATTGGCGGCTGAATCTAGCAAACACGAGAAGGGGATGAGTGTGTATCGGAGAGAAAGTCTATCATGAAGAAGAGAGGATGCTTCTTTTTACTGGAGCCCACTCATATGATGATGAAATCAGCTGTTAGTATTCGGACTTTAAATCGTATGTTTGATGCTGTTGTTTGTGTGGTGATGTGAATTCAGCACATCATAGGACGCCTCATATAAGCCCCCCCCGCAGTTACATAAACCCCTGACGCACCACAGAACCCAGTGACCCTGTGTCTTTTTCACACACACACACACACACACACACACACACACACACACACACACACACACACACACACACACACACACACACACACACACACACACACACACTTGCACTAGCTGGCATCATTCCACAAAACAAAGTCTTTTATGACGTCAGAGGAAATATAATGGCTGTGTTTTCAGGAGCAAACAACTGACGCACGATTTTCCCCGCTCCCCCTGGTACAAGTCAGATAATTGTCCTTTGTTTCCTTTTCTTTTGCTCACTCACACAGTTATGCACTCGTAACTAAACCTGTGATTTGTCAGCAAGCACCGTTTGCGTCAGATAATGAATCAAATTGCTCTTCCAATTAAATCACCAAGCAGAATCACTGGCTCTGCAGAGAGGTTAGGTGTATTTTTTCCTGCGGAATCATCACAATAATATCACAGAGAAATACATTTTTTCGACCAAATCAGACGCTAAAATGTAATGTGTGCCAGAAAGAAAGACATAATTCAATGTCGGCAGCAGATTGCAACTATCAGAATAAAGTAGACTGAAGAGAGGCTGAACCAGGATACTGCAGTCATCTTCATTCACCCAGAACTCTCTATTCTCTGGCTGTAGAGAGGAGTGTGTTATGTTACTATAGCTACTGCTGCAAGGCTGCTTAACCTTCTAACAGGGAACACAATTAGCATGTTTTAGCAGCCAGTACTTAAAATAGGCAAGTGCTTAGTAGATCTGCATCAACCACCATCCAAAAAAGTTAAGTTAAGATTGTAAGATGTTTTATCCATTTTACATTTTATATGGTTTTAATTATCATACATTAAAGACTTGCTCATATACAAAAATATGAAAAAACAAGTGTTGCTTATTAACTGCAGTTACCTTCAAAGGAATAAAAAATAAATACTGGCTTTTTAAATTCTATTTATATATTTAGAGATTCGACAGCATTACTTTAGTGAATAGTCAGTGATGACAGGGTTTATTTTTTTGCAGTAAAGCAAAATGTTTCACTATAAATGCCTCTTCTCTAAATGACAAGCCCCTATTCACATATCTTGAATTTAAAAATGTTATATCAGCACTTCTGTCATGAACTTTTATTATTCCTCGGCCTTGCACCTGTTGGACAAGGTTGTTCCGGTGTTGATCGTCTCTGTCTGGACTCAGAAATGTCGAATATTTCACATACTCGGCTCATAGACGATGGAAGGGCTCCCTGGTGAGGTGTGCAGCACTTTGTATTAGAAGAAGGACCTGCTTGTGTTTGACATGGAGGCGTGTGCTGCCATTGGTAAACACACAGGAGCCTATACCTCCAATGCATGTTCTTTCTTTGGAAGCCGCACGAATAGTCTGTAAATGGTATGTATTCCTAACACGCAGTTAAATAGTGTATGAGCTAAAGGCATGGCTGACTCCATGCGGGGAATTTAATTAGACTTTTTTTTCTCGTTTTTTGTATTCGTGTTGTATATATATTTTTATTTTAAGTGATCGATGGGTCAATGAACGGTGAGAACCAAGATGCAAAAAAAAATGTTTTAGTTGTTTAGCGAGTGTAAACATGAGAAGGTATCCTGCACCATTTACTTTGTCAACATGATGTTAGAACACTAATCTCATGGAGGGTCAAACTTCAGTTTTAGCTTACTAAATATTAAATAAACATTGCTTTGCACACTTTCAGTAAAGGAATTGCCTGCAAGACATGCTGCATGTTTAAATGAAGGGTACCAGCATTTCATATTACAACTGTTGTGTCTAAAGGTTACAGATGATATACAGATTCACGCTTGTTAATGTCGATCCCACCATTTTACCACTGTTCCTCTTTGGAACAATGGATGAAATACCAGTGGAACTGTTTACTGAAGGTTAGAAAATGTTAACACATTTACTGTATTTACTCAAAGCTCTGCAGTCAGCTGTGACTCACTTTTTATGGCAGGTGGGAGGGAGACTCTGCTGTAACCTTAACAACGTTAGATCTGGTGGGCTACATCACATTTTAACTATGCACTTCCTCATTCCAAAAACAGATCAACTAATAAAGAAGATAAGAGATTCTGTTTAATCTGTGACCTTTTTGTTTCCCTTTAACTGTTTTTTAGACCTTTTATCCAAACACTGTGGACAAAAACACATAAATCAAAACGCATAAATACATGTGCAAAGAATTTGATTCGGTGTATAGGTACATTTAAAACAGTAAGAGAAAATGACATTTTTAAAGAAGTACAAAAATGAAAATATAAAATAAAGCTAAATTCCTATACAAATATGAAACACTCAAAAATGTATATAAATATTTTTCAACTATCAAGACTATCTGCTTTTAGAGAGGAGGAGAAAAAACAGCTTAGTCTCTTTTTGTCTCTTCATCAACGTAGTACATGTATTACATTTCCCACTAGAGGGCAGCAAGACCCACTGAGTACAAATCAATAATCTCTCACAGCACGGTCACTGTGAGGCAGAGGCACTGTGATCCCTTACACCATGTCCTTTCACTTCTAACATCTACAGCTGCATCAAAGAGTTAAATTAGTATGTTTTGTAGCATTGAAGTCATTATTTGATAAAACATTAATCATATAAAAGAAAAAAGATAATCGTTCTGCAGTTTAAATTGCATCTGTCACTTCATGGTGTTTTTAAGTAGGATATATTGTATGGTGACATTACTATTTTTTATAAATGTCCCAAAAGTTTGAAACAAATTGAAAAGGAATTGTGAAACTCATGGAGAGAACGTGTATGTGTATGTTTGTGTGTGTGCAAGCTTGTGTTTAGGGGGAGGAAGAAATGTGACTATTTTTTAAAGTGGGAAAAGTAACGGCACAGATGTGTGTGAACCTCGATTCCTGTTGAGCTGTTTAGTGTTTGTTTGTTGTACCCAGCAGCCCCCTGGGTGCCTCTCCAGAGGTTATTGGTCATTATCAACCCGGTGACAAATCTCGCTTACACAAGGAGAGGTGTGCGTGCTTTGTCAGTGTGTGACAAACCACACACATACACACAATCACCACCTTTTAAGGTGATTTATCAGCTACTGCTTAGCTAGGGTCCTGGGGTTTTCTACATGAATAAATAATGCTAATTCTTTTTTCACCATTTCCTTGCTGATTTAAAATCAATTCACCATTTTTTTTAAACCGACCTGTACATATCTTACCTTCTCTTTTTTAAATCCCTAAAATAAGCTGTATTGCCACATGCCACTGGTGAACCCACTGGCACGGTTGGAGCTCCCAACCACCTGCAAAGTACAGATGGTGCATCCCGCCTCCACAGACACCTGCTATGGAGTGCACTAAATGACCATTAGTGGAGGGGGGTAAGCTGATAACAAAGCAGGCAGTGAAAGTGCTGGCATGTCATATCATACACATTAGCTCAGCCAGATGGCCGGCCTTCTGAAGCAAAAGTGAAACTGTAATCATTAATGTAATGTAGGTGGTTTAAAACAATGTGTGACAACGCTGATCCTTTATTTTTCTGCATCGGTATCCCACGAATCCTTCAAAAGTGTTCAAAGGCCTTGAATTCATTACTATCAAAATTAGATTTTAATTTGAATAAAATGGTTTTAAACACTCTTTTTAAGTCTTAAAAAAAATGGATGTAGAAAGAATGTTGGTTTCTGACATTGAATTGATATTTAAATAATTGATGAACTCTGAAATTGATTGCCAAAAACATTTGTTTGAATTGTGTTTGGCCTTCAAGTGTTAAATTCACTTAAAAGTCAAATGTCCTCAAACTGCAGAACCTTGTTTGAACTTATTTTATCCACAACTTATTTTTACATAACTTCCCTTCTCTCCAGGTTTGAGTGCAAATACCTTTAATTTAATTTCTCTATAATTAAAGTATGAAGGGCTCATCACAGAGGGGAAATAATGTCACAAAAACGTAATTCAAGTATCCTTTAAAAAAAGAAAAGAAATCCATGGCACACTGTGGAATTGGTGCAATATTAAAATGCCTTTATTCCACATGGCAACATGTGTTTAAGATCAGCCACGGCACGGGCCTTGATTCGATATGTGATATATTGCAGGGTAACTTTATAGAGGGAAATAGCACTTTGATTACCACCATTAGCAGGGAGCTATGGGATCTTTTGTGAATGTAGCAACTAAAGGCCAGTGAGGCCAATGTTTGGCTGATTGCTGGGCCCCCTGCGGTTCTTCCTCCCCCGGCCACACACACACTCTCGGCCCTGGTCGCCCCGGATGCCTCGGCAGGGCTGCAGGAATGTGGCTCACTGTCTGGCCTGAGGGGCTGTTAACAACAGTTTAGTATTGTCTCCTTTTTTACTCATCCACAAACAAACAACCCACATGAGCACACTCCCTGTTCACCGCTTCAGAGGCAAGACGCTGAGAAACACATGCATACATGCCTAAACCATATGCATGAGCTCTCTGTCTTTGCTTGCCTTTCTTACCACAATAGTTACATATTACTCGTCATGAACATTGATAAGTTGTGAAAGAATAATGTTTTCCAGGATTAAAAATGTAGGAATATAAGAGCTGATTAAGAAGACTGAGATTGCGACTAAATGTAGAGAATACACATACTTCCTGTTCTCTTGTCAGCTGTGAGCTTGTGCTTCTGTTCTTTGTCTAATGTGATAGTTAAATGTATTCAATATCAATGTTTCCTTAGATTTTGCAGACCAATGATTAATTCAAAAATAATGAATGGTTAATGAAAAGAAGAATATACTGAAATAAGGATCCACCATTTTTGCTGATATCCGTTATACTATGCAGATTTTTCTTGTCTAATTTTAGCCAGAACAAAGTTATACTCGCATACATTTTTTAACACCTAATTGTAGGAAACAATAAGTCTCTCCTGTAATGGCGGTATATTATTACGCTCATTGTTAATCGTGACGACCCACTGGAAGATCCAGACATAGAATACATTGATTAATGTAAAATAATTTGTATGTAGTATTTTATGTTTAACATGTCTTGTCCTTTCGGTAGGTAAAGTGGCATTCTACCCCGACCTCGATCAAGAGATCGATTTCCTTCACTCAGTCATTGAAAAACAGGAAGTGACTGAGATCAAGACAGAAAGACACCACACAAGCAAACATCCTGGTAAGAGCAATCTTAAAAAAAACAATATTAATAAGTTCAAACATGCCCTCTGTTACAGTTAACCCCACCCATGTTTCCTCTCATCCCCTTTTGGTTTTAACACGGTCTCTTTCTGTGTACCCGCTCTTTCCAGCTGCCGTCACCTCCCAGAAAGAAGATAAAATAACCAAACCAGGTGTCACCAAACCCAAACTGAAAAGCCAGAATGACAACAGTACAGACCCCCTCCCCACAGTTTCTGCCCTCCCTGAACCCCCGACCCACCAGCCTCGTGTTTCCGGAGTACAGGGTCAAGCTGGTCCTATCGCTGTGCCAGCATCCAAACATAACAAGTTTATAGTCAGTGAGTAATATTTGTTTATGTCCTCAGAAGGCTTTAATGCTTTGAGAAAGTGAAAGCCTGTGTGTAAAGAATCCATTGCTGCTACAGTATATTAAAATAAACAAAAAAGGATAGAAATGCAGTCCATTAGCTTAAAATGTGGGTCATTCTGCTGCGTGGATATTTGGAAGCAAGATTTAATCCCTTTCGGCTTTTATTCCAACAGAGGGGTTAGTCATTTTCATCCTAAAGTGTTTATTGCTTCTACGATGCATCTCAATTCATAACAACTCATAATGAGAAAATTAAAGATAAAATGATCTATAGCACCCATAAGAAAATGTCTCATCTCACTCAAACATTCATTATTTGCTCCTTAACATGTTCTTATTTTTTTAATCAACCTGCAGTCATGATTTCGCTGTGTGTGGCAGTGGGCTCTGTGGCAGTGATCCTGGCCATCGTCTGTTACGTCAAGTAAGTCTAAAAAAACCTCTACAGTGAATGAAATACATACGAACATACATATTCTTCTGCACTTACACTCGGTATTTGGATTTCAAACAGTTACTGCATTCACACGGTTTATGGCCAATCGCATTGCAACATGAGTATCCTGATGGTATACTCATACAAGTGTTCACCTTCAATGGTCGCCTACATGGCAACATGGCGATAAGAGGGGTGGATGGTAATCTGTAAAGACCTACAGATATTTTGGCAGGGGACATGTACTGTCAGATGTTAGCAGCAGTATTGCTCTGTCTGGTTGCAGTTTGACATTAAAAAAGAGGAAGTGGGCAAATATTGAAATAGCTATTTCTGGTAAGTGCAGGATATCCTTGTTGTATTTGAGAAAACACAAACCTGTCAAAATAAAGTCAGTACATTGTGCACTATGATGTTGTTCAACCTTATTCTGGTCAGAGACGCTTGAATTAACAACATTAGTTGATTTTTCTGCAGGGGCCCCCATATAAAAAGATTTCGTTTTTTGGATAAGATTACAAATCCAGTATATGTCTACTACAGTGGAGGAGATAATCGTGAAGGAAATGAAACCATGCCTCACTTCTATAGGGAAGTAACAGTAAAAATGTACTATTCCTCATCTAGGGGCTCCCTTGAACTCCCTAAAGTCTCCTTCTAGTTCCCAGTTGAGAACCACTGGTGTATACCGTGTACTACATAACAATTGTACCAACAGAGGTATCCAAATTGAGACTAGGCCCATGTTAGTTATTAAAAAAGCATGACGTTAATGTATGCTTTTTGTTTTAAAACACTAAACCAAACTTTATTTTTTGGTAATCAATTTAGTAGACAAGTTATAATTTGGACGTACTTGTGTGTTTGTCAGTCAATGTCAAACCACACTTTAATTTGGTCTTCATGTATGATAAGATCTGCGAGCTTAGGCGACAGGATGTTGGTTTCATGCCAGAGGCAGGAAACAGCCATCATTATTACAGGAGACTCAGATTCACGTTGACCCCCCACAGGTTGCAGAAAGAATCGCGCCTGGCTCAGAAGGTCGACTACCCGGCTTTCAGAGGAGGGACGAGCTTGCCGGCCCCCCCAGCCAACGGCTCCTCGGTAAGTGACTCTTACTTCACCTATTGTTGCAGCTCGCTTCCTTTATCATGAATTTCAGACATGATTGTGCACTATAACTTCTGTTTTCAAACATCCTCCTCCTGTTGTCTCCTCAGATGGGAGATAAGAATCTGGCACAAAATGCTCAGATGTATCACTACCAACATCAAAAACAGCAGATGCTCTCAATGGGAAAGTACGTTTCTTTGCTTGTTTTTTTCACTCGCTGACACCTCCTGCCTTTCCTCTTTTTCATGTCTCTCGTGTATTAATGCGGATTTCAAATGTTCAACCACATCCTCTGATATTTTTCCGCTGTTCTTTATCTTAACTGTTTTTTCCCCCTGTCTTGCAGCAACAAACCAGAACAGAAAACCGTTGACACTGAGGTCACATCAGATGAGGAAGAAGTGGGTGGAGATTTCACAGTATATGAGTGCCCTGGACTTGCACCGGTAGGTAGACACACACACACACACACACACACACACACACACACACACACACACACACACACACACACACACACACACACACACACACACACACACACACACACACACACACACACACACACACACACACACACACACACACACACACACACACACACACACACTCACCACACCAGACACACATACACACAAAACCAATCCTTTTTGATTTATTGACTAAATATCAATTTTTCTCTTCCCTCCTTGACAGACTGGAGAAATGGAAGTGAAAAACCCTCTGTTTGATGACTCGAATTTACATTTCCCGGAAAATCACAAGTGAATGCTGAACCCTTTACACACACAAATACATAAATACACACAGGCACACACCAGTTCTGTGGAAGAAACCACTTGATCTCACACTGCATGCATAGATTTGAAGGTTTCCTGTCAGAGGAGGTGATAAAAAGGATTGTTTTCTTGTTGGCCCTTTACTATATCATGTTATAATATTACAAATATATGTTGGGTTCCTTGTTAATTTAGTTATTTCCCTGATTTGGAGCTTCCCTTTCTTTTAACATAAGGTTTTCAGAGTCTGTATTAAGTTGTTTAAATGTTAATCTCTTAAATTAAGATTTTCCCTTTCATTTTGGTTACTTTCCTTCATTTCTGCAGCTATTTCCAAAGAATGTCTTACAACAGCTGACATGTGTATAACACACTGATACACATGCATAAGCTGGGAAACAGGTGCCCTCCCTTTGTTTTGTCATGCATAGCTAGTGGCTAAAACCACATTCCCAACAGATACAAAGTTTCAAATCAGATCTGTGTGATATCTCCTGTAAAAAGTCCCAAATGCAGCACAAGGTTGAGCATTAAAAATGTTAACGTTGGTGTTGCTCATTTTATTCCTTGTCATATAAGCTACGCATAAATATTTTAAGATTAAAGACAAATATATATATATGAAAATGAAGTACTTGATGATGTCTGTCGCATGGTTTGACTGTACCGTGTTTGAATCATGGCAATGCTTTGAAAAGTTATTGGGCCTCCCGTATGTATGCATCCTGTAGCTGGAGGAGGAATGTACACTAAAAGTGATTTATGAGCACTTGAATGAAATGTTGGTGACGGACTATACTGATGGATGTGTAGGTGGTAAATATCACTATCTTGTATCGTCCCTCTTTCCTCTCTGTCCTCTTGTCGGTCCCAAGTTTACTCTGTCCTGCAAAATATACAAAAACGAGTGAATGTGTTCACTTTTTATAGATATTTGTACATGCAGACAAAGGATTGGAATTAAAAGTTTTTACCACATGTGAAAATAACTTTGTTTCATGTTGTGGTTTTCATGAAATACATTTAATAAGATTTTAAAAACGTATAAAGAAATTTTAAATGGAATGGCTTTATTGATGCTAGTGGCTAAATGACAGGAAATTAGGGAGAGATGCAACAAAGTTTCACATTTTGGACAAAACCTATTAAAATAAATTAGGGAGATTAGATTTAGTCTAGCCTGCTGTTCTTTCCTAGACTAATGGCCGTAATAAAATAATATGTTTTCAGTCTCAGTCTGTGCAGGTGGCACATTAAAGCCTAACCAATTATTGAAACCAAGATAAAAAAATAATAGAATCTGTTTTTGTCTTTAAGGAAAATCAACAAAAACCTAATTCTGTGAAGCAAAATATTGAATAAATCCACAAAACGTTATTATAAATTCCTCCTGAGATGCTCTCAGACAGTGTGGGATGATTTCTCCAATGTGGAAAATAAAGACGGTAAAAAAAAAGGACATAGGGTTAAAAGAGAGAGGTGTCCTCTTTGAGCAATTTTCAAAAAATGTTTTGCAATTTAACTAGAAATATGATCAATTCCACTTTATTGAGCAAGTCTGTTGTTCCTTCCCCCCCTCTTCCTTTTTTTGTCAGAATAAGGGAAGTAAGAGGCATAACGATATATTTGGTCTCGCTGAATCTTATAGTCATAATGCACTGGATTAGCATTTCCTGTTCTGATAAACTCTGCTGCAACTTACACCTTCCACCACGCAGAGACACATTGGTGTCACCTCTGCTTCAGACTGGCTCTGACTTACTGTCTCTATTTTAGGTTATCCTGTTTAACCTTGTTTTACTTTCAGGACACAAACGACTCCACCCAGAAAGTGACTGTGTGTTGGGGGTAGGGGCAAAGCTTGCATGTACCTCCTTAGGTTTTGTGTTTGTGATTGCATATCCGTGAGTCGGGGAGGTGATGGGTCAGTCTACTGTCCCTATTGAGCCACATGCCAAGGGGCCATTAAAAGCCCTTTGTGCCGTGGACAGTGGAAGGAAGGCCGCCATTGGCCCTCGGATAAAAACCTGGGTGTGTGTACGGTCTGTGAATGTTGGCAGGGCCGTTTGGGAAGAAAATCAAAAAGCCATCAGACTTGTTTGTGGGAGACGTTTGTGCTGCTTAACAGGATGGGCAGTATTTAGGAAAAAACCCAGGATTATTAGTTTAATTTAACAGATGATTTCAAAAGTGGTGACTTATATTGATTCACAAATCTTAATGCAACAGTAGAATAGAGACAAATATCTGACAAACACACGCCCAGTAGAAGCCTTTTCTTTGAACGCTGCCTGCAGTGATGTTTCGATGAAGTTAAAATTAAGAGGAACACTAATTTAAATGAGCAATGTATATAGGCTATGATGTGATACTTGTTTCATCACTAAAGATAGGTTTGTATCTACTGGTGTGACTTGGAGGTGTCCAACATATTCACACTGGTGCTTCTACTGCTGCATCAACAGGCCTTCTTTTATGTGTAACTTTCTATCTGCCTCTGTGACGAGACCTGCACCGCAAACACATCTCAGAGGTGTCTTGAAGAGGCCACTTAAAAGAACTAAAGGCAAGATCTGAGACATCTGGGGGGTTTTCAACTCAATCCCCAGATATTCCCCTCACGCATCTCCTCCTCACTGTACTGAGCTATTCAACACTGAGACCCCCCTCCCCTCCCTCCTTTGGACACCCTGAGAGGTCTGTGCTCTGCTGTCCCTTTCTCTCTGAAGCATTGCCTGAAGTCTACTATCTCTCTTGCTGTCTGTCTTTTGCATGACAATTATACTCCCAAGTCCATGGCCCAGGACAATGCTTGAATCGTTGGGGTTTGATGTCTTTTAAGCTATTGACCAGGCTCTTACAGCTCCCCGATCCCGGGCCTACAACACTTTATATCTAAGGGGAAGAGAGAGTGTAAATCTCTTGGTTAGTGTCAGAAAAAAAGACATATTGATTCTGTATTCTCTAAATCCATTCTTTAAAGTTTCTTTTATCAGAGCTTTTGCTGATTTCAATTGACTCCCTCTTGTTTTTGAGCTGACCTTTATTCCCTTTTGAAAAGGCTTTCTTTTCCTAGTCTTACCTTTGTATACACTATTAATACAAACACTTGTATCTCTTAACTAATGATTTGTTACTTGTCTGTTCCTCATCTTCCTGTGAAATAGTTTCTACCTTTGGTGAACAATTAAACAGCCCAATCAGCAAAACTTCACTTATTTTTAAGGGGCCACAAGGCAAAAACATTAAGCACATTTTCTATCTACATGCTTCCATGATGAATATGATGGCCTTTCATGTCAAAAGGAGTGAGAGATATTCAAACAGAGATTGGTTATTGCACCTGCCTCCTAGCAGTTTTGGACCTTTAGGCTATATATCAGACTGGGTGCCATAGTATTGGCCCACCACAGTGAGTGAACCCCGGACCTGCAGATCAGGGCGATACTTCAGCCTGGTGTTTGTTTCAGAAGACAGGCGGGGGAGGTGTTGGGTGTGGGGCGGAATCAAAGGGTTGAGACTTATTGTTCGAATCTGAAAAGGAGCTAATGGTCGACCATCGCAACTCGGGATCTGAAATCCACAGGGTGCCCCGGGGCCAGCTCGCACAATGGCCCCCCCTCTCCCTCCCCGCAGTGTGTCTTCCTGCCGCAATCTGCGGCGAACGACTCGCGCTGGGGGTGCGCATCTGTAGCAGTGCTCCGCCATACAGGCTCTCTGAACGACCATCGATCAATGGTTAATGGGAGAAGTTCACCTAAATGCTGTCGGTGGTTTTACGATTCAGTCACTAGTATTCCACCATTTATAGTTTGGAAATGCAAAGAATAGCAATAAAGAGTATCCACAATGTCACAGTATCATCCACGTTGGACTCTAACTTAAAATAAATGTTCATCAGACAGAAATCGTGTTTTCCTTTTTTAAAAGTGCAAAAATAAATCTGCTTTATCTGAAAATAGTGTTATTCCTGTTTCCAGTAACATCAACAAAGTAAGAAGATTTAACACACCCAGAAATTCAGCTGGTTAAAAGATTGAGTCTTCATCATGCAATCATGTTCTTCTGACCCACTTCTCCAAAATCAAGCTTCACAACAACACTTTCATGGGTGTACATGTCACCCTGCTTATCTCGTTATTTCTATTAAAGAACGTTGAAGTCATTTCCAGTACATTATCATACATTGTTTTTCCTCCAGTTTATTTATATGTGTATGAGCTGATCAAATGTTCTTAACTGAATAAATAGCCTGGCCCTTGTTATTGTTTGTTTAACAACTTTATGTTGCCAGATTCATTAAGTGCCTTTCTTTTGTCACAATTATTCAGGATTTCAATGTCAGTTCATTTCATTTGGTTTAGATGTTAGTGATTAAAATAAATGCAGGTCTGAATGACAGGGATTTTAATATCAAAGCCATCTCCTTAAAGGGGAATAAGTTAAACAAACTGAGCTTTATAATTCATGTATGAGGTGAGCAAATTATAGTGTTACAATATGTATTTAAAGGAACACTGACCCGTGCCTTAGCAATGTTAATATTCTGACTAAAACTGTTGAATTATTAATATTTGTTTATGTAATGGTTTTAAATTGCACGTAATGAGTTTTACATTTGCTAAGAAACAGAAAAACATTGTAAGTCTGCAGCCCAAAGGGCTGGATGTTTATTTCAAAACACGCCCACTACTTTAGGGTGAATCAAGGTCATTCACAAATTCACCATCAGCTGTGGCCAATTGTCTATGCCAGCCAATGGGCGAAGAGATGAGGTGATCCCCCAACACCCGCAGCTGTGATTAGGAAAACCTGTGGAGCAGGGGAAGGAGAGGGGCATTTGAGCTTGAAGGTGAGTTAAGTGCAGTAGTGTAAAAAACAATTTAGTGGATTAGGCCGTAGGCGTATTGGTGGTTATGTAGCACCAAAACTGCAACTGCCCAGACCTACACTTTTCGGACAATATCACCAGAGACGGACTTTTCGCCGGTTTTTCCCCCCTGGAGTGCTTTTCTTACCCCATCCTTCATTGGTGTGTGCGTTTACGTGAAGCGGGTGGTCTAGAATCAGTCGCCACTGAGTTATTCCAAGTTTTATTTTTGGACGTTCGCTTTTATATACTTTTTACGCTGTTTGGAAGATGTCTGAAAGATCGCATAGTCCGGAAAGCCAAATCCGTCCGTATGACTTCAGCCGGGCCAACCATTGCGGCCAATTGCTGGGTCATGAAGGTTTGGGCAGCGGTGGGCCGTTCCAGCTTCCCCACGGTGTCCTGACAGACCCGAGTCTCCTCTACAACAAGTCCGCCTACAGTGGCATCACATCGGCGTCTGCGCAGACCTTTTTCCCTTTCCCATCCGTCAATGGGGACTACAGGGGATCCGACCTGCAGGTCGGAGATTTTGGGCAAACCAAGCATTGGTATCCCTTCGCTGCTCCCGAGTACACCGGCCAGGTACCCGGGGCAACAACAGCTACCCAGCCTTTAAACCTGAGTCCCTCCTTAGCCGAGACACGGGAGCAGATTAAACTTCCCGCAATAAAGACTGAGAAGGACAGCGGCGATGATTACTCCACGGAGGTTAAGATTGAGCAGTACCCATCAGCAGCCTCCGCTGCCATGTCCCATGGAGTTTTCTACCCGGCCTGGAACCCCTCCTTCTGGCCCGGCATCAACCACATCACACCGTCCGCCAGCAATAATCAAAATCCCTCGACATCCTCGGCATCTTCACCCTCCATGTCCCCCTCACCCCCAAGCAACGGGCTTCCGGAAAACTCGTTTTTCAGAGTGAACACAACTCAGGCCTCCCCCGGGCCGCAGACGCAGAACCCGGCCTCTTCAACTAGGAGCAGTGGGTCCTCCAGCGGTGGATGCAGCGACTCTGAGGAGGTAAAAGCATTAACTGAATATGGACTAAATCTATTTTATAAATACAGTTTACTTGTGGATCACATTGGGTATTAATATAATCTTTTGTTTTCTTCAGGAGAATCTTTCAACAGAAGAACTAGAGCAGTTTGCAAAGGAGCTGAAACACAAGCGCATAACATTGGGTTTTACCCAAGCTGATGTCGGTCTTGCCCTAGGAAACCTTTATGGTAAGTATGGCAACCATAAAGAGATAATTAACCACTGTTTAAAGTTTATAATTATTTATTGTCATCCAACTTTTGGGCCATGACTCTTTTTTCAACTTGTGCTCTAATGTTATTTGTTGTACATGTAGGTAAAATGTTCAGCCAGACTACCATTTGCCGCTTTGAGGCTCTGCAGCTGAGCTTCAAGAACATGTGCAAGCTGAAACCCCTTCTTCAGAGATGGCTGAATGAGGCAGAGACCTCAGACAATCCCCAGGATGTAAGTGCTATACTTTTGACATCTGCCGACTAGTTTACAAGACAACAGAAGATCACTAAGCTTCATGGGATCCTTGGTCTTTTCAGGCCAACCTAGCTTCCTGCTGAGTTAACCTGAATCAAGGCCCTCTAATCTTGTGAAATGTAAAATGCCACCTAGTGGCCATAAAACCTCTCTGATGTGCACCAAGTGGGGGAGCCATCTTTTGAGAACATGGAGCTTACAAATCTTAATTTGGTTTTATTCATTACTGCGTCAACCCTTACTAGCATGCTTTGATTCTTCAGATGTACAAGATTGAGCGAGTATTTGTTGACACCAGAAAGAGGAAGAGGAGGACCAGTCTGGAGGGAGCAGTGCGCTCTGCTCTTGAGACCTACTTTGTTAAGTGTCCGAAGCCAAACACTCAGGAGATCACTCACATCTCAGACGACCTGGGTCTGGAGAGAGATGTAAGTACATCTGTGAAAGTTATGCCAATTGCCTTTTTATTTTTATAGAGGCGTGTTTATTTAAAAAAAAAAAAATTATAATGCTGGTTCACATTTTTAAAAGACACTTGTTTCCTGTCAGGTCGTACGTGTGTGGTTCTGCAACCGAAGACAAAAAGGAAAGCGCCTGGCCGTGCCACTAGACGAAGAGTGTGATGGCCAGTACTACGAGCAGAGTCCTTCCCCACTGAACATGGCCCACTCCCCCATTCCAGGCCAGGGCTACCCCCTTTCCAGCTACCAGCTAGGAGGCGCCCCTCCTCCCACACTTTACATGCCCCAGCTGCACCGGCCCGACATCTTGAAACAGGGCCTGCACCACGGACTGGTTAGTCACCTGACTGGATAAAAGTGTTCATGTAGTCCCAGACATAACCACAGATTGCCCACCCAAGCCTCTCTGTCCAATAAGAAGTCTCGTAAACAGTAACCCAATCAACCAAACGCATTGGCAGGTCTTGGGATAAAAACAATCCTAGTTTAGAGGCTCTTCCAACTTTGAGATGGTTCAAAGTATATCCTAATTACTGTTTTTAATGGCAGACATGAACTGCCAAGATCAACAACCTTAGTTCCTGCAACGGCTTTGACTTAAAACTAAGACATTTTAACTGAATGTGCCTTTCGATTGTTTTCGTATTCTTGGATAATGCATTGAAAGTTATTCCATAGGCTTTTATCATTGCCTTTTAAGAATAATTGTAAAAGATCTGATCCTGGGTGGTTTTCTGTGGTGCGAATGAGTTTAGATCTGAGTTATAAAAGGGAGATTTGGACCGAAAATCATAGTCTTTCTGGTCAATATTTGTGCAATACTTCTGAATAGAGCAGTCATTGAAATGGAATTTTCCATAATTTTTGCACAAAGATGCTTTTGTAATGTTTAATATATCCCTTTTTTTTGTAATATTTCCCCATTTGTATACCAATAGATTCTGGCCTTATGACTGAGGCTGTGAGACTCATAGTAATGTTTTGAAGGAACTTGATAAATGATTTGCTATTCTCAAGTTTCATTGCTGCTTATCTGCCAATTGCACAATTTCCATATTTTCTCATCTCAGGTGAATTGAAGTGATTCATTTTGCTTTCATAGTGTATTTCAATACCTCAAAAACTTTTTTCTTTTTTTTTATTATTGTAAATGATTTTTATGTTAATGAAATGTTGAATTACAATTTATACCAAAAGTTAAATTTGGATGCTAATTGGTGTTTTTGTCTGGTATTGTTTTAAGAAGATGTTTTGTACTCTAAAGACTGTAATTTGCATACATGAAGACATTAAATGTCACCAATCCGTTCAACCCAGAATGATCTAAGTGTGGATTATTGCCTCAGGATTGATTTTTACTTTGATATTACCAACGTGAAATCAAACTTGCTACACGCTTACTGGGATTTTCTGCAACATTTCCTCAACAGATCGTTAATGGATTAAAACATAATTTACTGACTTGGTAGCTATGCTAAAATGTTTTCAACCCAAACGACCTCAACCTTAAATGCATAAAATCTAGTAAAACTGACTTTGTTGAAACATTCCATGTGTTGAATATGTCCAATACTGATTTTTATATATATTTTTTTAAACGAGAGGTATTTTTTGGTAAAACCTCTTGTTTTGCATCAGTTTGAGGAAGCTGAGCTTTGTATAGATAAGTAATTCAGGGAGTGTCCTGCAATGAGACTCAATCACAATGTATTCATTAAGTAAACAATCTTTTAATTTGGAAAGGGAAGTTGAAACCAGACAACAAATATTTAAAAAGAAAGTCTCGGACATCTCCAAGCCCAAATACTTCAACAGGCTAGCCTTTTGAATAATGCAGCTCTACTAAAAATATTTACAATGTAGTTCATGAAGATTCCAAGCTTTCTCTCCAGTAGAATAGAGCACACTCAAGCTAATTTGACTTTAATTGAGATCAAATGGTTCACATGTTTCGGTTTTGAGTACAATATGTAACTATTTTACATGAAAACAAATGCAGACTTTATCGACACTAGTTTAATTTTTGAATGTGTTTTAAAGCCCTTAACAGTGTCCACCAGACATAAACTATAATGCTTTTGTTTTTCAATTACATTGAAGTGCATCAGTGTTTACAGTAACCTTTGTGCTTGTACATGAGTTTTAAAGAGGAAAAATGCTAAACAGCACAGCTCTAAAAAAGTTAAATCCATTTTACTCCAGGTGTTTGATAAAAAGAGCTACGGATATCAATGGGGACTTATTTCACTTGGTCATTCTTAGTATGAAATAGTTAATGTACATTTTGTTGGGTAGGTGCTCACAGTGAATAAGCATGTTTCCAAAGTGCCCTTAAAAAGGGATTTTCCTGAAATATCAAGGATGCTAATCCTCCAAAAATGTGATAAATTACACATTAACTATGTATATGCAAGCTCAAGTGTTATTAGCCCTTGACCCAGGCCTCTAGACTGGAGTAAACTTTCTCCTGAGGTAAGCTGTTGTAATGTGAGCAGATCTTACACAGTCTCTCCCTCCAGTCTTGGTACAACTTTACTGTCCACTGATGTTTCCAAGTGAAATATTCACTGTAGCGTTTCTTGTCCTCTGCAAGCTGCTGTAGATACTCTCCTAAGTCCTTGACTGATGCAAACTCATCGACCCGGATAAAAGAATTAGGTGGAGCCACAGATTTGTAGTCGCCTAACGGGGGTCCCAGGACGACAGGCACCGCGCCACCTTGGTAAGCATTCCTCCACAGTTTTTCTGTGATGTAATCTTTGCTGATTGAGTTCTCAAAAGCCAAGTAGAAGAAGCAGCGAGAGATTGTAGGTAAGAGGGCATCTTGGGAAAGAGGTGTCTTGGTCCAACGTCCGTAAACCTTCACAGGAACTACTGCCTTTAACTCTTTGTACACTTTGCTTCTCTTGTGGTGATTTCTGTAGTTGCTGACCACCCAACAGGCCAAGGAGCTCTTATTGAGAGGGACATTGTCCACCAGATGTCCTTCAGCCTCCTTTGGTAGCAGCTGGCCGTATGGAATAGTGACATCAGCATCTCTCCTATAGCTGATGGTCATGTTGAATATATTTGCATACTGATGCAACTTTCCATTGTGAATAGGGGCTTCCAGGGACATCCAGGCCCACCTCTGGCCCTGTGGCCGTGGAAGGTCAAGGGGCAGCTTTTGGTGGCCCAGTGCCAGCTCTCTGTTGTGGAACACCACCACATCAGCGGAGGGGAACAAGGAGCGCTGGTCCACCAGTCTACAGCGAGGGATACGGTAGAGATCCCAGCACGTGTCCCCCTTCAGGGACGACGACCTGCCGTCGGGCCAATGCCACAGCAGGATCGTGATGTTAGAGAAGCTGGAAGGATTTATAGCTGTCTTGGCCGGAAATCTTCTCCACCATGCATTGAGAAGACACAGCGGTAAAACACAGAGAAAGGAGAGGAGGAGGAGGCGCTTCTTCATTGAGCCGAGCCCAGTCTTCTTAGTGTTGTGACACCCCTGTTGCAAAATAAATTAAGTTGAATTGTAAAGGAGAACCGTGGTGATTTCGCGTACATGTTATTTTTGCAGGTTTAAATCTAATCATTACAAATCATATACTTAACATGACAACTAACATTTTTTTGTAAAGTGTGCTGCTCGGTTGAGCAATGTTGATGTACCTTTCCTTCTGATTCATTTCCATAATACATACAAATCATTGCTGAGGCAAATCATTTCAAATCAATCAGTGAATTTCCTCATAATTCTTTTAAATGTGCTAATTGATTTCTATTTTTGTACAGGTATGTCTGGAAACCAATGACCAATTTAGCATTTAGGACATACTTAACATACCAAGAATACAAAGACTCAAATGTTTTACTGAATAGACTGAAAATAATATAATGTGACTAAATAAGATTCATTTGATTAAATTGCACCATGACATATGACAGATCAAGAGTAAGAGTCCTCTGGCAAAAAAAAAGTATGCTTAAGCCTAATCAGGAAAAACATATTGTATTAACTACTTCCTTCCAAATGTATACTCCATGTAACCACTGAAGACCCTTAGAGAGCAGAACAGGTGACACACATTAATAGGACATATAAGCCACCACCTCAAAGGGGAATTCCTCATGTGTGGCAGTCATGACTATGTAAAGTGAAAACCAAATTGATTCCTCAAAGTTTCTAAATGATGAAAATCACTTTTTTAGCTTGCAGGTTTTTTTTGAGTGTCTGTGATCTAATCCTCTGATGAGATTTTTAACGAGGACTTACCATCAGGTCCTCAGCTGTGACTCCCCGTATGAGGAAGAATCACGACCTCCCTCTCAAACCAGACACCATGACAGCTTTCTGCTCAATCAAGAGGAACGGGAGTACCGGTATATGCTTCCTTTTCTCTGTATGGACAAAAATTGAAAATATTTGAAAGAGTTATAAGTGCTCTAGTCTAAACTAAATTAACATCTATCCATTGATATCATCTCCCAGTCAGTCACCACTTAAAGACAAACATTTAATCGTTTGTCAATACTTTCTTTAATGTCTTAGGAGGGATAGAAAATAATTCAATACATATTCAAAGTGGAAAACATGTAGATTGATGATTTATTTGCTTAGTTTGCAGTTATTGAATCATACTCCAGTTATCCAGTCCTAAAAGTATCTCGCCTCATTGCTGTAGTTTCCTCTTTGAAAAGAACATTATAAAAAGGAAAAAGACCATTAACTGAACAGTGTGCACACGAGGAACTAATGAATACTCGTATAATTTCAACCTTTGGAATTAAATAATACCTCTAAACAAAGCTTTCATCACATACCTCTCCCACTATCTCAATCCAAAACACCTTTTAAGAGCATCCTGGCTGCATCATAAAATAAGGGAAAGAACCATACATTGGCACAACAGAAGCTCCGCAGCTCAAGAACATATATATCTACATCATTTGATATAAAAACAAACTGCCCAGTTATTTCATTCTTTTCTTTTGAAGCCGAAATCTTTACTTTAAAGAATAAACGTTAAAGGTGTTTTGTAACTGAAAAGTAGAATATCATAACCAGAATTTTTTTCCACCGAAGGTGAGAGATTAAGAGATAAAGCCTTTAAATATGAATGATATAATTCCTTTTAAGTTACCCTCCAGAGTTATACGTTTTAAGACAAACTGTGAACAGGATGTGGTGAAAGATTGATGTTGGCAGTGGCACTTTGCCTCAGTGGCTTTTGTTCAGCGTCAGGCTACAAGGTGCAAAGGGCATGCCATAAAACACAATTTATGGATACAACACTAACCTGATCAAGAGATGAGCGGCCTGTCCTCCGTCCTCAGTCAGCACTGGTACCATCTTTGGTCGCGGCTGGTATGACAATCATCATGAGCTTGAGGTGCTTTAAAACCAATAACCCACCCCCTTTTAAAGGAAGCTGGTTTTCTAATTATTGTGGAACATGAGTTCAGATGACGAGCATCGTGCAACCCCTCCTTTTTCTTCCACACCCCCTTAAACTCCTACTTTGTGGTGAAATGTACACTTATCTGCTCCCTGCTGTCTTTAAAAATGGAGAACAACCATTCAGGGGGTATCTGCGACATGTTTGTTTGTGATGGGAAAGAAGAAGTGTACAACAGGATTTAAAGGGTTACCCAAGAGTGAGCACAAAGCAATGATTCATCATCGTGTCGCTACATTGTAGAGGTTAACATATCAAAGTATACGCATGTACAAGTTTGATGCCCTTTTTTTATTCCCACAAAGAGCATTGATGTGTGTGGCAGAGGCACTGAATGGTAACATATGTTTATCTTTGTGATACTTTATGCATGGTTGGTTCAGGGTTTTTACCCTTTTGATTATAGTTTCTGTGGTTGATTGTTTTCTTCTCAGTCTTTAAAAGTCATACATTTGAAGTGTATAAATATGATTGGAAATAAATGATCTCATATCTCAAATGTAAATGTTTCATACAGACTGAGCAGTAAAATTCAGCTGTGCTGTCTGTGGAAAAAAATAAAAGCTAAAAACACTGAAAAGTGTGATTTAAGTACACGTGCCTCTGAGGCATTTAAGAAAGCAGGTGCCACTCACATCAGCCATGCTAATGTTAAGAAATGAAGAAGCAGATGTATCATCAATGGGAATTTGCACAACCAAAATAAATTGTTATATTAATAAATGACATCATCACTTTTATAAATAATAATTAAAAAAGTTGCATCTGTCTTTAACACTTAAAATATACTGTATATGTTAACTATATTAGCTTAAATCAAGCACTACAGACTTATGAATACTTAAGGAACAATCCAAATCCTACATAGCAGATTACATTTCTGCCATGTTTATTCAGGTTTAAATGTATATTTGTATAATAAAGGACCACAAGAGGGCAGTGTTGTGTTGCCACAATCTTTTGTTCCCAGGCCTTTTCATTGCCATTTCACACCCTTCCGCAGATGCCCCCTATCTTCCCCACCACCTGATTGCCCCCCCCCCCCCCCCTACACTACACACCTGCATCTCATTCCCTCATCAGCCTCAGAGTTCACAATGGCCCATCTATTCCCTCTCATGTGATATATTCATACTTAAAACTATCTTTAACAATGTAAATGTGTCCTCTGAGGGACAAAAGTTTTTTTCATAACCCTAGACCCGTTTCAGAATCAGAATACCTATTTGTCCCTCATCAGGAATATGTACATTGTTACAGCAAAGGGACAGCGCAAAAGGCTAAATGCAAACTAGGTTAACATTAGATTAAGAGGCAAACCATAATCCAGCCATAATCAAAATATATGCAACGCCATTGTAAAAAGTAAGTAACAATATTTGTTTTTTCAACTCATTGTAAATATAATTGATTCTTTAACTTGTCCTGCTATATTTTGTTGAACATCATTTAGACCTCATTTTGTTTAAAGAACATTTATTGACACATGCCACATGATAAATGTTAAATATTTGGCGATTAGACCCCGATCCTGAAATCGTATATCTAAAGGGGGGATGCAGCCGTGAGTATAGGGAACCCCCCCGGGGTCTAGACACTGGTGATGATGCTGAAGATCTGGATTTGATGAGGAGATCGGATGAAGAGGAGGTGTGATGAGGTCTTTGGATTAGCTCTCCTGGCACTGGATGTGATGAAAGGAGGTGGATGGGGAGGAGGTGGTCGGCAGCATGAACACCTGAAATCACAGCTGACTGCAGGAGAGAGGAGAACCATTTTAAAGTTTGACTGCAGCACAGTGATTGGCTGCTGAGATTGAGGTTAATGTAGGTTAGCAGGAAGCCCGTGATGAGCTGATTAAGCAGCTGTGGAATGAATGTCTTCCTAAAAGAACTTGCGCTGAGCTTCATTTGTCAGCAAGGTTAAACGGTTTACTTTGAAAAACAAGATAGCTGCAATGTATCCCTATTGTTCTTAACTTTGGGGTTTATTAATAAGGAAGTAAGTATGTCATAGGACAAAGCTCAAGTTTGTCTAATCTGTTCTTTGCCAAAGAAATACTAGATAGTTCCACATGGTTGATTCTGAGGAGGGAAACGTCTCTCTTAGAGGTATGCAAACTATGAGAAGGCAAAGATGGTAACAAATAAACAGAGCTTTGCTTTAGGATTATAAAGGTTGGTAGGAGGGGTTTTCATGTGGGAGATTGACGTGAGGTTAGATTATATGTCCGATGTATTCAGAAACAACAGCAACGACCTCATCAAACAGGACGTTTTGTTTATTTTGATTGGTTCCCAGGGCTGAATGCAATGAAAGAAAGGTGATATCTTGAATTGAACTATCCTATTCACTAAACTACTTTAATTAGCCTCATACAATATGAATCCAATTTGTGGATTCCTCAGCGCAGAGTCACAGGTGACTTTCACTCACACCCTTATGATTTCCTTGCTTGTGCGTCCTCCCTATGCAATTACCTTTTTCTGTTTGCCTTATCGCCCCCAATCTGTTTCCTTCTGTTATGGGATCTATATCTCCCTCCTCTCTGCTTTCAACATTGCTCACATTTTTTAGGGTATGTTGTTTCTTCCTGCTATCTCAGAAAACCTCTGCAAATACCTGCAACATGAGAGCATTTTCTGACATGAATACAGAATGTATCAAGCACAGTCTTAAAACTTGATACAATGATATTTTAAATAATTGTGGTTACACATTTGGGAAAGGCACATTTCTGTTTCAACACGACAATCCCCCAATGGACATAGTCAGGTCCATAAAGAAGGTTTTTTTTTTTAGATTAGTGTTGTGGTAGAAAACAACCAGCTTACTCAGAATTCTTGAATGAAAAGGAGAGAGAAAGTGACATGGACAAACACATACTGAGACAGTTGAAGGACTGAGACAGTTACAGAGTGAAGGTGGATTGTTTCCTTCAGAACATAATGCTGCAAGGCTGAGAGCAGAGATCCAGATTTACTTGTCTAACTGGAAAGGCCGGAGGGGGTGTGGGCTGCCTCTGAGAGTGTGACAGGTGTGGTGAGAGACGGACAAAAAACAGATCCAGCCGCACACACGGCTGTAAGAGACGGAGAGGAAATAATACTGGAATATAAAACTCTACAGGTGGAGATAAAGCATCCAGTGCTGACTGTGAGTATAAGCTTCATTACATGTTACTAATAGTTTCATTAAAAACTATTAAGAGTGACGTGTGTAAAAATGGGTGTGTGTGAGAAGGAAAGAATGAGGTTGCAATTAGTCATAATTAAAAAGGAATCTTACCTCCCAGGCACAAATTGTTCTTTAATGTCTGGATTGTTTTTGGATTGTCAGGGACTGAGGCAAACCATTTTGTGCATCCATTGGAAATAAGAGGATACGATACAGAGAGAGGAAGAAGGATGGCCGAGTCCCCGAAGATTGAACTTTTTGTTAAGGTAAGACCTACTTGTGATGTGTTGTGATTAAACACAATCTGATACAATTGTGTAAATGCCCTACCTACATATGTATGTGCTACATATTCGTTGACAACAAACATCTTGTAAGCCTTCAGTTTCTTTTAGAAATGATATGACCATGCCATTGTTTCCCTTTTCTGTATTTCATCTCACACTGTTCCTTTGGTAGCCTTACATCTCAAATAAGATTAAATAAAAGATTATAAACAGACAATTTCCAGATATCAAAGTGCCTGCTTCAGTATTCTTTCGTCAGTCTATCTATTATTTTTGTTTTAGCTCATAATGTATGGGACTTTCCAACATGTTCATTCTGTATGAACGTTGCAATGCATTGAATGGCAATTGATGTACAGTTGAAAGGATACTGTTCCACTCTCTGTTTTGTGATGGACCCTTGTAACTGAGTTGAGGTTATCTTTCAGTGGTTTTTTGAGATATTATCAATGTGTGCACTTATGGTGAACAGTAGAAACTGAAAAAGAGGCCTGTCCAGTTTGGAAACCTTTGTCCTGCCCTTTCAAAAATGTGTTTGCCTCCATGAACGCCTTTGACTCAATGATGACATGCTGTAGTGAAATGCATGACATACCAAACATCGTCTAAAAACTGGGCTGTTTCATTTGGGTGTAAAGCAGCGTCAACTCTCCACTTAAAATTCCTCAGCGATCAGGAAGACTTTATGTGGTCAGATACGTTGCAGCACTGATACTGAAAACAACATACCAGTGTCCCATTTCAAGAACATGTTGACTCCTATTGTTATAAGGTGTGACAATACAGGTAAAACATTGTTTACCATGAACTAGTCAAATGTGAGCGTTTGGGCTTCAATAGAAGGCTTTCTTTCAGACTTGTGGAAAGAAAACATCCAAAATTCACAATTGTGTTTATTTTACTTTTACGTCTGTAGATTCCCAATACATTCACCAAAAGTTAGCATTAGATAATGCCTCACTTGCATATTTAAACATAACATTTCAACTTTTATTACAAAACATTATTTTCTTATAAACTAGGGAAGTTTCATAGTCAAATCTCTTAATTTTTTGTTTACTATATTAACCTGTAGCGTCTTGCATAAAGTATGTATTTTCCAATACATTTCTTTAGAGGCAGTTTACTACTACATACTCTGATATCAGTTATTTGTCTTGCATGTGTTCTTAATGTTGTGTCTTTGTGCCGGTCAGGCCAGTGTTGATGCTGAGAGTGTGGGGAACTGTCCTTTCTCCCAGAGACTCTTCATGATTCTTTGGTTGAAAGGGGCCAACTTTACCCTCACCACTGTGGACATGAAGAGGTGAGAACACTCCTTATTGTTGTTTCCTAAAGTTACTGGTCCCGTCTTCAAGACTGATTTAACAGATTAACACGTACAACTTGCAGTACAATGAAAAATATGATGTTTAGGTTTTTTGCTCTTTTCTGTACTTCAATATTTTATGAAGTCATCCCTCTATCCAAAATGTGGACAGGGTTGCAGAGGAAATGTAGCCTGTATCAGCACACAAGGGGAAATAGTAAGAGTTTTAGGAGGAAACGGCCGTACCTCACATTAAGAAAGTAAAAAAACAGACACAAATAAATCAATGGCCAACAAGATCAAACCCAGGACCAACCTACAAAGTAGGAAACAAAATTAAGATCTCCTCACACAGAAAAAGTTTGAAGCAAAACTCAAAGCTGTTAATTATCTATTGATGTCCTGAGATGGCCAGAAATCACTTTTTAATGAGTCCTGAAACACAATTAGAAATGTAAAGTGGAAGAAATCCTGTTGGAGCAATTACTAATTTGGCATCGTTTTTATTTGAGCTACACCTTATTTGCTGTTCTGTTGCAGGGCCCCTGCTGTGCTGAAGGCTCTGGCTCCGGGCTCTCAACCCCCCTTCCTCATCTTCAACGATGAAGTCAAAACGGACACTAACAAGATTGAGGAGTTCCTGGAGGAAAACCTAGCCCAGCCTGAGTGAGTAGATAAAAGAATAATAAAATCCTTTTTTAAATAAGTATTTTTCACTTTTTCTTCACAGACCAATGACTTCAGATGAATATTTATAAAAATATAAACAATGTAAAATACAATGAAAAAATAAAAAAACATTAATACTAAAAACACAAAAACGTTTTGAATAAATACATGTTTTATTCTCCCAATGGCAGGTATCCAAAATTGTGCTGTCGATACAAAGAGTCCAACGGTGCTGGAGATGACATCTTCCGAAAATTCTCAGGCTACATTAAGAATCCCAATTCTGGAATAAATAACAGTGAGGGCATCATCTCGGGATACTTCAAAAAAGAATTACTCTAATTTCTGGATACTGTGGATAACAAAAGCCTGTGATACCTTTCTGTCTTTCAGTGCTGGAGACTAAATTCCTGTCCACCCTGGTGAAGCTGAACATGTACCTGGAGACGCCCCTCCCTCACGAGCTGGACGAGAACCCCAACGCCACCCAGTCGACACGCCTCTACCTGGACGGGGAATCTCTCACCTTGGCAGACTGCAACCTGCTTCCCAAACTCAACATTGTCAAGGTAAACGGACTTCAGCAGTATGACAACAAGTGGTTGAATACAAGTACATTTACTCAAGTACTCTGATAAAGTACAAATGAGAGGAATTTGTACTTTATTTGATTATTTTCACTTTATGGAACATTATATTTTTTATTCAACTTTTTGTCTACTTGCATATTTAGATTATTCATACAAAATATGAATCCACAAATCAATTATGATATATAATTTTAAGTAAAGCTACGTAGATGTTTATAAAGTAATACATATATATTTTTTTACCAAGAGCAACTTTGAAGTGATGAACACATGCGTATTATTTATAATTCGGCAAAAAGTACGTTTACTTTTGGTACTTTAAGTATATTTTGATGTTAATGTATTTGTACTTTTACTTGAGTAAACATTTGAATACAGGAATTTTGCTTATAACTAAATATTTGTACTCTATAAAATTGCATCTTTTAGCTAAGTAAAATAGTTCTTCTTCCACTGATACATTTGTTTCCTTCATTGGTACAGAAATCCAAAAATAATTCTGTAGTAAAAATGTGTAATAATAACTTAAAGTAATGTGTAACTAATTCAATTCTCCTGATATCTTATTGCATATAGTACCATCTTAAAACCTCTCTTTCTGCAGGTGGTGTGTAAGCAGTACCGCGACTTTGACATCCCTAAAGAACTGAAAGGTCTGACACGTTACCTGGATAATGCCTACAAACAAGATCAGTTTCGTTACACCTGCCCGAATGCTTCAGAGATCCTTATTGCCTACCACTCTGTGGCAAAGTACCTGAACAAATAAATCACAGGAACAGATGAAGCAGTGTAACTCAGAGCAAAAAATAATAAAATGAGAAATACAGAGAACAACAGGTGACTAAATGCATGGAAACTGTACATGATTTATGTGTTATTTGTCTGAAAATAAGATTTTTGATAATGAAATGGGCCTGCATTGGCATATAGCTTTCTAGAAAACTTTTATTTTTATCAATTAGGTTTGCCAACTGCTACTTCAAAGTTGCTTAAAATCTGTATTTGTATATACTGTATGTTATGTTGTATGCTGTGGTTATAGTAAGAAAGCACTGTAAATCCAAGGAAATATGTATATTGTTAGTCATTTTGCATGCATGTATTGTTTCTGTATTGTTTCATTGCCACAATATTGATTTAAATTAATTAATTACATTCAAACATGAAATCAGATGCAACTTTAAAGCAATTATTTTATGTTCAGGAATAGTACATGTGCAAACATGGAATACACATTTAGTCTGTAGATATGGCAGACAGTAAGCTATGGTTTGCTTTTAAATTGTCTTTTAATGGTACGTTTTTCAACTCACAGACATGTTTTTCTCTCAATAAATTATTTGTTACCATCGCTAATAACCTTTGTCCGTCCTCTTCATTTTTGTGTTTGAAAATGAGTGCGTGTGTCTTAGTAGTGACTCTGTTCTGTTGAACTTTGCCAAAATGTATAAAAAGAATGAAGACCGGGTAAAGAAAAAGAAAAAACCCTATTGATAAAGATGTCCTTTACAAGATGTTGTAAACAAGTTTGGTGTTGGTTGTAGGAATATTGGGTGAGTTTGCAATAATGTGTTATTAAATGTGTAAACAATGTACCTGTAAATGCCAGAAAAACATTAGCTGCTAAATGTATGAAGTGTAAAAACCACGCTTCTCCAGATGTGTTAATTTCAAATGTTCCTTTGTTGACAACATTCTCTTGCTTCTTAAGCTAAATAAACACATTTTAAACCTTGAGTCACCTGGTAAATGAATCACCACAAAGCTGAAAACATAGGTGTTTTTCTAAGAAACTCTTTTTAAATATACAAGGTTGCAACATTAAAGGGACAAAGCGTGTGATGATTTTATAGACTATGATGCATTTCTGTAAACCACCCAACAGTACAATTGTTTTTACTAGATAGGCAAATGGACAAAAGTGTGATTAAAGCATTAGCGGGACCCCAGCGAGCTCCAGACTAGTTGCACCAATTATAAGCAACATACACATTATGCAGCCAAAAACCGATATCATATAGTTAAACAATGACAGGTTCAGATGTATTGCACAACTGACATACTTAAAATACAATAATAATCCTCACATCGTTTTACTTAAGTAAGGTTTTGAATGCAATATCTTGACTTTTAATGGAATATTTTCCACAGAGCAGTATTAGTACTTTAAGTAATGTAAAGGATCTGATACTTCTTCCACCACTGAAGAACAGCACTGCAGTAAATGTTCTTGATTATGTTACACCATTTGATGGATTCAAAGCCATAGTCTTTTGTTAAACAAAGGATACCTGCGTTTAATGTTCTAACTAGAAAGACAAGTGTGTGCCTGCTCCGTTCCTGATTTTACAAGGGCGTTGAACGGTACCAAGGCAACAACAGACATTAAAGAAGCTATTGGTGGACGTACAGACATGGGCGGGGCTAAACAAGTGACAGGCAGAATACAGAAAACTTTGTTAGCTACTTGCTAACTTCGCTCTATCGTGTCTTTGAAATGTTACCAGCCTGACACAGCGCCCCACGAATCCTCGAAAAGTAAGCGGAATGTTTTCTGACCACTTGGTATTTCTTTATGCTATTATGTTAGTGAACTTTGGATATAATTACTGGCAACACGGGTAACTTTAGTTATCCATCTGCTAGCTTGTGTTGTGTTAGCTTACGCCAAGCTAACGCTGGGACTGCAGCCACAACAACAGCCTCCAGTTTCTTAGTTTTGGGGTTATTATATTAGCTTTTCTTTGACTTGTTACGTCATAATGACAGGAATCAAGATGATGAGGATGACTGGTAAACGACAGAAAAAAGCGATCGAAATGTGTATTTCAGTCGAAAGCCACGCACCCCACTGAAACGAGTTGATCGGGAAACAAATTGATCGGGAAACCAGTTAATCCCGAACAGCGGCAAGTGCTGTTTATTCACAAATTAATGTTGCATAGTTTCCCCTTTCCTCCCCAAACAACTCGTGATTTCCATTTAACCCCCTCTCTTCTGTGCGATTATACTCAAAGTAAAGCTGCTCAAAGCTTCCTTATGTTTTCCTATTGTCAATGTGTATCATCATATTCTATATCAACAGTATGCACAACTTGCTTGTATCCTTTATGTTCCTCCTATGTTTATTGTTGTTGACTGAATACAAAGGCATGTCACTTGTGAAACCCTGATTTTGATTTTCACAACAGGATGGATTGCCAAGGACAGGATGATGGAGAATTCTGCAGATTGAAATATTTAGTAAGCAGAACAGTTTCTTTTAAAGCAAACGCTAAACAACTTGGCATAACAGTGTTGACTTTTTCTGAACAATACCTACTGTTTCTTGTATTGAAATAACTGTGATAATCTAAATGATGCTTTTAGGTGAACAGCAAAACTGAAATTGGAATAAGATTGCAACGGTTTTTGGAGGAAAGGATGCAGACCACCATGGTATGAGATATCAATTCATTGTGACAGCATACAGTAGGCTCTACCCAGCAAGTATAGGCACTACCATGCATACTGTGTTGTCGTGATTGTACACTGTTATTTCCAGTTAGCATGCATACAAAACAAGGCTATACTGTTTGTACTCATATACTTGTTTTTTACATTTATATATTCATTCTAATATTTAGTATTCCATCCGTCACATACTTATGTAAATATAATACCTTGCTTTGTATCTTGTTATTGTTAATTTGTAAATTCAACATGTATATTTTCTACTTTCTTATTTATTTCTTGTCTTTTCATTTGTATTGTACAATGCCACGTCTTTTTATGCTGCTGCAACACAAACAGTTCCCAAATTGGGATCAATAAAGTTCTATCTTATCTTATCTTATCTTATCTAACAAACCATGACTTGCCAGTTAAACAAAAATCAATGCATCCCTTAGTTTTTTCAACACTACAAACAAGTCATCTTATTTCCTTCTTTGCATCACCTTGGGACGATATTGTATCAACAGCACACTAACATCTAGTGTTTTAGTCTAAATACTGTGACTTCATTTAGTTTATCTAAAACATTCATACAGAAATATGCACAAACATGGCAAGGACATTGGGACATTAGTGATACAGGAAGACATCTTTATAAAATGCAAAGGTATGTGGGGGATGGAAGGAAGGTGGGGTTTAGCAGAAGGGAAGACAAAATCATTTCTCGGATGAGAATAGGTCATACAGGTCTCAATCAAACATTAAGTATAATAGGAAAGCATCCAACCGGAAAGTGTATACACTGTAGCCAGCCAGAAACTGTCGATCATGTTTTACTGCTTTGCAGGAAATATAGCACTCAGAGAAATGTGCTTTTCCAGACACTGAAGAAAGCAACATATGATGACTTTTCGCTAGCAGGGCTGTTAGGGAAAACATCAGGCAATATGTATTGAGAGATTATTACATTTCTAAGAGAAATTGATAAATTTAAAATAATCTAGAGGTTTAGTTCTTTTTTCTTTTCTTTTCTTTCTTTTGTTTATTATTTTCTGCTTAGTCTCTTGTCCATACTCCAGTTCAGTTGGTGGCGGTAATGCACCTACAAGTCGGTTTGCCAACTTATAAATGTATAACAATAAACACCAAAGAAGAAAAATGTGTTTATTTTCTAGTGTGAATGCCCTACATACTTAACCAGCATCAAATGTGTACGTGGTCTTTAACTAGGACACCACTTAAAATGAGATTCTGAGGGCAGCTACACTCAAACACCCTCTCCTGTGTCCATACTATGTTGACACTTCTATCTTCTAGCTTACAGGTGTGCTGATTGGAGCGGCAGTCGCTGTCTCACTCATCGGGATTGTGGTGCTCTTCCTCTACAGGAGATTCAAGCTCGCTCGTGAGTCATCCAACCTCTACCCTAACTTTATCTCAATGCTATAGTTCATGTTTATTTGGGTTCCTTAAATGATATGGCCATTCAGGAAAGTCTATATTTTGTTTTCAGTCTTTTACAGATTGTTGTTTTTAATATTCCATCCCTCACATACTTGCATATACAATAACTTGCTTAATATTTTGTTAATTTGTAAATTGTATATTTTCTACTTAATTTGTATTGTACAATGCCATGTCTTTTATGCTGCTGCAACACAAACATTTCCCAAATTGGGATCAATAAAGTACTATCTCATCTTAACATGGATGTTTTTGTGATTGTTTAATAAGGGGCAAAACAGCCTGGTGTACCACAGTATCGCTTCAGGAAACGAGATAAAGTGCTCTTCTATGGACGGAAGATAATGAGAAAGGTTTCTCTTTTTCCATTTCTGTCTCACTCGTACAAGTGTTAACAGCTGGGTAGACTTATTTCAGTACGATAAACTTGGTAAATAGGCTTTTGAATGTATTAAGGGCAAACATATGCTGTGCAAATTTGTAATTTGCACATTTTCCCTTCATCAAATTGTAATGTAAGCCCATTCCCCAAAGACTGAGTGTTTGTATCGTGTTACACCACTGCATGAAACCTACTCCACTGGTTATAATAACACCAGTCACTGTAATGTACTCTGATACCGTTAGACTGAAATTCACCAATGCATTTACCTTAGTGATTAATGCAGGTCCTCATAAGACTATTAATTCCCAGCAATTTGCGATAGTTTTCACCACCTATGTGTATTTATTTGGGCTACATCATATGTCATATCAATGTATTTATCTGTCCAAAGTAAAAAATGAGGAGTCATTCAAAACATGGATGTTGTTTTGTTTTGTTTTTTAGGTCCAGACGCTGTCAGCGGTTCCTCCTCCCAGCTCTACCTCAGTATCTAAGCAACCACAGCGCATTCGCAAAAGAACCAAAGTTTTAAGCATAGCTCGCAAGTATGATCCATTCATACTTTTCTAAATGAGTGTGTATAAGTGAAAAGTAATTGTTCAAATTAGCTTTTGACCTGTTCATTAAGATTAGTTAAAAAAAAAAGAATTGTCATTCAACAGAATCCTGAGGATCAGAAAAGACCCCCCCACCCTGCAGCCCAAGGAACCGCCCCCCTCCCTGCTGGAGGCTGACCTGACAGAGTTCGATGTTCAGAGCTCAAACCTTCCCTCGGAAGTCCTCTATATGCTGAAGAATGTCAGGTAAAAAAAAAAAAACAATATTTCCTACAGACTTCCCTTTTGTTCTCCCATGTGTTTTTTCTCATAATGTGTGTGGGCTGCAATTGGTTGTAGGGTCTTGGGTTACTTTGAGAAGCCCCTGTTCCTCGAGCTGTGTCGCCACATGGTGTTTATCGAGCTGCAGGAGGGCGAGGGTCTGTTCCGGCCAGGAGACGATGACGACAGCATCTACGTGGTACAGGACGGACGACTGGAACTCCGCGTCCAGGAGACCGTATGTGGACAGAAAGTTGAATTTGACTTTATTTTCTTCTCAGAAAAACTACATTTTGAGCGATTCTTGTGCCCTTTTACCGTTTTATTAATAAGTTCTATCATACTACACCAAGCCTTTTTGGCTATTGTTAATATACAAAAATGTTATGTAGATAAAATAACAATATATGTGATAAATTAAATGTTTCATTTCCAGACCGACTTGTAGAAAACATGACACCTTTGCTATTTTTGTAATGCTGCTTTAACTGGGACAGGTCATTAGCAATCGTGCTTCTGATTGTTGTCAACACATGTGATCTTAATGAAGTGTGAAAAAAGGGCACATGCACTTTTCTCTCTGTTATGACAGTCTTACGGCCCGTCTACACTACAGGCATGAAAAAATCTTGAAGCTGGGCGTGTCTGAAGCTTGGCGATTTTTTGCGAGCAACCAATCACATGAATCTCCCGCCACCGACATACAAAGCAATAGCAATGTTAAAACGAAGTAAACTGGATATAAACTCTCCAAACAGGCGAAAAAACGACCAGTTTCACCCACTGTCTCTGCCACCTCCCTCCATGCCTGGTTCCTCCGGTTTGTATCCCGGTAAATAGTTCTGGTCGTAAAGAACCGGGTGATTTGCTACCGTAATATCTCGTTTGGAATATGAGGAAATGAACTGCGGTCTGGCTCTCCTAGCTTGCACGCGGTTTGATTGGCTAGCGCTTGCACTGGCGGGATTTGCATAAACGGGATTTGATTGGCTGATGCCAAGCATCGAGCCTCAAAAGTTGAACATTGCTCAACTTTTGATGCCGATAGATGCTCGTGATGCTTGCAAAGCCATGCCATGCTCCCCACAATGCAGTTCAGCGAAGATTACAAATCTTCTACGTCACCCCATTCAAGTGAATGGGCGAAGCGTTGAAAGCATTTTTCGATGCCTGTAGTGTAGACGGGCCGTTAATGTCCTCCTTAACCTTCGTGCATAACTAATGAAAACATATGACCAGCAGAGGGCAGTAAACCATCGTTTGTCTTGATGCAGTCTACTGTTAAAGCTTCAAGAAGTAGAAAGACATGTATAGCTCACAACACCTTGGTTAGTATTTTAATGTGCTGCTTGATTCTGTGAGTATTGAAAGATCAGGAGGGCCTCCAAGTCTTTTTGTTAAAGCTCTCGCCATTGTGCCTAGGTTTACTAATCCCAAAGAATCCTGTAGATTAGTTTGAAATGTGCATCTTATGTGTGGTCTCACCGTGAAGTTTGATTAAAGACTCATCCGCTTGTATTTGTGTTTTCTTTAGGATGGTACAGAGCCAGTGGTGAAGGATGTGGTCCCAGGAGACAGCGTCCACAGCCTGCTCAGTATCCTGGACATCATCACTGTGAGCAACGTCTCAGCTTCTGTCCTCTTTTGCTCTCTGATCTGTTTGTGTCACCTCTCTCCACAGTTTATATTTCCACTCATGCTTCTCTTGTTTAGAGCCAATTCCTTTTGTACTTCCTGTTTAACTCAATGTATTTATTCACACCACCCATACCCCTTTGTGTCAACCACTTCATTTATATATGATCTCTAGTGGCATGCTCAGTTTGGCTTCTATTTCCTATGCTGTCATACTCATACTACGCTGCATCTTTTAGAGTTCTTAAGATGTCAGCAATTTGTACTGTTTTCGTAGTTTTAGTTTTCTTTTTAGACATTCCTATCGCTATATTTCCTAACAGAATAATAATCAACTTTATCTGTATAGTACCTTTCATGCACAAAGCAGCCCAAAGTGCTTTACAGACAATATAACAACAATATTAAAACAAATACAGAACAAGATACAACATCTACAGTGATCCTAATGAATTCCCGTGAATTAAAGCTGACAAGAAATACAAATATGTTCAAATAAAAAATGGAAAATAAAAGCAAAACAGAAACAATACAGTAAAACATGGACAATAATACTAGTGAGTGAAAGTTAACCCAAATTAAAAACCATATTAAAGAGATAGGTTTTTAATGAGCTTTTAAACATTTCAAGGCGGTTTGCTGTTCTGAGATCCTCAGAATCCACAGAATGAAGGATGGTTCATGTTCAGTGCAAGCAAAACAATTCAAAGAAATCAAAGCTTGAAAAACTCATTTCACTTATCAAATAAATTGGAGATAAAATGAGAGCAAAAACAAAAGTACAAATCATTTTTTCATGAACTGTTCCTATCAGGTGGCCACCAACAATGCAGCCAAGTAAGTATCAAAGGCATAAGTGACATTTGAGTTTGAACTGTTCTGCCTTTCCCAGGGTTATCCGGCTCCCTATAAGACTGTATGTGCTCGTGCCGCTACCCGCTCCACCATCCTACGTTTGCCTGTGTCAGCCTTTGAGTCTGTGTTTAAGAAATACCCAGAGACACTCGTTCGCGTCATTCAGGTAACTCATTGTTTGTAAATAAATATACAGTATGGAGATTTATTCCCTTGAGACAAGTTTCTCCCTCACACATCATCATTCATTAAAAACGTGATGTTATTAGATGTAATTACAGTCTGATGTATAATATGTTTTGCTCTGTTTGTGTGTGTTGCAGATAATCATGGTGCGCCTCCAACGAGTCACCTTCTTGGCATTACATAACTATCTGGGCCTAACCACTGAGCTCTTCAATCCGGTAGGAGGGAAATTAATTTGTGCACACATATTTGTGAGCGCGTGTGTGTACACATACACTCACGCTTAGAAGCTCACATTAAATACCTAAGCACCAGTGGAATGTGTACATAAACAACCACAGAAAGGTGCCTACACACTCAGTTACACACATGCAAGCTTATTTCACACAACATTAAGCACAGAACCATAACTCAGATCTTCATGAAGCTCAGTGGAAATGAGAACAAATGATTACAACCCCTCCACAGAAAACAGGGGGGGGGGCAGTTACCTTTAAACCTGGCTTGCCTTAGACTTTAACCCTTAGATGC
This sequence comes from Notothenia rossii, assembly GCF_949606895.1. NCBI lineage: Eukaryota > Metazoa > Chordata > Actinopteri > Perciformes > Nototheniidae > Notothenia > Notothenia rossii. The sequence continues at coordinate 47,118,066 of NC_136910.1, forward strand.
ACAAGTGGGTCTTTTTTGACCCCGTGAAGTGGTTTTCTTAGAGTATCTTTGTAATTACATTTTTTTATCATTTCATATTCCAGCTATTCCTCAAAAAACATGTTTTGGATATCATGCCATTCAAATTTTTAATTTAAATTTTAAGAAATTGTAGTTTTTGTATTTACTACCCCTAGCTTCCATAAGTGGGTCAAAAATGACCTGCATGCATTTTCTATGTAATTTTTTTTTTTTTTCAAAATGTAAAAGAAATGTCTAAAATTATAAATAGTGAAGAATTAAATATAAAATATTTCTAGTGTGAACCACAATATAATAAAAAATATTATACGAGTAATTTTTCTTAACCAAAATGACAAAAATGGCAAAATAACACATATTATTCTAATACAGGTCCTTTTTGATCGATTTATGGAAGAGTGAAGGGTCCAGTCAGTCACTAAGGGGTTTAAGATGATTTATGATGAACCTAAAACACTCTTTCCTGAAGCTTTAAAACGTATTTTAAATTAAAAGTTGTTCTCATAAATCAAATGCCACAATGGAAATACGCTTCAAAGCTTCATCGTGTTTTTATAGTGGGTTTTTCTCTCAGTGATTTGTATTCTAAGAAATGACTGCCTTTCAGGGTTATATTAGTTTTGTAACCATAAAAAAGAAATCAATGAATAAATCAATCAAATACCTGCAAAGTCAGTGTTTTACTACCATATTTATTTTCTAGAAAGATTGCCCAGAACACATAGATTATCTTAATGTTGCATTTCAAATGTGTAATGCATAAAACATTTCATGGCTACTGTAAACGTTACTGCTCTCCCGACTAAGTATGGACTGTTAACTTATTTATTTTGCTTCCTCATGATCAGGAGAGTCAGACGGTGCCCTTATCCAATATCAACAGTGTGATAGGAGAGGTGACTTCTGGGAAGACGACTCGCCGCTTGCACTTTCAGGACGAGTTGCCAGCAGGGCCCACGGAGAGCCCCACAGAGACAGGTCACACATTCACGCACACATCATTCTAAGAATACACACATTTGAAATGGTGCTTTGTGTTGAGTTGACACTGATCCAGTGCTGGCACCACCCAATAAACAGATGGTGTAAAGGACAGTCCTTCAAACTGCAACAGGAAGCTGCGATCCTCCTCGATGCCCACCGACAGCGCAGGTAGGTCACTGACTTGAACATAAGCGATCACCAAGCGGCATATGTCTCCGCTAATGTCCTGTAGTCACTGATCTGAAAACAAGGACACGCGCAGACACCAATAAACTCATAATCCTCCTCCTGTGTCCCTAGTTGCAGGAAATGACTTGAACATGGCCTATGAACGAGTACGAGTCACTAAAGATGAGGCTCCACCCAGTCCTGCCACTCCCAAAGTAAGACCCCTGCCACCTCCTTATATAGTATCACAGGTTGGCTCTGTAGATGCAACAACATATCCCAGCATCCTCTGCATGTTATGCTGCAGCTCGTCTCGTTTCCCCCCAATCAATCGCTGCCTTCCGTCTGTCATTGTAGTCCAATCTGAAGAAGAGTGTGACGATGCAGCCCACGCCCTCTGAAGTGTTTCACTGCACGGACAGTGGGGGGCACCATGATGCTGCGAACCTCAGTAAGAGCTGCACAATCTTCCAGGCTGCCAAAAAGGACCTGCTGGGAATCATCCAGCTGCAGGTGAGAGGAAATGAAAACCAACTGGTATACATACTGTATGCACATGCTTATTGTGGCACATTGTTTGGGAGAATTCTGATCACTGATTTCTGGATAGATGGGGTGACTGTTCTGATTATGAGAGGTGTGTTTTGTGATATTAAAGCTTATGAAGAGTTGCTTATTTGTCTCTTGCAGGACCCCAGTCTGCTGGATGGCAGAGTGACCCTCCATCATGTCAAAGCTGGTTCTGTGGTGGCTCGTCAGGGAGACCAGGTTTGAAAGCTGTTACAACTTCCTTTCTGTTTCAAGGCACTGGCCGTTTCATTTGAGGGTTTTAATATTTGCACACTCTTCTTTCACCTATAGAGGGCATTAAAGGAGCAGGTTTACTTTTAGAGCATTGTATTATATATACATAATACATATACATACATATGCACAAGAAGCTAATACATATATTATGTATTAGCATTATATCCAGCAATGTTCAAATGTTGTTTAGGGGGACCCTGTTACTATTCATTTAGCACCAGTTTCCACAGCTGACTTGTAAAACACAATTTAAACACAGTGACCCTTAGCCACTCACATGGGACAAAAGCTTGGACAAGCCTCATCAATAAATGAAAAATGTATTTCTCTGGAGGCAGTTGGTTTATTCAATCTTTATTTCAGACTCAAGTTCCATATCACATACAAAAAGACAAGACAGGTTTGTTCTTGTTGTATTGTAATGCAAGCCTTTGACATTTGCAAACAAGTTGTACATGCAATAAGAAGTGTAAAAGTATATCTTACTAAAATGTTGTTTTATTCTATCTCTAGTTATTGTGAACACGTTCAAATAGATATTGAGTTCTAATGTCTAAATGAGATATTACAAAAGTAACATTTGTGTGAAACATTAAATATCTAAGAATGCGGTGTTAAAAACAGGAATACAATTCACAATATATCAATAATAAACTAGAGCTATGATGATGACTGTGAAATCATTTGTTGTCATCCACCTTCTAACTGTTACATCTCTGCCCTTCTCCTCTTGCTGCTTTAGGAGGTGAGCATCCAGTTTGTGATTTCTGGCCTCCTCCATGTTTACCAGCGGATGATCGACCGCGAAGAAGAGACGCGTCTGTTTGTCACGCACCCCGGAGAGCTCGTGGGTCAACTAGCCGTCCTGACCGGAGAGCCCCTCATATTCACTGTTCGAGCACAGAGAGACTGCAGCTTCCTCTCCATTTCCGAAACCCACTTCTATGAGTCAGTCACACCAACACACGTGCACACACACCCAGCCATGCATTACAGTGTACTCAAGATGTGTAGGCTGTGGGCAGTTACTATAGATAACTATAGTTTAATCCTTTTGTTCTTACGTTTGAACAATCTACAGGCCCAGAGAAAGCGCAGCACCTACACACAAATTGTGTTCCTGATCTTCTTCAGCTATTATTGTTCATAAATAGATGAGTCAACAATAAAATTGTCGAATATATGATTTAGAGAAATGTTAGACACTTCCCTGCTAAGATAAGCAAGTTACTACTTATTAAGTTACTTTTCAATTATTTAACATTGAGCTAAATTGAGCGTTATAGACAGGGGTGCACACAACTTTCTCAGTGAGGTACTCAGATGAGTACCTGGAGTCAGTGTTTGGTACTCCAACTTCCGGCTCCCCTCAAAGTTCCCATGAAGCCCTCTGTATCGCGAATGTTAGCGGGTGGGGGTGCTAGTGGAGTATGATGAAGCCCTCTGTATCGCGAATGTCAACGGGGGGGGGGTAGTAGTAGAGTGCAGAGCTTCGTGACCACAGAGCGTGTGAACGTTGTGATCAGCTGTTTTAGCGCAGTGCTGCTGTACAGGCCGACGTTAACAGCAGCCCTGTCTGTGCACACGGAGACCAACTCCGTCGTCCGATGATCTAACCGTCTTCTGGAAAAGCTTCACATATACATCGGTACGCAAATGCGCTTTGTGACACAAGTGACGGTACGCATTTCAGATTGTTGCCGCGCATGCGTACCTGCGTACCACTTATGTGCACCCCTGGTTATAGAAAGTTTAATAGTACTGGAACTTTTTATTGCTGGTTTTCCTCCCCCTCAAAAATTCCTTCATTCTTTGATGTTATCTTTTTTATGGTAAGAATAGATTCTGACCTCGTTTTGTCCAAACTTGTAGCAACTGCATTTATGTTTTGTAGTTAAATCCATTCTTACTCTCGTCTTTCTGTTGATTTGACTCTTCTTCAGGATAATGCGTGTGGAGCCAAAGGTGGTGCTGAACGTCGCTCACACTGTGGTGAGGAGGATGTCATCTTTTGTCAGACAGATAGACTTCGCTCTCGATTGGATGGCTGTGGAGGCTGGCAGAGCGGTCTACAGGTATTTAAATGATTGCCTTAGCCGCTTTCACACCAAGTACTTTGCCGTACTTAGTTTCCCCCATGGAACTAAAAAGCAGATCGCGTTTACAACGGAATAAGTTCCCTGAGGGAAGATTACGCAAATGAAGCCGCTGTCGTCACTTCGTCGTCTTCTGCTCTGGGTTTACTGGCAGGCCGCAAAGAACTTCACGGCGTATACTGCCACCCGAAGTCCCCGGCCGGAAGTCCCCGGAGTTGGGGAAGGCTTCAGTAGAAGCTGCCGGGACTCCCAGCAGCTTCTACTGAAGCCTTCAGAGTAAATCGCCAGAATGCCGACACCTCCTCATCACTCCACCTCATGTTTTCTTTTTGTGTTGCCATAAGTTAGTCTCTCTCCGTTGGTGCGCGGGGCTAATGCTAATGCGAATAATGCTAATGCCAGCAAATACAATGGCGGCTTCACAAAACTTTTCCGAGTTTTATGGGTCGTGGTTTGCAATTCTCCCAGCCAATCAGAAATTGGAACTTTTTTCTCCCCAGAAAAGCCCCTGCTCTCTAGCAGGGACCGAAAAGAGGGTGAAAAGGTTCTCATGAACTAAGTTCTCTTTTTGGTTTGAACGAAAAATCCCAGGAACTATCGGAACTAAAAGGGAAAAGTACGGGGAAAAGTACTCCGGTGTGAAAGGAACTTAGTTGACAATAATCAAATCACATCACATATGATCCATTAGATCCATTACAAGTTATTAAACATTGGAGGTTTTGGTTCACATGCTTGTTGGTCTATTTGTGGGGAATTCAGTTATCTGTGTATTTTTCAGGCAGGGAGAGAAGTCAGACAGTACTTTCATAGTGCTGAGTGGTCGACTGCGCTCTGTGATCTTGAAGGAAGATGGCAAGAAGGAGCTGATAGGAGAGTACGGACGTGGAGACCTGATTGGAGTGGTAAGGATCAGGATGGGTAGATAGGAGTTAGAAAACATTGAATATCTGTTGGTGGGAGAAGAGCTCGATGCTCGTGAACTGTCAGCAGGAAGCTAAATACACAGCCACGCAAAAACCGCGGCATTTGTACAGCTCCTTATGGGTACTGCCATCTGTGAAGTGCTTTCCTCCGTGGTGAAACGATCAGCACTGCACCACGGAGGAAAGCAGCAGAAAGTCACCTGGAGTTAAAGAGAGCGGGGCTGCGTTGCGTGCATGGCTTCCTTCTGCAGGTAACGGGGAGACGCGCTCTGGCGGCGGTCTCGTTCAGGATCCGAAAATATTTTTTTTATATTTTGCACACTTATTCCACTTATTCCTAGTGTGCCACTGGTTACGGTGCCAGGAGTTGCCGACCCCTGATATATACTTCTATGTATTTATTCAGTATACATTATTAAAACTTTTCTTTCTCACACTCTTTTAGGGAACACATAACAGTTTGTGCCAGGCTATCATGCAGTCTGGCGACTGAAATGTGGGAGTGCACTCTGCAGTTTCACATGTCTCTTATCTTGTCTGACATCTTCAGAACTACTTCAACTATTCAGCGAATCAATTCATTTAGCAGGAATCTGAAAAACTTCCATGCGTCTCCCTTCATAGCATCTAAAAGCGAACAGCAGGACTATTTTAGTTTTGCTAAACTATGTAAAGGAACGTCACTTTGTTTCACTTTCACCCGGCTGATCTCTGCCACGATGCTTCTAATAATACCCGGGGTGATGGATGCTATGGTAACCGTTACCTGGAGGAGGGAAGCTGTCGTTGAAGCTATCATTCTGAGACATATTAAGCACGGCGGTGTTGACGTCAAGTCTCCATGATGAAATCTTATTTATAGACCTCTTTTTTCTTTACCTTAAGATACATCTGAAAGTCTTGGACGTTGCATAGCAGGATCCTAATGGTCACATATTCAAGCTAAAACTGATTTAAAACTTAAATAAAGACACATATAAGTGTAATTTCCAACATTATCAGTATCTTATACAGGGACATGCACAGACATTTGGAGGGGCTATTGCACTAAACTGGAAAAAGGGCCCGCCCCAAAAAAAAACATAAGACCTTTTGAAAATTCTAACTTGTTTTTAATGTAAAAGGTTCATAAAATAAAACACTGTCATTGCAAGTGACTCTCAGTTTACTTTTATGTCCGACTGCTAAATTCGTCATTCAGGCACATTTTTTGTTTTGCGGTCCATATCTCTTTAAAATATCTAATGTTAGTAACTATTAAAGAAAAAATGGGGACAACCCTGTTTGAATGTAGTTTGCCCATTGTAACTGCTGTACAGACATACTGATAAAATAGGACTTCTAACTAATTACTTTAAATAAACTCACTAATTAATGAAACTAGTTCAATACGCATTATTCTTATCATTCTTTATGAGCGCAGTGACAGTAAGGTATGTAATTACATATTTATTTAGTATTCCATAACTTCATAACAGAGATGGTCAAACTAAAGTAGAGACATGGCAGAAATCCTACGATGAAGCGGGACAGTGACGTGTTCTCCGTGAGAGGGCGATCAAGAGAAGAGAGAGAGCGGCCCCATTGAGGGAGTTTACAGATGAAAAGACACAGAAAGACAGGGGCACAATAACAAGTATATTTGTTGCGAGACGCTACAATACTAATTGTGGGCTTATCGTGTTGATTCGGCCACAATAGAACACAAAAAAAACTCTCGCTCTCTCCAGAGGGGCAGGTCAGACAAAAATGGCAAACGGGCTGTTGCCCAGGCAACAATAGCCCTTACCTGTGCACGTCCTTGATCTTATATATTTATTTCCTGTAATAGTTATGAATCATTGGGATTTGATGATGGCCCTTAGTGTTAACAATGTGTCACAACGTGCACGCTCTATCCTTTGGCTCTCTGCAGGTGGAGGCCCTGACCCATCAGAACCGAGCCACCACTGTGCACGCTGTGCGAGACTCCGAGCTGGCCAAGCTACCAGAAGGAGCTCTCAGCGTCATCAAGAGGAAATACCCGCAGGTAGGCTGAACCTTCATCTTAAAAAGGAAATTCAGCTGTTGTGAAAACACAATTCATTTTCAATGAGTTTTTATTGGATATTGATTTGATTGTAGAAATGTCCAAAAGGTCAGCTTTGAAAATGAATGAAGATGTTACCCCAGACAATGAGAACATCTATAATTCATCATGAACTTCACAAAAGTGTGGGTAAAGGGAAGGCATGGGACCATATAAAAAAATGCATGCCACAATTATCCCTGTTGAAAATAAATTGATTTACTATGATATCCCACTTCTAAATATAACTGAAATGGCACAAAAGACCTTCCTAAAACCTAACCTAACTTTACGGTACATTTAGTTAAGAAACAAATATTGAATTGCAGACACATACATTTTTCAGGGAACATCCTTTTATGGAAAAGCCTGCAATCTTTAATTAAATATATGTTAAATATTAAGATCCATGCACAATAAAGTATAATAATAAAAAATCTGTTCTTTCTTAAATGATAATTCCTTAATTCTTTTCACCAGGCTTCATTTTTCAATTCTCTGTCTATACTATCCAAAAAGGAAAATTCACCACAATCATCTCATATGTTTTACGCTCCGCAATAACATCCTATATCACCCAGTAATAGTAAAGGGTTCCCAAAAATGTATGTTCTTTGTATTTTGAATTGAAATGTTGTTGCGAACATATCTAAAGCTATTTACATGATGGGAAAGTTGCAACCTGAAACACAAAGGCTCTTATTAAATATGCTGGCCTCTCAGGTTGTCACCAGGTTGATCCGCTTACTGGGGCAGAAGATCCTCCAGCAGGTCAACGGTCCTCTGACAGGTGAGGTATCTTCATATGCTCAGAGTGTTGCCTCCACCTGTGTTGGTGTTAATCTCCACTCACTGTTGAGGGGGAGGTTTGCTAATGTGTGTGCATGTCCTCAGCTCGCAGTTTAGCCCTTCACACTCCGGGCAGTAAGTGGGATGCGGGGAACCAAGCCTCCAACCTCTCCACGGTGACGGTGCTGCCCGTATCAGAAGAAGTGCCTCTCACCGCCTTCACCCTGGAGCTGCAGCATGCACTCATGGCAATAGGTAAGAAATACTCCGAATCTTGCTGACGGCAGTTTTCAGTGCCATCCTCCGCACAGAGGGCAGAGCTCAGGGTCGAGGACACTTCAGGTTCCGGATGGTCTCTTTTTATATAATATTAAATTAGCCCAAACCATTTCCAGCGTGGGCACACATTCTGCCTTCTCAGGGAAACCTCTGCTTATGGCCGCCCAACCAGAGCCTTGTTCTGCTCGACTCATACAACTTAGGTGTGATGTGTCTGGTCCTCTTGTACAATAGCTACTCCCTAGTACGATGTAACACCTCTGGCTCTTCCAGAGTAGATTAATGTTAGGTTCTCCTGTTTACTCCAGGTCTCCAATCTGAACTGGGAGGGTGCCTTAGGTACAAATTGAATTGAGGAAATTGGATTTTATTCCAGCAAGAGCGTTTAAAGCCTAAGGGAGTGTCTATCCTGTCCAGCGTGTTTTATGGCTTTGAATGTATTAGCTAAAACAGTAAAGTGTGTTACCTGTACTCCCAGTGCAGAACCCTTTGTTCATTTAGGTTATTATAATATTATGATTAAAAGCACTTCTCATGCAGCCTGTCTGAGTCAAGAGTGCTTAAACCCATCACATTGACTGTACCTGCTGTGTTTTTCCACATACAGGTCCCACGCTTCTGCTGACCAGTGATGTCATTAAACAGCGACTTGGAGCTGCAGCATTAGACAGGTGTGATTTGTGACTCACTGAGAAACGTGTGGAAAGTGGTTCATTCTCCTCAGCCCCCCCCCCACACACTCTGCTCTTACTACTTGTTGGCTTATTTGATACTTTGTTGGCTGGCTGTCTTTCTGGCTCACTCATTACATTCAGCTTATGTATACTTAATTGGCGCAAATGGATGTTCAGTGTTCTGCCAGCTCGGCTGTCATTAATGCACTTCTTCCGTCTGCAGTGTCCACGAGTACCGTCTGTCCAGCTGGCTGGGCCAACAGGAAGACATCCATCGCATAGTTCTGTACCAGACGGACTACACACTGACCCCCTGGACGCAGCGCTGCATCCGTCAGGCCGACTGCATCATTATCGTGGGACTAGGAGAGCAGGACCCTGCCGTGGGGGAGGTGAGATGTTAGGGTGGGTGTGGAGAGAGGTGGGAAGAGAATAGGAGACAAATGGGCTATGGAGTAAGGAATTATATTTTTTCTGGAACTGTAGTTTTTAGCCAACATAATTCCTTATTGTATCTGTCTTGTAATTTTCAGTGTAGGATTTGGGCGTATCTTTTGCTGCAGGACTTTATATGGGAGAGTGACTCAAAATGAACCAAATACTAATGCTCATTCATTATCTCTTTAGTGCTACATTACTCAAGGTGTGGCGGAAAAATCTATATCCGACCTTCGACACACTGACAATCATTTCTAGGAGGATGAGGTTATTGTTGGTTTTAGTCTTTCTGCTGGATTTGTCAACAACAGAAAAAGTGTTGTTGATAAATGTCTTTATCAGCTAATCTCCGCAACACGAGACATTAAAAAAGAATCGAACATAAAATCTGAACATCTTGAAAGCTGGAAGTTAATTGAAAACCTTAAAGGGTTAATGGTGCTTGGTACAGCTCACCATACATTAACTCACCTTTGTCTGGATTTCCTCTCCAGAGAAATCCTCACACCGATTACTGTTAGGTGTTTTTGTGATTTGATATTAGGGTCAGTTATCCTCTAGAATCACGGTGGGGGTTTGTATCGGACCCTTGGGCGTATTGACTAAATGAGCAAAAGCGTGGATGCTGTTAAAGAGAGAGGGGGTGCGGGAGACGGAAGCGCCGGTCCAGCTGATGAAGGGGAGGTAATTGCCTTCTAAGGGACAAATGGGCACAGAGAAAGGTAAAGAATGTTCCCCCGTTTTTAACAGGATATGGACCGATCAATATCAGCCCAGGCTCGGAATGAGTCATAGCTCTGGGTTTTATCTTTCAGGACACGCACGCACGCACACGCACGCACGCACGCACGCAGGAGTTTGCAGTATTCTTCTTGGAAACACTCAAAATTCTGTGCAAGCACTCGATAGGAGCCACCGTGAAGAGAGTGAGGAGAATAACATCTGTGCTCCATGTCTTCCCTCTTAGCTGGAGCGCATGTTGGAAGGAAGTGCGGTGCGGGCCCAGAAGCAGCTGGTGCTGCTGCACCGAGAGGACGGCCCCCCACCCAAAGGAACTGTGGACTGGCTCAACATGCGGAGCTGGATCTCCAGACACCTCCACCTGTTCTGTCCTCGAAGGGTCTTCTCTAAGAGGAGCCTGCCCAAACTGGTAAGAATTAAGAAAGTTGTTTTTCCTTCTCTTTAATTCTCCCCTGCGGCTGTTTCCATCTTGCATTTACTGTAGGCCTTTTTATAATCTTCATCTTATTCAACATCTATGATCTCTCATCCAGTTCATTCCTCTCAACATCCCACTCTCTACTTGTATTCAAGTAATCTCAATGTTTCTGTTTTGCAGTTGGAGCTGTATCTACGTGTGTTTGAGAAGCCTGCAGACCGCCACTCAGACTTCTCCCGCCTGGCTCGAGTCCTCACAGGAAACTCTATTGCTCTCATCCTGGGAGGGGGAGGGGCCAGGTAACGCTCCTGTCTGTCTTCAACTGAATCTAAGACATTCACTTTTATATATAACATCTGAAACACTCTTCTGGGTTTAATGGATTCTATAGTCAGAGCCTAAGACCTTTAATCACAAAGCTTTTTGTTTAATCTCTCAGCCCACCTGCATCTTTTTTTGGATAAGTAGTTACATTCCTCTCTGTTGTTTATCTCCTGTTCAGGGGCTGTTCCCAGGTGGGGATAGTGCGAGCTCTCTGTGAAGCCGGCATCCCAGTGGACCTCATCGGTGGCACCTCTATAGGCTCCCTGATGGGGGCAATATACGCTGAGGACAAGAGCCACAGCCGCATGAGGATGAGGGCCAGAGAGTGGGCCATGGTGAGAGTCAGAGCACCATGACACTAGTCTTTTAAAGGTCACCTATTATGCAAAATCCACTTTTCCGTGTCTTTTATACATAAACATGTGTCACCTCTGTGTAAAGAGATTCTGAAAGTTTCAGGAACAAAGATTCTCTCTCTTTTTGTCCTGATCCATTTATCTAAAAACCTGTCTGAAAATGAGCTGATCAGATTTTAGCCACTTTATGATGTCATAACGATTTTTTGGCTTGTGTAACCATTAGCCAATCACCAACCAAGGTACCCCCGCCCCTCCCCCCCAAAAAAAAAATATCACCTGAATCTCCTCCTAGAGCCCCATAGTGTTCTTTCTAACCAAATCTCTCTCAGAGGGGCGTGGGGAGGGGCTCCTTATTTTCATCGAAAGTGACAGACAGGGAATCAGCACTTTTGAAACAGGGCTGAAACAGAGGGGATTAGGGGATGCTGCAATGATCTGTTTGGTGTTTGGAGCCAAACACTTCAGAGACATGTTCATATATATCTGAGAACTATAATATATTGATGAAAAACAGTATAATAGGGGACCCAAATATTAGGATCCACATGTGAGAGCTATTGATATTTGGATCTGCTCTATCAACAAGGCATTCAAAATGTTATACCACTATGACGTTAAATACATGTTGGACAGAGGATGACCAACAAATCTCCCTGGATGTATTTGAGCGGACATTGAGCATTTTTTCCATCAGGAAACCTCTTCCTACTGTTTTTGGAATAACTTGTTGTTGTTGATGTATCATGTGTAATCTGTTGCACAACATATGCTGACTGCAGAGCCTGGAGACGTTTTGTCCCGTGAGATGGCAGCCTTGAATTAGGCCAACAACTGTGACAAACAAATGTTTAATGTGGATTATTTATTAGACAAGATTGTGTTTTGTGAAAGTTTCTGATTGAAACCTTTTTTTACTCGGGTAGAAGAGGAATATGTTCAAGCAGTTTACATTTTATAGTGGCGACTGTCCTTGTGAAGGTGACTCTCTCTCTCTCTCGTCATTCTATTTAAATTATAATGCAACTAAGACCTCTTTTCTACTTTCTATTGTATTAACTACACTTTGCTGATTAACCATTAAAAGTAATATGTGTATAGTTTTACATACACTGTTGAAGTGAAACACTTAGTTGTAATATGAAGTGATCTTTGTGTCTTTAACCCCGTGAACATCCTTGACGGCTGATTTGAGACACCTCCTCAGTCTGCAGGCTGAGCATGTCATGTGATTGGTCCTCCCGCAGTTTGTCCCGCCTCCCCGTCCTCCTGTGGTTCTGTCCTTGGTTCTAAACCTTTTTTCTTCAGATGCAGCTGGCTGTGTAGCTGTATCAAATTAAAGTAACCACTGCTGTAATAAAACGTTTGTCCTTAGCAAAGTCAGAACAGGACAGTTTGCGCTGTTGAAATGTTGCTGAAATGAATTTACCTTTTATTGAGGTGTTTCTAATTGTCATTGAAAATAATGTTTACAAAGAAAAACTGTTGTACAGCAACAACAACAATGAATACAAGTTCTGTAGATTTTTCTACATCAACTTGAATTTCAGGGATTAATTCAGCCTTTTACTACAGAGACATCTTGTTTTGGACAGAAGTCATTTGACCTTTCTTTCTTTCTTTGAAGGGGATGACATCGGTATTCACGAAGGTTCTGGACTTGACGTACCCAGTGACCTCCATGTTCTCCGGCGCTGCCTTCAACTCAAGCGTCAGCAATGTCTTCAAGGGCAAACAGATTGAGGCGAGTTCACAAGGAACTATAAAACGACGCATAGAGATCACCACGCATGTTGTTTGAGCTGATTCAGACATTCACTAGTCAACCGGATCATGTTAACGTTTGTTTATCTGATCTTTTGTGTATTCAGGACCTTCGGATCCCGTACTTCAATATTACAACTGACATCACTACCTCCGCCATGAGAGTACACACTGATGGTAGGTGCACTTTTTTTAAATTTTATTAAACCCGTTATAACAGAAAGAGAGTTTTCCTATCCTAACACAGCCATGGTGGCAGATTCTGATTTCTCATTTTCTCATCTGCTTCTGAGATGTCCACTGTCCTCATTGGTGAACTGACCCTTTAATTAGTCTCACTGATGACTCATTTTCTTTCAGTTCAGGTTGGTTGCCTTCAATTTAATACATTTGCATAACAACGTTTTCTGTTTTCTGTTTGAGGTTCTCTGTGGCGGTATGTTCGCGCCAGCATGTCTCTGTCTGGGTATCTACCTCCGCTCTGCGACCCCAAAGATGGACACCTGCTGATGGACGGAGGCTACATCAACAACCTGCCAGGTGTGTTACTGAACCTGCACATATAACACAAAAAGGAAATCTCAAACATCTGCAAACGATAACACTATCTCCTTACTGCGCTGCCAAGCAAATAGCATATATCAATGCTGCTGTGCTATTTGCGCATATTTAAAAATACCTGAAGATGAATCAGGTATCTTCTATTTTAACACCCGTGTACGATTGATTATTTCTCAATCTCCACCCTATTTTCTTCTCCCAGCTGATGTGGCGCGCTCCATGGGGGCCAAAGTAGTGATAGCTATCGACGTGGGCAGCCGGGATGAAACCAACCTCACTAATTACGGAGACTCACTCTCAGGCTGGTGGCTGCTATGGAAACGCTTCAACCCCCTAGCTGAGAAAGTAAAGGTAATGGATTGATTAAAAAATGAAGACACAACAAGCTGTGCGCGGTTGTGTTTTTAAACTAAATGAGTCCTATGAATAAGTATGAGGATATCATTGTACGTGTTTTTCAGAGATGCATATGCTCGTTTCCACACTTGCTGTTTTAGGTGTTAGACATGGCAGAGATCCAGACTCGCCTGGCCTACGTGTGCTGCGTGAGACAGCTGGAGTCTGTAAAGAGCAGCGACTACTGCGAGTACATCAGACCTCCGATCGACAGATACGGCACTCTGGAGTTTGGCAAGTTTGACGAGATTGCTGTAAGTTTACACAGAACACGTATAACGTTTTCATAAAGTATCCTGACGTGTCTTATCGATTTTGGCCATCAGTAGAGATGGTCAAAGTCAACTTTATTGTCATTTGTTCAGTTTGTGTGTACAGACAGAGAGATCGAAAATACTGTTTCCCAACATCCCGAGTAATAGAAATATGTATACATAATATATACACTGATACCTGTGTATTTGTGAAATGCAGGAGGTGGGATACCAGCACGGAAAGACTGTGTTTGACGTGTGGACGCGCAGCGGAGTGGTGGAGAAAATGTTGAAAGACCGACACCAGGAGGAGTTCCACAACACCCGGAGCAAGAACAATGTAAGGATGGAGGAAGAGGGAAACTATATATTTAAAAAAAAAAAACATTAAGTAAAGTTAAATGCAGAGCAACACAAGAGCCTGGGCCTAGTTCAACTCGTAGGGTGAAGTACAAGTATGTATATTTGTGATTTACAGTAAAGTGGCTGACTGAGGACATCTTCAAAGTTGTTTCTCCATCTCTTATTGTTTCGATCGTCTGGGTTTAGCAATCTAACTGATTAGCTCACAAACACATTATCTCAGTGACTGCTCTGCATTAGTACCCATCTGTGCAAAAAGAACAAAGCTAAATTCAAATCCTCTCCAGTTCAGTCGGCGTCTTTAATCTCATTTGCAGTCAATGTGTGTTTAATCAACCACATGGGTGTACTACATGTTTAACATTTTCTCTCGTTTCTACGCTTTTCACTGGCAACTGCATTTCAATGTCAACAGCCTGATGCTGCCGGCTTTGGGCTACACTGCGGTTAAAGTAATACAATTAAAACTCTGCATCGGGCCGTTCTCTTAAAGCACAGAAACACGGATTAGCCGTAAACCACATTTGTCCCTGAGCTATGACAATGAGAGACAAAAGACCAACTAAACAAGGAAGAAGACAGGATGATGAGAGGTTGAGATAATCAGCAAGGATATGAACAACATGAGGAGCATCAGATACTAGGGCTGATATCTAAATGAGTTTTGAGAATAGCCGCAGAGCATCACATTAACCTGAATAATTGTGATATCTTTGTAGATGTTTTTTAAGGTGCTATTGTAGGGAGCACCCTCAGGGGAAAAGATGCTTCTCTAACCGAGATGGTGGTAGAAATTTGAAAACAAAAGAGGGTGATTGTGTCTAAAAAACAACATTAAATAAAAAAACACTGAATTGTATTGTGTCTGAGGAACCAAAGAAGATCATGTCAGAATGTCAGAATTGGTCTTAACCGAAATGTGTGCACAAATGTCATGTCCATTTAAGATGACATGAAAGAAGTGAAAATGGCAACAATTAGATCGCCATGAGAACATTTTTTGCCTCAAAGCTTTCGCTGGTTTCCTCTCTGTGGTTTTCTGTTTACATGGTGGAAGGAGTTAATATATGGACAGATTTTGTGTCTCTTTTGCCCCAATTGGCAATTTTTCATAATCACTCTTAAAAAAAAAAAGTGTTTTAAAAAAAAAAGATTAATTAACCTTTATTTAACCAGATAAAATCTAATTTGCAACGCTGACCTGGCCAAGAAGGCAGCAACGTTACACATAACACAAACATATAAAATACAGAGAACATAAGAAAACAAAAGACGAAAAAGCAGTCCCTACATTGAGCACATTAGGACCGTAAGTAAGGTAATAAGCACTAATTACTACTGCAAGAGCAGCTGGTGGTAAGGACTTCAGACAACTTCAATTTAAAACATGCTATTGAGACAAGTGCCGTGAGTTTTAGGCTTGATTGAAGGTCATTCCAGGACCAAGGACCATAATAAAAAAGACTCCTTTTCCCAGCCTCAGTCCGCACAGCAGGAACCTGGAACCGTATCCAGGCACTGGATCTGAGGTTTTAAGAGTCACAAACTGGGGCAAATCTGGCACATATGTTCAGTGGAAGCTTTCCTAAAATGGCTTTTATACATTAATAAAAACCAATGCTGCATCCTACGCATACTAGGTGAGGACCATCCAGTTAGGCTATACAGTTTGCAATGATGAGTCCTATAGTGTGCATTTGATATATAACGCAACGTTTGATGTTAGCGAGGCTGTTGAACAATGATAAACAATGGCTCAGTTTATTGAAATCATTATCTGTAATATTTATACTTGTCTTCCAGGTGCTGACGTCTCCCAATGCCTCCTTCACTGACCTGGCAGAAATCGTGTCCCGCATCGAGCCCGTCAAACCTGTCCTGGTGGACGGTAAAAAACAGACACACCCTCCATTGTACTTTAGTTACACATGAGTACAGAGAAACATGCTGATATTGGTCTTTCCCATGCTCGCTGTTATTTGTTTATAGATTATTTTTCCTGTCTGTTTCTGCATCTCCATTGCAGAATACATTTGAGCAGTCACATGTTCAAATGTATGCAACCGTATTGTACAGGCTGTCAGCAGGGTCTTAGAAAGGGTTAAAGGTTCCTTTTAGGGACTATTACGGACCTTTTAATATTATTAAAAACTCTTAATAGGCATTTTTAAATTTATCGCATTTTGTAAAAAAGTAGTCATAATCAGCAGATGATTCAAATATAATGCATACGTTTTATTTCCCAAACAAGGGCCCCACAAAATGTTTTGATGCTGAACTTTAAAAAACAAACACGTTATTTAAAGTGTGTAACTCATGTGTTAGAAGTGGAAGTTGCGATGAGGTCTTAAAGCGTCCTTGAGTTCCACATCATTCAGCTACCAGTGGTGTTTTTCCTTGATATTTCCGTCCCTCTCACTCTTTCTATTTTTAACGTGTTTGTCATCTGTCGCTCGTCACACTTTTACATTTTTGATATTCTGACTCACTCACCTGCTCCCCCACTTCCATTTCTCACCTGTTTTACACACCACATATTCTGACTTCTTCACCCACAATGCTCTGCTTCCTGTCTCCCTCCCCTCCCTCAGAGGAGTCAGACTTCCAAACTGACTACGACGAGGAGGCTCTGGAGAGCGCTCTGTCTGACATGGAGCTCTATAACTGCTACGGAGAGCCCACTGAGGGGGAGGAGACTGCTGACACGGCGTGAACACACTATGGCCATTCTTTTCTTTAAAGAAGCCAATGCATTTGAGTCATGTCTAAAACAATGGTAAACCATAGACTTCTGCAGTGTGCTTCTATCAATGTTTTTCTCTCTCTTCACAACATACTTTTTGAGCACCATAACTTCATGTTTAATCTAGACTTTGGGAAAGTCAAATGTGTCCTGTTGGCTTTGGTACAGAAAGAGATTCAAGTTCACTGGAGCCAGGCCAATTCCTTTTTTGCTGTAAAACATTTCCTGAAAGTAGGTGGAAGACACTAGAGAGCCACCTCATTAAAGTAAATGATGTGTTTTTGTTGTAGTTAAGCTGTTGGGCGATGAATTTGAGACAAACCCCTTAAACCCTGGTCACCCTTAAAAAGTGTTTCCCAAAGCAGACAAATCAAATAAATGATTGCATATTCCAGTACATAAAAGATTTAGTTTAACTGGCAAGTGGAGCTTTTGTCCGTCCAAGAAAGAAGTGTTACGTGTACCCTACTATAACAAAAGAGATGGGGATTATTAACGCTGTAACGGCACATCACACAGATCGAATGTTGATGGTGGATTAACCCTTTATCCATATTTGGGTTAGGGTTACCAAACATGGCGCCCCCCCGCGACTCAGTGAGTTCAAAAAGCATGTGGTTTTCTCCCAGCCAATCAGCGAATATCACTCTAAGCCACAGAGCGCGCCATCGGGGAATTTGACCAATCAGCAGAGGCCTGAAACGGGTTAGCGTTAGAGTGAACCTAATAGTGCCCTATAAAGGGTTAAGGACAGGATGCGTGAGTGGTTTCGAGGTCTTAGCCCAGGCCATAAAAGGCCATTTATTTTGGTTACTTAACACTTTAAAGTTTAGCTAGTTATTGAAAGAGCAAGATGAACAGTTAGATTGAGATTATTAATGGATTGACAAGACACACTTATCTTTATTCAATAGCATTATTAATGTCATTTGAGCTCCTTGCTTCTTCACTGATACATGACCTTCCTTGTGATTCTCAGGATGAAGAGCTGGATGGGAGACTTGCACGCCGCATCACCTCACCCTCCAGCAGCCAGGCCCCCCCCCCCCCCCGACAGTCCGTCACACCAGGAAGTCCTTCCCAAACAGTCCATGAAGTGAACACTGCTGCAATGACCTCTAACTGAATCAGGTCACCCAACATGTAACCTGTCTGTCTTTCCACCCCGCCACAAAACCTGTCCCCTACCCCTGTCGGCATGACGACGAGAACCATTGTGCCCTCTGTAGCCGAGCGTCGTTAAGTTTGGCTGACATGACTTACGGACGCCCCCCCTTTTAAAAAACGATTACAAGCAGTGAGTCTCGCAATTACTCAGCTGCAAATCCTATGCATTCCTTTTACACAAGAGCAGCTGCATGCAAATCATTTCTCATATTGAGAGTCAAGAGTACTTGCTGTAGCTTAACATGAATGACACCAGGAGAGGTGAGGAGATATTCATTAAGTGAGAACTATTACTTATGGCTGATTATGCTAGGAAGACAGATGTATGGTGTCAGTTAACCTATATTCCAAAATACCTTTGTTTCTCCCCTTCCCTGTTATCTAGACATGCAGATAGTTTTCTTATGAAGCAAATTCAACTTTTCCGAATAGAACAAATATTCTACAATTATAATAATGATGGTAATTATTGACTGACCACAGGTAAAGTTCTCTTCACAGTAATGTGACTGAAGACATTCTTTTTTATTTTAAGTGGTCACAAAGACATTCTTGTAAATCAAAGCTCTGAATAATCGGCAATGTCAAGAGTTTTCATCAGGTTTAATTCCCTGAGTAGAACATAGATCAAGTGCACTCAGCTGATAGTGATGTTTGAGCATCTTTTATTTTCTGAATACATTTCTCTATAAAACACCTTATGTGTATTTTCTGGGGCAGAAATCTCAGAAACGTGGTCAAAGAAAGGCTGAACTATTTACATGGCTAGATACCACTAGATAGACAAATGCGTTCAGGGGCCACTTTATGAGGTGTACCCGTAAATCTAACGTCAATACAACACACTAGCCATATATTCTACCTTTACCAATCCTATGAGGTTGTGCTTGACTGCATTATATTAAGGTGTTTATATTCGTTGGCCACATTAACCTACATTTAGGGTGGCAGAGTATTCAAAATACAACTAATTAGAATGCAATTGTACTCTAACTGTGACCTCAATGCTAAAACATGGTGGCTACACTGATCATGGGCAGCATATAAAGTAGGCTTCATGGCAGAACAGTTGTACTGCATTGTACATTTCTACCTGATAAAGTGGCATCCAAATATATAATTGTTCTAAGCTCACCGGCATTCTTTAACTTTTCTACATGCAGTCTTTGTGACGATCCACATCGACAACCGTCATTTAGAAAAGCAGAAAGAGATCAGAATAAGCCGCACACTGTGGCCATGGCTGTCAGCACAGCTTTGTCACACGTAGCGTACCAGGGACACGGAGGGAAGTAATGATTGCATTCCACTTCAAAGCACTAGATCAACTAGATTCATCCCCCCCCCCCCACCCGTCTGTTTTCTGGCTTGAGTCGTACACAGACTGAGCAGCACTGTGGATCTCTAGGGTGACGCTCCACTCGCCTCAGTACAGTTTGAGCTATTTGCAGCAGCAGATCAGTTATTCACAGGAACATGTTGTTACTTGGCTTGTCAACACAGGTTCTAACTTGTTTCCAGTGATTTGGATTTATTTGTGTCGTGACATTGTCATATGATTTTCTTTGCACACCTAATAAGTTAATTCCACAAAATATGTTTAAAATGAAACCAATAATGTAGACAAACTAAACCCTAGATGGTTTTTCACACAATAACTGGACAATCACTCCAGAAATGCAATGCACGAATACACTAACAGATTGAGTTCAAATCTTGTTAAACAAACCTCTCTGTATGATATTTAACCAATTCTTTAAGAGCTAACTTTACACAAATTACATCTAATAAGTATTAGCAATTGATTTGTGTGATCTTTATTGGTTCAGTTAACAGATTTATATTTTTGTCTATACGAAAGAAATGGATATGAAAATGCCTTAGAGCCGAAGATGCCATCTCTACATTTCATTTGTCTCAACCGTCCAAAACCCAGAGTACCTCAGTGTAGTGTAAAGTATTAAAACAATTACTGTAGCTGAGAAACTGGAACCTTTTAAATGATTGGCAGTTTTGTTATTTATGAACAATTCATAAGTTATCAAAGTAAGTAGTATTTCCGGTAATGATTAATCACCTTATTGCATGAGCCATAACAAAAGTGCTTAACCATTTTGGTTCTGAAAGAATCATGAATATATACTTGTATATACTTTTTATTTACAAACATGTCCTTATCTGGCCAACAAGCGTTGTTACAGTGATTGTAACACGTGTTGAACGAACACGTGTCACGTACTGTATCTGTAACATTCAATGCAGTTAGAATATCAATGCAACTTTTCAAGATCTTATTTTCTGAATATAGCATCCTGCGGCTAACTGGTGCTACAGTGCCTGCAGCCTGACAGCAGGAGAAACCTTGTGATAAACACTTTGGGATCCCATATGGTGTTGGAGAAATGGAGTCTGGACACATTAGAGAAAAAGCAGGGATGGGGTAATATTGTTTACCAAGGAGGTGATGGTTTTTTGCACTGGTGTGTGTTTTTATTTTTACTTTTGGGTGGTTTCCAAAAACCAAGCACAATGAATTGATGTTCTCTGGCAGAATGAATGTTTCTCTACTTTACTAAATGGGACATGGTAATGGATTAAGTTATTGTGTAATGTGTGGAACTGTGCCATAAAGTTAATGTAACAAAGCCTCAGATGACCCTACAGAAACACAACCACTCGTGCCCTAATTTAGGATTAGTGTACAATGATGAATGTTTACCTGGACTGTATGACATTGGTTACTTGTCTATATTTATGTCATTTGATAAATGTTCGTTTTGATAATCAATTCTTACTAATAAATCACTGTTTTGCTGTTGTACTCTGTATGTCAGTCATTACTCTGTTATCCATCTGGCTCTGCAGTTTGCTACAGAAAATAACTGACTTCTATTATTGTTCATTGTAACAAAAAAGTCATTTTACCATATACAAAAAAAAAATCATATTCTAGCATCAAATAAAAAAAAAACACAAAATATGAATCATTTAATAAAAATGAATTATAGTATGTCAAAAATATGTTTAAAACGACATATTTTGGTATGTATAAAATATGCAAAAACGGCATAGTATGGACACAATATTTTTTTAAAACAACGTAGTCAAAAATGTCAAAAATACAAGATAGTAAAGTTTGTGAAAACCTTTTTAAAAAACTCATACTATAGTTCGTAAAAAGAGTTCCCGATATGGTAACAGGATATATATTAGTATACTATATATATAGTAATATAGTTTAGTATGTCTAAAATATACCCAGGCGGCCCTGGTTCGACTCCCGGACCCGACAATTCTAAGTTTTGCTAAATGTTCACCCCTTAGATTTTTTTTAAATAAAGCAATAATAATAAAATAAATAAAACAACCAATATATTGTAAGTGAAATGATCAGTCGCTCAGAAATACCTAGAAAAAAAATTGAGGGTATAATTATTAAAGCCTCTTAGTATATAGTGCAGTATAATGCAAATCACTTTAACAGCACCGCAAAATGCAGCTTCTAAAATGACCACAAGGGGAAGTTAGAACCTATGTCTGGCTTTTGCTTACTGCATAATGGATATTCTCCACTACCTCCCAGCCAGAGACCTTCATTGAGAATAGGATAAAAGGGGGATGAATGCAACCGGTGCAGTAAAACGATTAAAGGTCACTAATTATGAAAAATCCACTTTTTCATGTCTTTTATATAAATGTGCCCCCTCTGTGAAAGAGATTCTGAAAGTTTCAAGAACAAAGACCCCTTCTCTTTTTGTCCTGATCCATTTCTATAAAAACCTGTCTGACAATGCGCTGATCAGATTTTGGCCACTTTATGATGTCATAACGATTTTGTGGTTTGTGTAACCATTAGCCAATTACCAACCAAGGTAACTCACCCCCCCCCCCCCCCCATTATCACCTGAATCTCCTCCTAGAGCACCATGGTGTTCTTTCTAACCAAATATCTCTCAGAGGGGCGTGGGGAGGGGCTCCTTATTTTCATCTAAAGCAGGGGTCGGCAACCTTTTTGATATGAAGTGCCATTTAAAAAAACATTTTTTATCGGCGTGCCAACGATCGAGAATTATCAACGGGGGGGGGGGGGTAGAGGAGCTTGATGCTCGTGAACTATCAGCAGGAGGGCGGGGGGAGCCTCGCTGCGGGGTAGCAGTGTGTGGAGCTGTCAGCGCAACTTACATGATGTCGAATTTAACAAACACATTTAAATAATTGGTTTAAACGGCATAATAATAAGGACGATCGTCCGTTCTGTGATTCTCCAGAGCACACATGTTATGATATTAGGGTCATGCGAGTGAGATGAGATCGCTGTCCTTTTAAGAGAGAGAGAGAGAAAGAGGGGTGTGGCTTGTGCATGTGTGTTTGTGAATGGTAGAGCTACAGTGAGGGAACGTGTGTTTGTTTCTGGAAGGGAAACGAGGAAGCAGAAAAACCGAGGTCTGTGATGTATTTTGTGAAACAGAAGAACAGCTAAATAAATGCAACGGCCTCCCAAGAAGAGCTCGCCTCTCTCCAGTCATTTAAGCTAAAGTTGGTTATTGAACCTGAAGCTTGTTGCTTCTGCCCTCCTCGACTACGGTCTGGGAGCCGACAGGAAAGTTCAACACACAGATGGCCAGTCCGCCCCTTTGTAGCATATTATTTCGATGAGAGATGAGCAGATCGCCAGTGGGCTTTCAACTAAATACACAGCCACGCAAAAACTGCGGCATTTGTACAGCTCCTTATGGGTACTGCAATTAGTGAAGTGCTTTCCTCCGTGGTGAAACGATCAGCACTGCACCACGGAGGAAAGCGGCAGAAAGTCACCTGGAGATAAAGAGAACGGGGCTGCGTTGCGTGCATGGCTTCCTTCTGCAAGTAACGGGAGACGCACTCTGGCGGCGGTCTCGTTCAGGATCCGAAAATACAATTTAAATATTTTTGCACACTTATTCCACTTATTCCTAGTGTGCCACTGGTTACGGTGCCGCGTGCCAATGCTGGCACGCGTGCCAGGGGTTGCCGACCCCTGATCTAAAGTAACAGACAGAATCAGCACTTTGGAAACAGGGCTGAAACAGAGGGGATTATGGGATGCTACAAGGATCTGTTTGGTGTTTGGAGCCAAACACTTCAGAGACATGTTCGTATATATCTGAGGCCTATAATATATTGATGAAAAACAGTATAATAGGGGACATTTAAAGTAGATTTTCGAAATCAAAGATACAAACTGAAGAAAACATTTGTTCTGTGTTGTATTGAGCTGGCGCTAAAGAAAACAGAGATTATCATAAATGAAGAGCCATCACACCTATGAGACTGTACGTGCGCGCGCGCACACACACACACACACACACACACACACACACACACACACACACACACACACACACACACACACACACACACACACACACACACACACACACACACACACACACACACACACACACACACACACACACACAGAGAGAGAGCAACATACCAATGGATGATTAATTCCACGTTATTGATGTGCCATAATGAGCTCTTTCAATCCCGCAGCCTCCCAGGGGAACGCAGACTTGCATCAACTAATTAATGAGCAGGCAGAGGGGAATTTAGGTCAGAAGAAGGGGGAAGAGAACGTGAGGCGAATAAGTGGCACTAGCCTCGATCAATACATCACAGGCAAAAGAGTGGAGAGAGGACAAAACGAGGGGTGAATGAGTCCAAGCACCCAGGATATTACAGTCTTTTGACAAGGTTGACAGTGAACAACAAGGTTGACAATGAACAAGCGGTGCCACAGCGTTGGTGGACAAAGACCCCGCTCTGGACAGAATTACCGCTACAGGCATCAGGAGATTTGGAGAGCCGTTAATAGAAAAATTAGACAGGGGGAACTTTCTGCCCTCAAACAGACAGATAGTTTGATTTATAGAAGGTTGTATTTAACAGAATCCATACTGTATACCTCTCTTTTCCCTCCCTCCCTCCCTGTTTCATCGCCCTCTCATTCTTCTTCCCCTGTCTACAGGCGTTTGGGCAAATGGGGACAAAAAGGACTTAAACAGGTAAGTGGGTCACACCTTTGTTGCTGTAGTAAAAGGGCCTCTGGGATGAGAGGCTACAACAAGATGTGTCAACAAACAGAAAGGTCCCCGTGGAAAATGTATTAGCACCACTTACTGAATCAGCATTTCATCACATGATGATGATGATGATGATGATGATGATGATGATGATGATGATGATGATGATGATGATGATACAATATGAAACGTAGAAGATGGTGACACACAATGTATAAACTAAAAGAGCTACTTCCAACAATCAACAACAATAATTACTTAAGGTCTCCACTCGAGAATACTGTATACAGTCATTATTGATCTCCATGAACACTTCTCAATATGATTTGCTGTCAGACATCTCGTGCAGAGACAGATGAACCATCAGGAGTAACACATACGACCATTATTCATGTGCTGGGTCACAATTACACGCACACATAAGACAACAAAAACAACTACACACACACTGCTGTTGTTCCTGAGTCGTTTTTTATATCAACATTTTGACCGACATTGAAATTGAACTAAAAAAGACGTTTTGAGGTAGAAACATCACCGGGATTAAGGGGTAGAAACGATGTGAGAGTATTATTTTGAGACGGATGCAGTCGTAACAAAATCACCTGGATTGGAGTTCACTGCCCTCGAGTTCAGAGCCTCGTTGCCCTGCAGCTAAGACTTGTGTTAACCTCTCACTCTCAGTATGTCTCTGCCATTCACAATGTGAGGCTCTTTGCTCAAGAGCAGAAGCAGCAGCAGCCATTCCAACATGCTCGCTTCCTAGCACTCGATAAATGTGACTTTCCAAACCGCAGCACCATGAGGTTAAACAGTGGTGGAGAACTAGCATGAGCACTAGTAATTAGCAACAGGTGAGGGATATATATGTACTATCTGCAAAAGAACACAGATAACCAGCATTAACACACTATGACACAAGATGGAGCAAATAATAAGCATTAACTTCACATCATATATCCCCCTATTTTTTACAAGGGTCCCCCCTTATCAAAAATGTAAGCTTTTAATTTCAAACAGACACACAAACAATTATTGAGTTGGGTTGTTCATTAATTGATCCCATACTTTTAAATAAAGTTCACCATATAACTCACTTCAATTCAGTTTTTTTTAAAAAGCATTACCATAATAATTGTTGTGTTGTTTCCAAGGAAGAACTAGTCACCCTAGAATCTACAATGTAGGCGTTTATTTCCCCACTTTGTTTTTCTTAGCTAAATGGTTGTCGTTCAGTGTTGAAACATTCATGAGCTAACAATGACAAAATTACAATTTGAAATAGAAGATCTTTAATGTTCTATTAATATAAAGTGAGGTCCAGTTACTAGTTACTCTATGAAACAGCTGGTAGTTATGGGTACTTTTTACTTAAGTACATTTCGAAGCCCATTCTTTTTTACTTTTACTTGAGTTAAGAAGTTTAGTCAGTACTTATACCAGAGTATTTTTAAACAAGAGTATCTGTCCGTTTTTAGTTTTTCTATCTCTGCTGGTGATTTTATGTGAGTGGAAGTAATACCTGCTGGGGTTGGATCAAAAGGTGCAAAAAGTATGTTCAATTGTATTCTGTTATGACTTTAATTTACCTTAGTGTTTTTAATATCTGGCTGTCAAAAGGATACGAGTTAAAAGGCGCCATGAGAATACGCCAAAGGAGACGGATCCAGATTCATCAAATGGCAAACATAAAAACAGAATAGGTCTACAGACATTCATACATCAGGGTGATGACGTGCAACTATTATTTCAATTTGTACTAAAAAACGATCAACCTATTTGTCAATCAACAGAGAATTCCTTCAGAACAAGTTTGAGATTCAGCCATTTAACATTGAAATCTTAACCTTTTGCTGGTTTTGAAATGGGAGAATTTGCATATTTTCTACAGTTTATATTGTTGTAAATGTATTGTGTTTGCCTCAAATCGTTTATAAATATTAGTAGGACAAGATTGAATTTCAAGACACCAGGCAACTTGCAATCTGGGGACTAGTGATGGGTTTTAACATTTTCTTTTTATAATTTGCACAGTAAATGTATCAATAATGAAAAAGCTAATCATACTGATAACAATCCACAGACCTAGCTCCATTAAACATTCAAGCAAAAATCACCGTACATTTTAGACTTGATGCCGAAGCTGATAGGATTAAAGCTTGAGTCTTCAAGTTGCTCCACGACCTAAACACCAACTAGAGCTGATTTGTCTCAGAGATGCAAGCTCCATAGAGGACAAAGTCATTTTTCACAGAAACCTGTCCAATATCAGCTCTGGTAAATTAAGGTTGTCTGTTATCTCAAGATTTTTCCTTTTTTTCCTTTTGTCTCGGTTTCAATCTGTCTCAGCATGAGTCAGTTGATCACTGCCTCGGGTCTGTACAGGATGGAGCGATAAGAACAACATGAGATTGTCTGTTTTTCCAGTAGAGACACTATCAACACGTATCTGTGGCCTCCTGTTTTTATTTCACAGTGTGTGAGGACACAGATGTGATGATTCATACGTTACTCAACATAAAGCACATTGTACCTCTCAGTAACGGTAACATTCACAGTATATATAGAACCCTGTATGTGAAGCACTCTGAAATGCACTTAACTAATTAACAGTGCACCACCCAAACACCTTCACAACACTACAACACTCACTCAGTCAACTAGCACAGATAACCTGATTTGCAACAACTAAATACTGAAATGTGTAAGTATTTAAGAGGAAATTAGTTAATATGCAACCATGGAAACAGGGTGTGTCTCTGTTGTCAATTCTTTATTCAAATGTTCCTTCAGTCAGCTGGACAGTAATCAGAAACAGTAAGCCTGATTACAGAAACTCTCCAATACATATGAATGATTTGTTAATGTGAATCCTGTTATGCTTGAGATGTTTTATTGGTTCATAAACCTTTCTGCTTCAACTATTCCCCAAAGAAATACAAAAGCATTTTCAAAAAAAAATATTTTAGCTAGTTCTTATAAAGGAAAACTTATCTTAGAAGTCTTAGAATACATTAATTGAATAGCAGTAGTGGTGTTAAGATACATTCCTCACTATGACTGTCATGTTTAGGCAAATGTCTGTCAAGTGAAAACAAAATGAAGGCCACATTTTAATTGAAACATTTAGCTATACTGTCTTTAATGTAAGCAATAACCTGTACAAACAGCAATGAGATAATGATAGTACACTTATCACTTATACACTTTTCAAACATGTCATTTAATCCAAAATCTCAAAAAAAAATTATGTTTATTAGTAGAAAACATCAAACTTCTAATTTCTTCCTGGATTTGAAGTCTCTCAGAGAGGAATTTGAAGCCAATATTCAACTTTCCTGGGAGATGTACAACAGAGAGAAAAGTATTTATGAGTTTGCCATCTGAAAATAAAATCATGTCCAGTGGCGGCTTGTGTGGGTCTGGATATGAGTCTGCAGAATCCCTGTAAGAGTCTTTGTGTGGGAGTGGGCTCCTGCGCTGTATTCTGTGTAATACGCTCACAGACACAGAGCTGGAGGTCAGGAGGAAAACAAAGATGTAGTCACAGCTGATGGTTTGATCCATCATGGGGTCTGGGCAGAGCTGCTGCCTTTTCCAGCTCTTTACCAGGCTAATAATATCCTGCTAACGCTGGAGATTAGGAACACGAGGTGAGAGCACCTCGCTGTCCAAGTACGTCAGAGCGTTTGCAGCTGCTATAAAAGGAGGATAACAGTTCTCTTGATAGAAACAGGGTCATGGGTTTTCGAATATAAACCACAAAAATACTTCCAGTCCATGACAGAGGCTAAATAAAGACTGCACTGACGCAAATACTTAAGGTGTGTTTTAGAGTTGGTTAGATAGATGAAAAGCTTTAAAATAGGTCTGGTTACTTAAAGTTTAGCCGCACACAGCTAAAAAGATGGAGGTTTTCAGAAACATAATTAACCTTCAACCTTCATCTTTAGTTGAACTAACATACTTCTGGTTGAATATATTGTTATTCTGGTTTTATTATATTCAATGTTTTTTCAATTTCAATTGTGTTTCAAGGTCCAACTGTTCACCCATGTGTCCCTATCTCGAAGCCAGAGCAATACCCTCTTCAGTTTGATAAACCTTTTCCTTGAAACTGGCATGTGTGTTAGCGTCTTAGAGAGTGCAAAGTACATCAGTACCAGGGTCTCTCATGGCACTCTATCCAGCTTTCCTATCGGCTGCTCATTCATCACTTTCCCCCCTCACCCTTCACTCGCCCCGCCGTTCGATTCTGTGCTGGAAGGGCTGTTTGTCCCAGCTCTCCTCCCCTTTTTTGTCCCCCCTTCTACTGTCCAATATCTCAATCATACTTTAGGTTCATTCATCAATAACTCATCAGGGCCTTTTACGTTTTATTGGTGCGATCCTCTTCCTTCTTACATTTCCCTCACTGCCCATGCCTTACTCTGATTGGATTAGAGGCACTAAACAACTGTTTTGATGTCTTCCAGACATGTCTTCCACTACATCGCAGCACTGAGACTGCTCTTGTGAATTACTTCAATGACACCCACTAAAAACACAGTCATCGGCAGCATTTCAGTTTTAGTATAACTGGCTCATGGTGCTGAATTTGACAAGCTCAATATCAACACATAACAAGACTGATAGAAAACTTGGCAGGACATTTTAGAACAGCACTAAGCTGGCTTGTAACCTACTTAAAGGAGAGAACACTTCATGTCTATAGGTCCTTACAAATCTGACAAGAAACATTTAAAATGAGGAGTTCCCCAAGGCTTCATTCTGGGGCCACTTCTGTTTAACATCTACATGCCTGTCTGTCGAAGAATTGCCTCTAAAATAAAAACACTTTTGCTTATAAGACACTGAATGTTGTGTCAAAATCCATTTCTGATCCTGTGCTCTATAATTTACTGAACCATCTTGACATCTCGGGACGTCTGGGATTTTTTTCAGTCAGATATTCAAAACTACACATGGAGAAGCAGTGTGTTTATGCTCCATATCTGGAACTCCCAGATAATTGCAGGTCTGCTGAAACTCATACTTCTTTTCAATAAAGGCTGTTTGGTACAAGCCAAAGGGGTCTAAGGACAAGCTGCACACATCGTAAAGCCACCTGAGGCAAAGGTGTTATTTGTGATATTGGGCTGTATAAGTTCAATTGGATTGGAGTTTGGCTGCAATTTCCTAATTTTATACCAGTCATTTTCAATTTTTACCTGTTTGTTTTAATGTCCTAATCTCTTGGCTCTTTAATAACCTTGTTATTTTATAATGTACTTCTTTTGAACTGTCTGAATGTTTTAAATGTTTTTTGTTAAGTACTTTGAATTGCGTTAGTGTTGAAATGTGCTAAATAAACCAACTTGCTTGCTCTCATTGTTTGCTAACCCACAGAGATCTGAGTGATTTGGCTGGGCGGCACTCAGAGGCCACAGCGAGTGGGAAAGGCAGAAAGAAATGACCTTTTCCCAGCTGAGCAGCAAGACAGAGCTGGGAAGCAAAGCGGTTTAAATCAGATCAATGTGCCCTTTGTCATCTCACCGTCTGCCTTGTCAGTGTGTGTATCTATCTGCCCATGTGTTGTCTGTTTACTCCTGAGTATCTGTTTTCAATTTGTTGATCTGTTCAACCCAAAAGGTGTCTGCGAAAGTTTTTTTTAAATGTATAATGCCCCATAGCAATTCGACAAAATCCTGGCATTTTTTTATTTATTTTTTTATGAAATTACACCAGATATCACAAATGTTGATGTTTGGTATCTCAAAGATCTTGTGCTTTGTCCAGAACAAGGAATTTAAGCAAGCCGCAATTACCAAAAATAAGCCCGGTGAGGCTGTTCAAAGGTACAATGTTGCTTTGAGCTAAATGCTTACAGTACATCAAAATTGCTAACACACTGAAAATCTGTATGCTAGCTAACATGAGGATGTGGAGCTCGTGTAATATGCTCCATGTTGTTTTAGGCCTTCAAACATTTGGTAAATAGCAATGAAAAAAAAAAAAAAACACTGACCTGATAGTGTAGTAGATGTTGATCTGTAGATACGTCACAACACAAGTAAAAAAACTGATCTGCTAGTAATTTTTTAGGAAACTTCAGTCGTTCACTAAATTCAGTATGTTTAATCCTCTGAGGACCGTGAACGCCTACAATCTATTTACTCTACCTTAGTTTTTCTATCGTTAGACCTTCTTCAAGCATTGAGCACCTCTTTAGTTAAAACAAAATTAAATATACATTTTTCTTTCTTTATTCAAAATGTTTTTTTCTTACAAAAGCTACTTTATATTATATATATATATATATATATATATAATATTTATATTATATATATATATATTGTATATTGTATTAACTAGAAAATGTATCCAGTTATGCAAGTTGTGAATGTATAACTGAAGGTTGGGTGCATTCAGTGATGCGGTACATGTATGTTACATGCCTTTTTTGTGTTTTATCTGATTTTCCAGCCATATGGCACTTCGTATGTACATCACAGTCTGTTTCTGTTTTTTCTGTTTATCTATTAGCTGTTATTAGTCGATACACATTCCTGATTATCTGCCTGTATCTCCAGCTGCCTCGCCCTCTGTCTGCTGTGGCTGTGCAGGGAGGAGAGCAGTAAGGACCGACAGACACTTTCTAGCTCTCTGGCTTCACTTTCAGCTTCATCATAATGTCCCTGGAGCTACAGTAAATCACTTGGCTCTCTACGAAGGACACATTGTTCCTTTTTGGTTTTTGTTATGTGCAGGGTAGAATAAAGGTGCAGTGTGTTTAAGCGTGTGAGAATGAAATGTAAAGTCAGCTGGTGACATCATTGAGCTTCATTTTTACACACCGTTTCTCAATCGCGAGGATGCTGGCTTGGTAGTCGCGTACTTCCAAGTCACTTCCTTCAGAAACGAAGCAAGTAAACTTCGAAGCCATGGCTTCGGAAAACGAAGAAGAATGGAACAGGCTAACAAGTGTGCCATTCTCCCTAACGGTTCAACATAAACTGTACCGAAAATAAATACCTCACGATGTCTATCTAATTATGAACTTGCTTTACTTTCACAAATGTAACAAAGTAACACATTTACCAACACTACACATTTTCTACGCCACTACATACCTACATTTAAATGTGTGCTGCGTCGGTTCAGCCATTCTCCACAGGTTTTTGAAATTGGTCCGTGCGCAAAGCATTGTGGGGATTTTAAGGACGCGAGATTGAGAAACGGCCTGTCTTTCTCTTTTTCTCTTGAAGTGAATGAAGGAAACAGAGTCAAGCAGGACTCCATAATTCATATTTAGCGTCTGGGAGGACAGCCAGCCCTGGCCTCAGCCTCTCATTCATCTGCAGTGTAACACCGCTGCAGCTGAGCTCCATTCACTTTGAGCAAAGCTTAAATACACCCAGTGGACTCTTCCTAAAGAACCACTCTAATGTGTTTACATTTTTAAACCTGCTAACACTGCAGGAGCTACAGTAGATAGAGTCCCACTGGATATGCAGATAAGACTTTCATGATGATGTAGTCATATATATTATAAACAAAATAATAACAAACTGATTGTATTTGCAGTTTCTTTTAAGACAAACACACACACACACACAGAACATTATATTGAAAGCTGTGCAGAGCTGTAAGCAGATGTGCGCTGTTATTTTCTTGAGGTTATGCAATTGAGCAAAGCTTTGTTTTTTCAAATGTTCCCTTTCCCAACTCATCAAACATCTTACATGTGGCTGCCAAGCAGTAACCTTTTCACTGAGAGAAAACAGCCAGAGTTTTCATCATTGTTTTTACAGCCTGCATTTTTTCTAGTTTTTTTTCTAGTTTGATATCTAAAAAGTCATTAGCTCATTAAGGCGGTGCTTTTCAAAGGTCAGATATCACAGGGTCATTACATGATTACAAAACTAAAACATTTACTTTGGAGATGTGACTAAAATATGCTATATTATATTTCTTGAGCACATTTTAAGCCTTTTTTAAACAAACCTTATACCACAGACATGTACTGAGACCTGTAGCTGCTTGGAACGTTTTTTTGTATTTTGTCAATGGACAGAAATGTAATGTTAAAGAAAATCTTCATTCGCTCCTTGAATGTGAGAATTTTGAGTCGGTCGGTTGATCCGCCGGCGCCGCTTTTGTAGGGACTGAAATATCTCAACAACTACAGAATGGACTGGAAGGACATTTTTGTAGACGATATTCATGATCCCCAGAGGATGAATCCTAAAGAATTTGATGATCCCCTCACATTTCATAGTCCCATCATCACGTCAAAATGAACCGAGAATTAGAAACAGTTATCTCATTTGAGTGTGTGAAGGCAATTTGCATCCATCTCCAGAAAGGTAGAATCCACCAAATAAGGGAATTAACGTAATGGCAAAATTGCAACAATAAATCAAAATGCTTTTGGAATCGCCTTCATATGTGTGGCGCCATTGTAACGAAAACATTGGACACACAGAATCAAACCACAAAATGAAAGAGTTCAGTCCACCTTTCACTTATTACACCTCGACCATGACTCTGATCATCTGTTCGTGAAGATACCGCTTCGACCTGTGCCCTTTTCCTCCATTACCCATTGCTGTATCTCCTTTTCCGCTTTCATCCCATTTCTTTCAACCTCTTCCACTTTCCCCTCTCCCATCAGCTTTCTAACCGGCCTCTCCTCTCCTTTACCTTCAACAGAATCAAACCACCGCTGCTCAGGCGACCTGAGAGCGCAGGAATCTATTAAGCACCATAGTGAAAATATGTCACCTGGGAGCTGATGTTAGGAGCAATTTAGTATTGAGGAGCAGTGAGGAGGGGGAGGTGTGCTGCAGTACCAAGGTGAGACAAGGTGGAGATAGACATGGGTGTCACGTACAGGAAGGCCTTCCCTCCCTCCCTCACACACACACACACACACACACACACACACACACACACACACACACACACACACACACACACACACACACACACACACACACACACACACACACACACACACACACACACACACACACACACACACACACACACACACACACACACACACACACACACACACACACACACACACACACACACACACACACTTAGTCTCAGAGGTGATTCTGGCCCCGTAATGAGATTGGAGGACTGCCCTGTTAGAGTTATATCGCCCTTAACAACACCGTAAATTCACCTAATCACACTGCAGTGGACATATATATACTGTACATGGCATGTCAATTTCTTTGATTTGATTTCTTCCTTTTTCTACTGGCTGGTTCATGAACAGTCAATAAATCACAGCATTTGAATCCATCGTTTGGTGCAGACAAGAACAACACCACCAAATGTTTGAAAAGAGATAATAAAATACACTTTTCATTGAAATACTTGTAATATAATTGAGAGTTTCTCTAGATTAACGTAATGCATTATAGACAGGGGAACTTCAGAAACACTTTTTGTTATATTCCATGGAAGGCTCTTAACATCCCGATAGCAATGAATATATTAAATGCTTTGCCAAAAAATACAATAAAGAAAATTCATCTGTGGAAGCCGTGGTACTCTAAAAAGCACGACCAATCATCTGAGCCGGCCCGGCTAAAATAACTGGATGGCCTACCTGCCTGTCAGCCTTCCATCTGTGCACAAACTTATCTCGTGCCCTCATTGTTCATGTGCGCGTCTGTGTGTGTTGGAGGAGGGGCTCTGTAAGGAAGTCTGAAAGAAGGGGCAGATTTTTTTCGGCTGCGTACTTTCAAATTTTAGCGCACTCGAGCTGGTTTCTCCATTCTTACCTACCCTACCTTTAAGTCTTGTAGCATTAGCACAGCTATAGATATTATTTCCATGCTTCCTTTTTCATTCCAACATATTTGAAGCAAGAAAGCCTGACATAGTTTAATTAGAAATCTAATGTTTTGGAATGTACGAGTTTTAATTTAAATGAAAATAAAGTTTCCAAAAGAGCAGTGATTTATTAATCAGAGCTTTGTCTTTTGTTAATGTGAGGTTTTTTACACATGATAACCTGACAGTAACACTGTAAAAGATGCCATTTTCAATACATTTTACATAACTTTTCTATTGTATATTCCTGTATATGTGTTTCTTACTTTCATTTCTTTTATCTCATTAACCTGAAAACGATTTTTTTCAATCAGCTTCGTACTTTGAGCTATTAGTACATTTCATTTACACACACTTTTCTGCCACACTTTATGTATTTAGTTGAGTTTTTTTAACAAGCCAGATTTCATTTTGCCACTTTGTTTAAAGTGATGTAGGTAGATGTTAAACTGTGGTACATTTTTCAGCTTTCATCCTCATTCCACGGCACCAGTTCGTCATGTTTTAATGACGTACTACAGCACTGGGTCATGGCATCACATGCCTTTTGGCCTTTTTGTGCATCCCACATCCCAGCGATGCTGAATGTGTCAGCTTGAATCTGGTCTATAGAAGGCTTTAGGGAACCGCTGCGCTGCTACTAAAGCCAGCAGGGAGCAGAGATAATTCTGTCAAGTTACATTTCTTAACCATTTATGGAATCAATTGTGTTTTATATCCTCTGATGAAAGACTCGGTCTGAAATGCGTAAAGGATTCTGACGCCAGAGCTGCACAGGAATGTTCAGCAGACATAACACAAGATCATATTATAATGGTAATTTGATGATGCTTATGTGAATATTATAGATGTATTTGTAGTGATTGTGCTTCTATGATGTGCCTATTTTCTACCATTTAACAAGAAATACAGTATCTTTCATACAAGCCATATATAAGTGCTTTTACCTACACAACAAACCACACTTCTGCTACGTGTGTGAATCAACACGTCTTCTGTCATAGAGCCTCACAGAGGGAGATGTGACTGTTTGCCCTTATAGCTGCAGGAGCTGCTCCAACTCACCATGCTTCACCGTGAGGGGGAGAGCCTGCTTTTGTTCAGGAGCGTACAGATGACAGCGATGATAGTGATAGCTCTCTTTGTAGAGCATAGGGTCACCTCATCACTGTCAGCACCAGGCGCCGTATGAAACATATCCCTGTACACACTAGGGGGGGGGGGGGGGGGTTGAACTCTTTGCATATAGCTGATTTCATGTGTTGAGTCATTGACATTTTGAACCTTTTGAAAAGGCTAATGAAAAATAATAGTTATGAGTTATTTTTTGGTGAGGAAATGAGTGCAAATTGATTAATTATACTGTTCTTAAAGCCATAGGCGGAGTTTGACATTTGCGCTTGAGGGCGCAAACCTTTTTTACTGACGTCAGTACACGGTCCCAACTATTGCGTGGGGTGCTACGGATACAGTAGCAATAAAGCCAGCGCTCACCGCACTGAGTAACACAACTCGTCCCGTCATGCACGCCTCATGCCCGCCGTACACTCACACCTATATGGAAGGGGCGGTCTCTCCCCCCAACAACAGTGCATTACATAATAAAACTTATAACTGTGCACATCTTATACTTATTTGATAACTACTATATCCATTGGTTACTTGAACATGCTACAATATTATTAACCAGTGTCCTACCTTATTAAAATATTGATATACGAAATATTTGTATTGGAACAGTTTTAGACGTAGTAATGTTGTAATATATTTCAGCCACTCAAACCCCCGCAAAATCCGCCTATGCTTAAAGCCCCTTTCACACATGCTCTGCAACCCTGATACTATCTAGGCATTACCCAGAGGTAAGGTTCGAATCTTTGGACCGGACATACAATGGACTTTACCCTGCTAGCCCCCTGGTAATGTCCGACTAAGCCCATGTGTGGGCATGCTGTTAACGTTTCTACTATGGCTGGCCTGAAAACGGCATAACACAAACGTCTTCATTCCGAGCACCTCTCCTTTGGAATCGTCTTCCCTTTCAGATTCCGCTGATTCCTTCAAAAGCAAACTCAAAACCC
Organism: Notothenia rossii; assembly: GCF_949606895.1. Classification (NCBI taxonomy): domain Eukaryota; kingdom Metazoa; phylum Chordata; class Actinopteri; order Perciformes; family Nototheniidae; genus Notothenia; species Notothenia rossii. Next base: position 47,154,386 of record NC_136910.1, read on the forward strand.
ATCTCTTCGCATCTGTCTTCTTTGTCTTGTCATTTCCATCATCTAGTTTCCATCTGCTATAGCATCATTTCTGTCACATGCTTTTATCATATGGCAATACTCGTTGTTGTATAATGTTGTATAATGTTTTTATAATTGTTATGCTATGACATTTGTATTTTGTTTTTGTCTTTGCTTTTGTTTGCTTTGCACAGCCCTTTTTTTGTGATTTGGGGCTGTAATACATTTTGATTTGATTTGGTCTTAGGGTTAAGAAGAAGGTTCATTTCCACAAAAAAATCCAATGAAAATGTCAATTGGGAACTTCTGTTTGTTAGGGCCGATTCCCAAATCGTCAGACAAGCTCAAGAAATGGCAAGGTAATCCGTTTAAGAAAAAAACGATGAACCGGCTAAGAGACCTTGGTGTAATGTGTTTTCATGTCATGCCTCCTGCGCCTCCAAGGAACAACACCTCGTCTAAACCAAACAGTGTTTTTCTAGTAAGTGAGAACTGACGTGGACAATCTCCTGTTGATGTATACAAAATTAAACTCCAGGAAATGTACGGATCTCATATGAGAGAAACACCTTGTGGTATGTGTTTGATGAGGAGGCCAGAGGAGTACAAGAGGAGGACTGAACAAACAAGAGAAGGACACAATGATAGATGAGGGCACGTGCAGGGTGAGATTTAAGCGTTGGCATTTCCCGTGTAGTGGCATCACCCCCATCATTGTATCATTCTCTCATGATAAGACCTTTAAACCTCCGCATCATCCACGGGAATTCCACGGCTCATTTATATCGCTGCTGCCTGAATGTCACAGGGGAGTGGGTGGACGACGTGACTGCAGGAATTTCCGCTAACCACGGAGAATGACAATTACCATCCAGCCACCTCTGCATGGCAGAGAACGGACATGCAGCGATGACCGATGACTCACTGGGAGAGGAACCACGGTTTATCCCTCTAATGAAGCTCATGTCCACCGGTGATAAATAATGAGGGCTGTCCTGTGTCTGTGGGGAGGAAGTAGAGGTAGTGACGTAGGTTCACTTCTTAAGCACAATGTACTCAAGACTTAGTCTCCCCCTTTGTCGGGGATAGTTATACTCTCCATCTCTTTTTGTCTAACATCTCATTTCATTAGTCAGTTTCCTTTCGCCCCAGCCCTCTCTGCCCCTCTCTATTACATTTGTGTTTCCCCTCCACCCACTTACTGTCCTCTTTTTTGAAGTCTCTGTCTCTGCTTTGTGTTAGTTCTCCTTTGGCTCATTTAGGGGAACCCATCATTTCCCAAGACTCTGCCAAATGCTCTGTCTAGTGTCATTTTCGTTGACACAGCTGTCATTTGCGTCAGTGCATGCTTCTACTTCCAGTTCTGGAGAATGTCTGGTTTCAGCACCACGGAGAGCTCCACAGACTTCCACTTCCACTGAAGGGAAGTCTTTTTACAACCTTAGGTCTGTTTTTTTATTCAAGTTTTAGGAACATTTTAGTCACAAACTTAAATCCAGTGATTGAGTGCCCGGCTGCATTGCTAGAAAGGCTTGCAGCAAGTGTGGTGTGACAGCGTGAGGATTCCAGCACCTGCACTCCATTTGGACATACAGTGTAATCTTCAAACAGTCATTTGAACTCGGAGTATGCAATTTGCTTTTCTACTTCTGACTTAGTTCAGCGTTTCCTATTGAGAAAACAGATGAGGTGTGGCATAGGGGTAAACAAGAAAATAATAGGAAAAAAAATGATAACTGCAGACTCGGTTTGTTTGCGTTCCCGTGTAAATGGGGCCCCAGTCTGCTATACAGTAAGAGAGGACTAGCAATCACCAAATTCTTACATACTAATATGATCCACCTTCGTACCAGTGTTTGCAATGATGACTTCTTCCTTTTTGTATTTACATTATTTGTCTTTCCCCTGCAAGCAGTAGTAAGTAACCCGGCACAAAATCAAACGATGAACAGCACACCTCCTCTGCCTGATGGTGAATATGAAATATTATTAAAATGACAGTCATTTTAAATTGAACAATTTGTCAAAACCCACATTAACATAATTCCCAATTATTTATTTAGACAGACCAAACAACTGGTTTAGGCGGCTGCTGGCAGCTTGTCTGCTTTGTGTAGCGGCCGAGAACAAGGCCCTGACATCAAGTACAAACTGGTGAGCATGCTACAGTCACAGCCCTGATAGAGATCTGCTTGTATGGCAACTTATTCAACGCACAGCCTGCCTGCTGAAGTGCTCATGGTTCGTTTATCAGCTACAGTGAGAGTGTGCCACAGTAATTGTATTCACACAGGCTGCTTAGGGAGAGATTGATGTGGCGGCTACACCATGTGTGCAAAGGGAATGAAAGTCTCTTGGCCGACCTTGTTTCTAAGTTTATTTGCCACTAGCTCTGTTAGCTAAAGTGACGGTGGAGCGGCAGTGAATACAGAATCACTGCATATGAAAAAGTGCCTGTTTTTTTTTCTTCTACGCTTGTTGTGTGGAGGAGCAATATATCACAGTTAGGTCAGGAGCAGCTATTGATGCTTTTTAGTATTCTAGGTCTTAACAAGGACAAGTCCTGAGAAAAACACGGTTTGGCTTTGGCAGGCTGCAGGGTGAACCACTGCAACAGATTTAGAGTAATTGTTCTTATTTTGCAGGAAAGATCTGCATGTTTTTTGAAGCGGCGGTAATGGGATATAGTAATACAGTCTGGTAGTAAATCTAAACAGAACGTGCCCTGGTTACCCACAGTTAAACCTGTCACACACACACATACACACACAGTTTCTCTCTGCTGGCCCACGGATTGCTCTATCCATCATCTGCACATGAAAATCTCTTCTCCTCCACCAGCTCACTTTATGTCATTTTACTGCCGCTATCCATCTCCCCCCTCCCTCCCTCCCTCCCTCTGTCAGGTGAGCTGGGTCTTCTCTCACACACAGATTTGAAGTACATTGCGATGCCACAGAAACAGCGATTCTTTGCAAATTCACCAAACACACCAACGTTCACCTTTCCTTCTGTCCCTTTTAATATTCATTCTCACAGAGCAATGCCGGCAGTAACACGTCGCTTCTATCTTCTCACCTGATTGTTAACCCTCATTTGCCCTCCAAGCTGCCTTCCTTTTTTCTTTCTTCCCATCACTGTCTTTCTTCTCCCTTATCTCCTGACAGCCCGCCTCCCTCAAGAGAATATGGTTTACTGCAAAAGTCCTTGATGTTATTATGGAGAAAGATCTTAAGTTTGAGTAACAAAAGTGCCACGCAGCACCGCCGGATAGATTGATGCAGAAATCAGTAGCCTATTTGCTTAAAGGGTTAGAAAAGCTTTTGGGTTGTTCCTTGATATATGAAAGCAGTGGCAGTGGAGGGACTAGCAGAGCCATCATTTACATGCCTGTCCATTTACTCACTTCTAAAGCTAACGTGTTGTTCTTTAAGCAAGACAAAGAGTCTGCAGCCGTGCTCGATACTCTGTGAGGCTATACTGTGAGCTAAACGCTAGCGTCAGCATGCTAACACAGACCTCTGTATTGATAATAATAATAATAATAATAATAGATTTCATTTGTTAGCGCTTTTACAGGTGCTTAAAGACACTTTACAGATAATAGTGAAGAGAAAAGAAAAGAGAAGAAAGGAACAACAAATAAATATATAGTTAAAGTTAAAGTCAAATAATACAAAAACAATCACACATGAAAAGCCAGATTGAAGAGGTGAGTTTTTGTGAGTTTTTTGAAGGTGGTGAGGTCCGTTCAGTCTCTGATGGGTTCTGGGAGTGAGTTCCAGAGGGAGGGGGCAGCGACGGAGAAGGCTCTGTCCCCCCAGGTCCGGTGATTGGTGCGGGTGGTGATGGATAGGAGGTTGGCTTCTGATGAGCGGAGGCAGCGGGAAGGGGTGTGGTGGTGCAGCAGGTCTGTGAGGTAGGGGGGGGGCCTGGTTGTTGAGGGCTTTGTAAGTTATGAGGAGGACTTTGAAGTGGATTCTTTGAGGGACGGGGAGCCAGTAGAGGTTCTGGAGGATGGGAGTGATGTGGTCTCGGGAGCGGGTGTGGGTGAGGAGGCGGGCAGCAGAGTTCTGGATATGTTGGAGTTTATTGAGGAGGTTGGATGGTATGCCATAGATAGAGGATGCTATTGCAGTAGTCGAGTCGTGAAGTGATGAATGCATGAATCAGGGTTTCAGCAGCAGAGGAGGAGAGTGATGGGCGGAGACGGGCAATGTTTTTGAGTTGGAAAAAGGCGGTCCTGGTGATTTGATTTATGTGGTGGTTGAATTTGAGCTGACTGTCGAAAATGATTCCGAGGTATTATCCGAGGTATAATTCATCATGTTTACATTAGCATGCTGCATTGAGAATGTCATTCGTTTTACAGGTAGGTCAAAGCATATGATTGGACAAATAGAAATCTTGGCACACAAGCTTAACAATCCTACCAGTAAAATCACTTTAGGAAAATGGACACCTAAGGAAATAATATCTCAAGTGACACATGTACAACAATATCTGTTTTCTTTTCTTATTACTGCAGATTTTTTATTTATTTTTTAATCCATATTTGATTCCATTCCATTCCAATGTAAATACTGTTATATTTATATTTGTTCTAGTTCTATATCTGTGTTTTAATTGTTGTTTTACTTTTATGTATGCACCACGACACCTAGTCAAATTCTTCCTAAGTGTAAACCTACGTGGTAATAAACCTGTTTTTGATTCTGATTCTGAAAAGTCTCCATATTCTGTCTTTAACAGACAATGTTAATTGAAAAAGTTTATGAACTATTTGTCTATGAAGCTTTGTGTAACAATTCTCCCTAATGGTCATAATTAAGCAGTTCAAATGTAGCAAATGAGATTATAATGCCCTGTCAAAGTTTATTACCAATGGGAAGCATTACTTCCACTGTCTAAATCATCCTCCTCAAATTAAACCATATATTTAAAGAAACAAGGACTTTAAAAGAGTTCAGTGATATGAACATCCCATTGGGACGGTATCAAAGTTTAATATCATCTCACTTAACGTCTTGCAAGCTTTAAGAGTCTTAATCCCCTCTTAAGCTTTACTATACTCCCCATCCATTTACACACACTTTATCAACCCGTTCCCAAACTTTATCCTAAAAATTCCTCAAAGTCTCCAGAAATAGGACAGGCTGCTCACTGCATGGCTTTCTTACAAGTGTGCCTTTACGTGTTCTGAATAAATATCTGACTGCCTCAGAGGAACATTTCACAATTCATTTTCACACTTTCTCTCCTCTTCTTCAGCCGTGTCACCAAAGTTCTGATGGTATTTTTATCAGCTGGTTTGCACACATTTTCTCACTGTCAGATGGAGTGATTACGTTTCAGATTAAAGGGCTGATAGCATGTGGCCGCGAAATGTGTTGAGACTGCACAAGTTAGATAATGCTGAAATAAAAATAGGGATAATTTGTATCACTTGGGAAAGTTACAAGAGGACTAAGAGTCTACACAGCAATGCCCCAAAAACTATTTTTGGGAGAGGAATAAGGTTGTGAATACGGTTTATGCTTAAAAAGAATCCTTTGGGAATGTGAACTTGCATTTATGTGATCGACCAATTAAATGACAAAATTGATTTATTGGTATATTTATATTCAAAGAAAATGCCATCAGTGGGCCAATTGTACATTAGACAAGTTACATTTTACTTGAAATATCAAATGACATTTGGTTTGTCGAATTGGGTTTGATGTTCATTAATACTGAATGATTTTCATTGGGAAACTACATCAGTATTTGTGGAGAATCTGATTGAGCATGCAAAGTTAGTCCCCTCAGTGAGAGGGACTCTCGGGCCACTTGGCTGGCTGCTGTTGTAACTGCTGTGACTCAAATATTGATCTGCTTAGCCATCAATCATCTGGTGAGTGCTTGTCAGGGTCAGAGGAGACACTAATATGTTGGGCAGATGTGGATTTATGGCTGCATGTCTTCCTTGTCCTCCCATTTTGATTGCCTTTCATCTATTTAGTGACACCCACAACCCGTTAAAGCACATTGTAGCACAGCTGCATTGCTTGTTGGTGGCAGACAGCGGCACTAGTTTTTTAGAATGAAAAACCTGAAATCGCCGCTTTCATTCATTCCCGTGTCTCTCGTCCTCCCTGCATGCTGTCCCTACTCTGCCCTCCTTTCTGTTTTGGATCCCTGCCGTCCATTCATCCCTCCCCTTTCAATCATCTCACATTTTGTTTGTCTCTTTGAAGGAGCTCCACCGTCCTTTCCTCCCTCATTTCATTCATCCCTCCCTCCTTCTCCCCTACTCATCTACAGTCCATCCACACACGATCACCTCAGTCTCGTCAGAGCTGCCTGGAATTATTTACTGCTTAATGGCCTACAGCCGCTCACCAAAGCCCATTGGTGCTTTGCTTTATTTATTGATTGTCATTCCTTTTGTCTTTGTGTGTGTGTGTGTGTGTGTGTGTGTGTGTGTGTGTGTGTGTGTGTGTGTGTGTGTGTGTGTGTGTGTGTGTGTGTGTGTGTGTGTGTGTGTGTGTGTGTGTGGCGACTGTGTGCGTGTGCAGGACAAGCACATTTTAAAAGATATAAAGCTCAAGGACATCCTGGAGCTGCTGGTGAAATGACCCGTTTATTGAAAGACTGACTGGTTTGATGTTTGAAGGCCAGTCGTGCATTACTGGGGGATCTGTCTGGTACCTGTGCTTCTATACGTTGATGTGCCAATATGTGTGGGTGTGTGTGAACCACTAATTATCTTCAATCAATGACAAGTGATTAATTATCTCTGAGCAGTGGGAGCTAACACATTTTCTATACCGCTGGGAATCATGCCAACATTGATTCTTTAAATAAAAGGAAGAACATCAAGTTGTATCGCACAGTTTGACATGAAAAGTGTTGGTTTCTGTAAATAATATACAGTGTATCCGGAAAGTATTCATACCCCTTAACTTTTTTCACATTTTGTTATGTTACAGCCTTATTTCAAAATGGATTAAATTCATGTTGTTTCTCAATATTCCACACACAATACCCCATAATGACAAAGTGAAAACGTTTTTAAGGAATTTTTTGCAAACGTGTTAAAAATAATCAAATTAAATATCACATGTACATAAGTATTCACACCCTTTGCTTTGACACTGAAAATTGAGCTCAGGCGCATCCCGTTTCCACTGATCATCCTTGAAATGTTTCTATAACTTGACTGGAGTCCACCTGAGGTAAATTCAATTGATTGGACATGACTTTGAAAGGAACACACCTGTCTATATGAGGTCCCACAGTTGACAGTGCACATCAGAGCACAAACCAAGTCATGAGGTCCGAGGAATTGACTGTAGACCTCAGAGACAGGATTGTATCAAGGCACAGATCTGGGGAAGGGTACAGAAAAATGTCTGCAGCATTAAACGTCCCAACGAGCACAGTGGTTTCCATCATTTGCAAATGGAAGATGTTTGAAACCACCGGGGCTCTTCCTAGAGCTGGCTGCCCAAACCAAACTGAACATCGAGGAAGAAGGACCTTAGTCAGAGAGGTGACCAAGAACCCGATGGTCCTAGTCAGGATCAAGGGAAAGATGAATGCAGCAATGTACAGGGAGATCCTTGATGAAAATCTGCTCTAGAGCGCTTTGGACCTCAGACTGGGGCGTGATTCACCTTTCAACAGGACAACGACCCTAAGCACACAGCCACGATAACAAAGGAGTGGCTTCAGGACAAGTCTGTGAATGTTCTTGATTGCCTCAACCAGAGCCCAGACTTGAACCCGATGGAATATCTCTGGAGAGATCTGAAAATGGCTGTGCACCGACGCTCCCCATCCAACCTGATGGAGCTTGAAACGATCTGCAAAGAAGAATGGGAGAAACTGCACAAAGATAGATGTACCAAGCATGTAGCAACTCAAGAAGACTTGAGGCTGTAATTTCTGCCAAAGGTGCTTCAAAAAAGTATTGAGTTAAGGGTGTGAATACTTATGCACATGTGATATGAGTTTTTAATTTTTTATTCATTTGCAAAAATTATTTTAAAACGTTTTTAACTTTGTCATTATGGGCTATTGTGTCTAGAATGTTGAGAAAACAAATACATTTAATCCATTTTGAAATATGGCTGTAACATAACAAAATGTGGAAAAAGTGAAGGGGTATGAATACTTTCCGGATTATCTGTTTGATATAACCATGTTTGTCTTTTATATTGTGTTCTACATTCGCACAAAAGGAGCAAAGAAAGCATCTGCAGCGATAGATAAAATCATACTCTAAGGTAAGGTGCGTTTATTTATGTGGCACATTTTCAGACAGAGGCCATTCTCCTCCTACATGTTCTGCAGAAATCGGCCCCTCTAAAAAATCAACCATTACCAACTCTACGTAGGCTTGAACTTAAAAATAAAAAAACTGCAATTTTTAGAACTCACGTTAAGGAAACATTTGTACGTTAAATTAAAGACTTTCACCTTGATATTCTAGTTTAATTTATGTATTTTAAGTTTTTAATGGATTGTTTTGTACTAACCTTACTGTATGTGAGATCTAAAGGCCTAAAGACATCCTGAAAGGTTTTTACGCATCCATTGATTTAAGTGAGAATACTGATGACCTGATTAAGGTGTGTGCAACTGCTTTAGTAACACATAGAAGCCATTCCAACTCTTGCAATCACAATTGCATAAGAGCATTGTGGATCCATGACTATAGAAGGAAACCTCTCACATTGCTCCACAGAGGAGCTGCCCTTTATGATCTGTCAGTCTCTTGCACTCTTTTGAATACTGATAACAATGGCTTGGAGAAATAAATATTCAACAGCAGAAACAACTCACAGTCTATAGCTATTGTTCTCATGCAGTATGATGTGGGGCTCAGAGCACTGCAGCGCCTGAACTTCATGCTCCCTCTGTCCTTGGCTGGGGATGAGAACCATTTTTGTGTGTGAGAGGGAGAGGCTTTTACCAAAATGACCGTTTACATAACACTAGGCAATAACCAAATAGATAAGTAATGGTCCAAAAAAAGGATGAGATGAAAGGCAAAAGGTTCCTGTATGTGGATGTCACCAGTGTCCCTCCCTCCCCTCTGTGATGATGATGATGATGGTGATATCACCACCCTCCCATTGCATTTTCAGATCAATGAGGGAGGGAGAAAGAGAGAAATAGAGAGAGAGGTCTGTGTATTTTCAGCCACACGCTCACAGCTGTGCAGCTACCCCATGTACGTGCTCATATCCTGAGAAACACAGAGAGAGCAAGTCTGACATTCCTCCCTTTTCTGCATCATTTCCTCTACAGACGCGTGAGAGACATACCTTCTCCAGGATTTCCAACTTTGTTTTCCTTCTTTTTGTTGCTGCGGTTTTTATACTGTTTTGGTTGTCGCATTCCCTCCGTGTCTTTGGAATGAACGGGTTTCCTGCCTGCGTCGTTTCCATGTCAGCATGGGAACTGCCGTATCCAAAAGGAAGAATTTAAGAAACGATGCGATTTCTTCTGTGGCAGCAAAAGTTAGGTGAGTGACACCCGGAGCTCTCCGCATTTGAACACGTTACATAGAAGCTTCAGTGAGACTTGGCAGGTATTTAAGCTTTCAGGTGCCACCCAACCGAAGTTACCCATGTGTGACAGTTCAATTTCCACTGCGCTTCCCGGGTACAGCTAGTCCTTATTTGTAATGCGCAGAGGTTATTTGCGCTTTTCTCACGTCCTCCGACTGTCCCGTCTAGCCCCGGGGCGTGCATCTGAGAAAACGTGTGCTTTAAAATAAAAATACATCCCTCCAAACAAGATTTGTGATGATTAAATCAAGCCAATTTAAGAAAAGGCTTCCCTTTAATCCTACAAAACTGTTTTACCTGGATTAAATCATGCTGGAAGAGGATATTTGCCCATGGCGCGTCGGAGCTATTACTGATGTTGTGAATGAAGCATCATTGTGTAATGAAAGTCATGCAGAGGCAAAGCGAGGGCTGCTGTGACTCACGGTAACCCTCATGCAATTTCTCACCTAAAATAGACTTTCCTCTGCTTTGAAAATAAATAGCCAGCCATCCTTTTGATAATGGTGTTTTAGACAAACGGCTGTCTGTCTGGCCGCATCGACCCGAGCGCAGCGAGGGGGCTGCTGGTGCTGCCTTCACGGCCCGGCGGGCAAATGGTACGGCCGCCAATTAATCAATCACTGAATCGATCAGATCGTTTGCAGTGATCACCTATCGTGGTCAGTTATTGGACCGGTCACTGAGGGGCAGCTCTGGTAAGCGGCTGGTAATTAATTAATTAAGGAAATAACATGGGACTCAGACTGTTTGGCACGAGTCCAGCCTGTTAAAAGCTGTTAACGACTCACTCGTTCAGTGTATGGGGCTGTATGGATTTTGTATAATGGTTGAGTCTGCATCCAGCTGTTAGCACAATCTCCATCATGTGCTGGCTGCATGGCTGAGCTGAAGCTGCAGTTTGCCTAAAAAAGCACGTGTGGCTGTTCATGTGTCCACACATGAAGTGCAGACAACGAGCTGAGATCTTGACTGAGATCAGAATACAAATGTAGTTGTCCTGCGTCTCGGCGGTGGCCTCGCTGCAGGCCTCGCTGTGTGACTTTAATTCGATCAATGAATGACCTTGACTTGTGCAGACTCCGACGTCCACAGATGTGGGCTGATGTGCTATTACGTCATTCTCTCATTGTGTCTTCCTTAACATTGCACAGCCCGTATACGTGAGCCGTGCTTGAGTGCATTGCAGTGTGTGTGTGTGTGTGTGTGTGTGTGTGTGTGTGTGTGTGTGTGTGTGTGTGTGTGTGTGTGTGTGTGTGTGTGTGTGTGTGTGTGTGTGTGTGTGTGTGTGTGTGTGTGTGTGGACAGGAGACAGGAGACATTTCATGTTAACTTGCATATTGAGGATGATCCCTTTCAATCGCAAACATACACACTCAAATACATTATTGGGTTTTCTATAGCCTACAACCCCTCTCTCGTTCACACACAAAGTTCAGAGTTTAATTATTTCTGAGTTTATTGGCATACTGAGCCTTGCCTCCCGTAGATGGGGAATGCAGCTGAACCACATCCAAAATTCATCAGCCTTTCCCCTGCAAGCAACCTCCTGAAAGAGGAAGTAAGCATTCTGAAGTGTTTTCTCTGCATCTCTCCACCACGTACAAACATAGCAAGGCATGTGCACACACATCTCTCTCCATTTCATCAACACATGCTCACTTCCTTTCCCCATTCTATCTGAAGGGCAGGCTGGACTCCAGCAGATTTTAAGTGCTAGCTCCGTCTGCAACGTCAGATCTGTGGACTTTTTTTTTTTACCCCCAACACAGCCATTTATGTTGCAATGTATGTTTAAATCCAAGGATTTTACCTCGGAGACACCATTTATTTTTCTATTCCATTTTGAAGGATGAGGTTCATTTCCATACATTCTGTACATTTTGTGCTCATCGTGTGCGCCGAATAAACTTTGGAGGAAGCAGCTGAGAGCACAACAGTGTCCCTACATCTGGAGACAGCTGGATTACTGTATCTGCTTATAATTGTTGTTGATTCTGTTTTCGTCAAGAGCCAGAGAGCTTGTTTCATAATCAGGATGTTAAAGGTCAGTTTACAGCTATTGGGTTGGAACTGGTGAGGGGAATAGACCTTTATGTCTGTGAAATGACTTTGATTATCAGGATGGCCTGGTTAATATGAGCCTCTGTGTCCCGTCAGTCTTCCGTATAGCTTTTCTTCCCCTGCAGGCTGGGAACTGTGAGATAGGTGAGGCTAGATGCACATGCATGCATCAATGGTGAGACAGGGTGGGAATTGACATGGGTGTCACGTACAAAGAAGGCTGTCCCTCTTGCCTCCCTCTTACTCACACACACACCTGCGCACATACTCTATGCCAGGTCGAGCTTGAATGATTAGTCAGCTATAGTCAATCCCGCAGGAAAAAAGAAATCAAGAAATGTAATTTTAATTAATTTTGAATGCAGAAATAAATTAAAGAAACGATCCTATGTCTGTTTTATATCATCATCATCATCATCATCATCATCATCATCATCATCATCATCATCATCATCATCATCATCATCATCATCTATGAAATGATGTCTTTGGGTTCTGGATTTGGGAACATATTCATTTAAACCATCAGCTAAAATGGGATGGACATTTTTCAATATTTTCTGACACTTAATAGACCAAATGATTAATGGATTAATTATGAAGATAATCATAGTTGCAGCCTTACTGCCAGCGCAACCTCCTGATGATGCTGTGTGTCTTTCTTTTCTTAACTTCTCATTTACATACTGTACAAACAAAGACACGCCAACACGTTCCTGTGCATCAGAATCCTTAAGGAAACTGACAGCAGGCATATGTGTATAAAAGTCTGAGTCATCATCCTTTGCCAACACATCCAAACATCACTTTTTTTTCTTTCTTCAATAACCACTACTCCTTTTGCTCATGGGGACCCTCCACTGACTTCATAAACTTAATGTTTTCAAAACCATAAGCACAAAATGCATAGCCTTTTGTGATCTATATTTAGCACCTAGCTAACACTATGACCTATTTTCTTTAACCAATTCTAACCTTATTGTAAACCCAAGCTCTAATCCCTAAAGAAATGTCCTCACTCTAAAGGTATAGGACTAAAACAAACACACAGCCACATACTTTGCATTAATCTACACAGAACATAAACTAATTTATCATTCAACAGCTTTTGTAATCTGTCTCTCTTGCATAAAGCTAAGTCGGTGAGAAGCTCATGAAACATTTAATGAACAAGCTAACCTGTTTATGGAGGGCATGGCTTGGACTGAGTTAGTCACACTTCAGTTGTGTGTGCAATGAACCGGTGCACTGCACACTGTGAAGAAGGTGAACGTGTTTATTTAAAATTCTATGAATAAGTAATATTCACTGTTTGTTGTTCTGACTGGAGACCTATTGTTGCAAATAAAAGCAGTTTTACTCCAGTTCCAAACATAGCGTGATATACTAACTATATACATATACTATAAGTAACTCAAATATGGTCTCAATATGAGTGGAACTGGCATAAAAAGCATCTGATTTTGATATGAGAGACCAAGGTTTGCATCATGATTTTCTTCCTTAAATGAAACCACAAAATTCTAATCACCAAAACATAACAACAACATAACAACAACTCACCACTTGCCGGTGGCGCTATAGGCAAAGTCAGATAATCAGGACACTCAATAGGATTTACCCTCTAAGAAGCATTGATATCTGTTCCAAAAAACATGGCAATCTTCCCCATTGTTGTCTGGACATGGCAGTAAAACAATCGAAAATGTCAACCTGCTGTTGGCACCAAAGTCAAATCTGCTAATCACCAAAGTCAGTAGGCGACATCCTCTTGGGACTGGTAATGGATGCACCAAGTATCATGGTAATCCATCCAATAGTTGTTGAGAGACTTAAGTGTGGACCAAAGAGGTGGACAGACCTGACATTGCAAACCCTTGAGCGTTATTGCACGTCCAGAAGGTATTTGTCCAGCCGAAAGGTGTGCCAGATCATAAACCGCTCATAAGAGGAGTAGTTTAGGAAAGCACTTACTGTACAGATGAGCCATTTTCTCATTGAGGTATGAGGATTGGTTAGAAATCACACAGTGGGGAATGGCTGTATTCAAACAAAGTGCTAAAGAGCCATCAGCTTCTCGTCGTGTTCGTCTGTCATCTCCTGCATGTTTATGGATGGCTGGTTATGAAACAGGTCACACTCTCCCCTCCAGCAGCTCATGAGAAGTGCGAGCGACTGACAGCGAGGGGGGGGGGGGGGAGAGAGACGGGATGACATCACCTCCAATTTGAATACCAGAATTCTGCGATATTGAGTGCAAAAGCAAATGCTTTGATCTTCCTATCAGACGGAGAGGACAGGCTGGGCTGTGGTCCGGATGAAGGGCGTCGGACAACAGCTTTCACAGAGCTGTGGGGGTGTGAGGGATGACCTAAAAGATGAAAGGATTGTTTGAGGGATGGAAATTAAATATTGTGTCTTATTAGTTTAATTAGTTTATTCATGGCAGTCGACAGGTGGTACTCTTTGTTTTGTAGACCTGTTCACGGGGGTCGAGGGTTGTTGCCTAATTTTGGAAATAACAAGCTCAACAAAAGGGAGACCGTGTTTCTTCTTGAATTCTGAGAATCTGGTCATTCTTTGCTAGAATCTTGCCCTAATGTGTGTCTTATTTTGTGTCTTATTTTCTTAAATGTTTTATGTGAGGGACTGCGGATGGAAATGAGCTCAGAGCTAAATCGGGCACTGTTACGCTTGACACATTTTAATGTTTTAAGTGTTCATTACTGTGCATTGTCCCTGCCAAATAAATGATTAAATATTGTCTGGTTAGCTTTTTAACTTTTTAAAATACTGTATTTTAGATTTTTGGTAATATGGACTGGTCTTTGCAATTAATAGACTGAGGCAGAAGTTATTAAAGCAATTTGGAAGAATGGTCTGCCTGCTGTCATCTACATTTGTTTTATCTTCATTTATTCTCTATACATAAATGACCATCCAAACAGAAAAGTTTGTTTAAAGAAATGTCCCTTTTATAAGCACTTTCATATAGTGTGGGTACACCTTACCAAGCCTAGTTTGAAAATAAAGACCGTAAGCATTGGTAAACAAAAGCAATGAGGTCATTTTAGAGTGAAGAAGTAATGTTTCATTTGCAGGGTCGAATTGAATCATTCGTTTCAGTTAATAATTTGTACATAATATGTTACTCTTTTAGGAAGTGTTCTCTTATTTTACGATAAAACATCGATAAGGTAAATATGTTCAGACTTCTGTAGGGAAACATAAAAGTGCTTGGTGTTAGTGAGTGTATAAATCAGCGCTGTACAGTACGTGGTGAGCCACTAGTGTACTGACATTTCAATCAGCTCCCTGAACAGGTGCTTCATTAACACTTCCCATAATGCCCCCCCCCCGGTCCTCAGCACACGCAACAAGCCTCTCAACAGGTTCTCATCACCCGCTGTGCAGTTCTTGTTGCGTGTGTGTGTGTGTGTGTGTGTGTGTGTGTGTGTGTGTGTGTGTGTGTGTGTGTGTGTGTGTGTGTGTGTACGTGTGTGTATGTGTGTGTACGTGTGTGTGTGTACGTGTGTGTATGTGTGTGTACGTGTGTGTACGTGTGTGTGTGTGTGTGTGTGTGTGTGTGTGTGTGTGTGTGTGTGTGTGTGTGTGTGTGTGTGTGTGTGTGTGTGTGTGAGAGTGAGAGTGTGAGTGTGTATGTGTGTGTTTCTTTGAAGGAAACCCAATTCAATTAAGCCCATCTGAGAGGGGGATTCGATTACGGAGCATTACGAGTGAGGAATCTCTTTGCTTGGCAGCCCATTGTTTACAGTGGAGAGACATCCGCTCTGATGATATTAACACCAGTGGGAATACTGCCACGGGAAGTGATAGCCTGTTTTCAGCCTCCAGCCGCTTGTCCTCTAAGGATATATGGTCACAGCGTAAAACGGCATGAGAATCGACAGGGAAAAGGCATGAGATGATTAGATAGGAGTCAATATTGGAATAAATCCTGTAAGATTATAGAACGTGCCACGATAAGCACCTGTATGTCAGTTCGTTAATCTTGGACTAACAGCGTCCTCAGGATGACTTTAGCAGCCATTTGTTAGTCAAATATTACAGTGGAAATGTGAAGATCCATAAAAGCTAAATCTAAATTATCTTAAAGTGGACCTATCATGCTATATTTGAATAACATAGTGTAGGAGCATACCTATATCAGGCATATTTATACTTTTTATTTTTCAAAATACCAAACAGATCATGAATTTTAGCCATTTCTCATTTCACTCAATTTAACACTGCCTTTGCATGGGCTGATTCTGTGAGAACAGCACCATCTACAGGCCTGGCATATGTACTACAGCGTCTCCAGCGCTTTCGAAAGGCAATGTCCGTGGCTGTCTCCTCCTGATTGGTGGAGTTGGCCCAATAGCCGTAGCGCCACTTCTGTGACATCACAGAAGTGTTCAAATCTAGATCAGTCTGTATCAGATCCGTTGCAGCGCCTTTTTAAGAGATTTGGGTATGGAGGAAAATAGAGAGGGTTGTGTTTTCTGACACTTGGTGAGTTCCCTGGAACACCGGGGACACATATTCATGTATAAAAGATGTACATAAGTGCATTTTGCATGATAGGTCACCTTTAATGAAACTGTGGTATAATTTATACTTGATCTAAAATGTGCACTTACATTTTGTCTCCACTTGGAAGACAAAGTCCCGTGATTTTTACTTGGAAAATGATTTTTCATGTATCCAAATGTGGGTGGGCATTGTTATGCCTTTACACCTTTTGCAGCAAAGCTTCCCAGGGCATAGGTCTGAGGGATGATTACTAACATTGCAGGCGTAAAACCCACTTAAAAACAGGACAGTTGGAGAAAGATGGCAAAGTAAAAGTGAATAAAGTAACACTGGATAAGTAATGAGGAATGTTTCACCATATGCATTAGTAAGCACACACCTGGCTGAAGTTAAAGGGTATGTTTACAGTTTTGTAATGTTCCCATCTGTCAAGAAAAGTATGCATTGTTCTGTCTAGATCCATTAAAAGAGATGCTGAGGTGTACCTTTTCTCTATCTTTTCTAGTGGAGTTTGTGGCAGAAAAGTGTTTAAGGAGGAGTAGAGTGTGTGTAATTGTGTCTGACTCATTCAGCCCTTGAAATGCTAAGTACACTCCAGTATGTGCTGAACTGTAGACCCAGACAAGAGGAGAAATATGCTCATATTCACTCTGACTCAGCAGGAGCTTCAGCTTGCACCCACAAGGAGTTTCTAAAGCAGACGTTCAGTAACTCTTGGAGAGGAGCTCTTTCCAAGAAAGTGGCATCATTAGCATCATTGTTGCTTTGCATTTTGGCTTGAGAATACCTTCTAGGAAAGATGAGAGCATCGGTCATTTCAGCAAATGACCAAACGGCATTTGTGTACATTAAAGATACATAAGCTTGCTGGGAAGTCCGTTGAAATTATCTTATGAGAATCAAAGTTTACACACGAAAGAGGTCAAGACTTTAAAGGTCACCTATTATGCAAAATCCACTTTTCCATTTCTTTTAGACATAAACGTGTGTCCCCTCTGTGTAAAGAGATTCTGAAAGTTTCAGGAACAAAGACCCCCTCTCTTTTTGTCCTGATCCATTTATATAAAAACCTGTCTGAAAATGAGCAGATCAGATTTTGGCCACTTTATGATGTCATAACGTTTTTTTGGCTTGTGTAACCATTAGCCAATCACCAACCAAGGTATTTCAGAGGGCAATAACACACACAAGGTATTTTGTCATTTCATTTGGGGACTTGAGAGTGGGAGAGTGGTTTCCAAGAACTCTGTTGTGATGGTCACTGTGACAGCCGAGTTGGCAGCTTAAAAGCATTGCAGAAAGCTTTCAGAATATCTAACTTTCATTCATGTGAGTAAATGTCTGATGGCCGACAGACTCATTAAAAAAAACACAAAACACTGTTGGTTGCCAATTCCCATTTTCCAATAAGCTCATGAACATACCACCATGGAACGGTTTTGAAAACATTACAGCTATACGATTTAGAAATCTCTGCAAGATAATGTTCATCATGTACTAAAATACATGGAGACGTGAAGATATGCATGGTTGGGCGACATTCTGGGCAAACATCTATTTTACCTTTAAAGTTAACTGTCATACAACCAGTCTCCTCCATCACTGTCAGAATATCTAAACAGATCTCCATTCAGCCTCACTCACTCCCATTTGACACATGTATCAAATCAAATGACCGCAAATGTACCAAACAGGCCCGTAGAGACCCCTTAGGAGGCCAAATGACAAAGGATTTTAGGGTTGAGTTGATTTTCGCGTCTGTCCTGAGGAGCTTTGTCTTGCTTCTCGCTTGTCCTGACTGTTCTCTCTGTCTGCCTCTGTTTTCTCTAGTTTACTCCCCCTTTCATTTTTAATATGCCCCCATTTTTCACCACACACGCTTCTTCCTCTCTGCTGTAATCCCGTCTCTCCTCAGAAACTCCCCTCCCTAACTCGTGTCTCTCCACAAACCCCTGTCACATGTCTGAGAGCATGCGGGATGAATTCCATATCTGCCTACCAGGCTTTCTTCCTCTTGTCCTCCTTCATTTTTCACATGTGCACAAGTTATCCGTCCCCTGCCGCCTGCTGCACCTGTGTCCCTGATGTGATCGCATGTCATTTTTGGAGTGGGTGCGAACAGTGATATAAGACAGCAGGGAGAGAGGGTTTATTTAATGGATGGATCGAGAGTGATTTTTCTATATCCCTTTCTGACTCAGTTTCCTCTCATGTATAATGGATGATGCGAGTCTCTTGCACCATTGTTTTCGGATTCTAATCAGAGTGCCCAGCCTGTTGAATAATGAAACAGGAGGGCAAAATAAGAATGTCTCAGAGCTTCAGGGGAATACCTGCTGATTAGACCGTAGAAAACATGTTTCACGACGGCCCTTAACGGGACTGGTTGCTTGTCAGATCACAAGACACAAATACTTTGTCTTTTTCATTTTTTCTGTTCTTTCTTCTTTTTTGCCTTTGATTACTGAGACTGACTCACACACACAGTAACTTTAAGATGACATCTTAGACTGCGATCTGAGGTCGTCACGGCGACATCACACATTGGTTTTCGAGACTATGGATTTGAAGCCTCGACTTTGGTTTTTGGCCTTCGTGATCTAGTCTTTTTGGAGCCAGAAGTGGCCATGTTTGGACGAGAGGTTGAAGCAGGAAACAAGCAAGTGAGTCACGTATTATAAGCAGCTAATGTTAGCACTAGTTGGCCAGCTTGGTTAGCAAGGTGCAGGCGTAAATCACTTTAACTGTGATGCTAATTATGCCTAGCAAAAACATGCTTATTTGTAATATACTCATAAAGTTGGAATAATTTTGTTTTCAGATACATTCCACTTTTTACTCCTATTTAATGTTCACTGTGATGTGTTTGGAAGAGATTGATCAATACAGTTTTGAGAAGATATACATTTTATCTATCAAGAACAAATCACATTGTCACAATCATTTCATGAGAAGATGTACAAATATTGTAATTCAACTTTATAGGCAACAGTGTATAACTAATGCATTCCCTGCTTCAATTTGCATTTTACAATAATTATAGGATTATAATTTACTAAATGAACATAGTGATGTATTAAAGAACACTTGAAATTAGCACTTAGATCACAAACTACTTAAACTATTACTACTACAGCGAAAAAAGTGATAAGTAAGGTCCTTTTCTTATAGACTTCTATCAAATCTGTTATCCTTTTGCAACCTGGTTGCCATAAATCAAGGAACCTAGTGTATGAGAGAAGGAAAGATGTTGCCTCATAGCAATGTTTTCCTTGCCCCTGCTCTTACTGTGTGTGCGCCTGCTGTGTTGGACAGGCTTGAATAATTGACAGAGCTGCCAGGAGGGAGGCATTCACCCCATGTTTGCCCTTCACTCAGGAGCCTCTCCTGCACAGTCACTTCCAACACTAGCTGAATAAGAAAACAGGTTACTCTCCTGCAAGTGCTGGAGGACGTTAAATGTTCCCCTTTGATAATTGGACTGTATCTGTGGACACATCAGCTTACTTTTCAGGATCACATCGATATAAACTTAATAAATGCTGCATTATAACCAAGTTTGCTAAAAGGAAAAGCATATGCTGACTCACAACTGATCAGTCTACCTGAAGTTATAGATTATTAGTGACCTGTTCAAAGTCAGTTTGCATACAGTGCTATAGGAGTTACCTGATATTTATATCATACACTATTAGAGGTTCTCACATTTTCTCATTTCCTTTCATCCCTCCAATCAAACCTAATAATAGTCATGACTCGTTATTCCTAATAGTTATTGCTGCGGTTCATATCCTCTCAGTTCCAGATTGACATTGAAAGCACATGTTGGGAGTAATTCGTCTCTCTTTTGCCCCGTCTCCTTTGGCTCATTTTCCTCTCCTGTCACACAGAGGAACGTTAGGAGGTCAGTGTCATTCAATTGCAAGACCCAGGGCTATTTCATTAAAAGCTGAAGCCCTCTATGATATTGGATTTTTGCTCAGTGTGGCTGAATGGACGTCTGTAGCGTATTATTGTCTGTCTATTTCTGTGTGCGAGTAAAAGAGACACTAAGAGAAGAAAAGGAGCACATTATGAGATTCAGTACGGTGGTCAATGAGCTCACAGCTTCTATTTTCAGCACGTAGCCAAGCAATCTTCTTCAATTGTTGTCAAGGTTAAGCGTTTAAGTTGACATGAAAATACAGTATTTGCGGTACAAACACACATACCATTTATGAACCAGGAAAAAACCAAAACACCCATGGCCTGCCTGCTGTGATTACATCCACTGACGCAAACTGAGGTCATACTGAGAAATGAAGTTGAACAATTCTTCACTTGATCTCATCCGGCTGTCTCATTCACGTTCTCTCTTTCAGTCTGTGGCTGCCTGAAGTATGGAGATAAAACTGCACAACAGCTGCATCTCTAATCTGTGGGTGGCAAAAGCCTACAAAGAAGGCAATTAGGTCTATAGTTTACAATTCCCTTGCCCTTTTCTCCTCTCTACCCTCCCATTTCCTCTTCTTTCAACTCACCCCTCCTTTCCAACCATGAATTAATGTCTTTATGTGTGTCATGTGTGTGTGTCCCCACAGAGGAGCCCGAGCATTTGGAGAGTACCTGTCCCACACACACCCTGAAAACCGAAACGGATCAGGTCAGCGTTTCAGCCATCCTGCCATTTGTCCATCCCTCTATGCTGCTCTGCCTATTCCTTTGTGCTCTCCAACCTCCCCCTCTGCTGAAATGCCAAGCTGCAATCATCACTGCAAAAGCTGATAACCGAAGAAAGATGATATTTAGATTATTCTTCTCTAACACTCATGTTTTTTTTTTTCATCGCCATTCTAGCTCATCTACTGTGTGAAACCTTGGTGGGTCCCGACCCGGAGTCGCCGAGTGACAAGACTGGCCCGAACAACAACAATCATCTCCATCCCTGTTCCAACACCACCAAGGGCTGTGAGGACAACCGGGATCCCGGCCAGGTGAAACCCACGCTGGGCTTACACCAGCCACCTCCACCATCCATCACCATCTCTACCAAAGCATCAAAGCTCTCCCTTGAGCGCAGCTTCTCAGCGGAGGAGGACCAACAGAAGAGTGTTGAGTGCACCCTGCAGCCTGCTCGCGTCTACACCATCACCACTCAGCGCGGTATGCTGATGAGCAGCGGCCGGGGCAGCAAGGAGAGCCTAGAACTGGACGTCCTGAAGGAGAAGTCGGGGAGTGGCGGGGTGGCCTCCAGAAGTGGCCTGACCCAGGGTTCCCCTTCCTCCGCCACATCGTCTCCAACCCAGCACCACCATGCCAGCAGCAGCCGTGGCAACAACCACCATCACAGAAACCATCACGACCCTCACCACGGAAACCACCACCACCACGGCCTCTCCGGCACCACCTCCAGCAGTGGGGGGGCGAGTGGAAGCAGCAGTAGCAACCAGCAGCAGCAGTCTTCTGCGGTCACTGGATCCCACTCCCATCATGGATCGCACCACCACGGCCACCACCATCACCTGTCTCAACCCCCGCTGCAGACCTCTGTCAGCGCCCACAACATCCGCGGCTGGGGGGAGGGGGGAAAGGGGGAGGCGGAGTGCAGCGGGCTGGCATGCGAGTCTTGCAGCGGGGCCCCCTCGCGGAGCCAGGGGTCTCTGGACCTGGAGAGCGCGTCCCGAGAGGCAGGCAAGCAGCATCGACGCCTAGAGCGGATGTGGAGTGTGGACCGGATGACTGGGCTGGAGAGAGGTGAGAGGGTGGAGGACACAGAGGAGAGGAGAGGCGCTGAATTCCAAACCAGGGCGGGAGGGGGTAAGGGTATGTTTTTAGACCCCATTGGTGGGTTTGCTGGGGTTTGGTATTGGACCAGAGAGGAAATAGCATTTCTTTAATTTGCCTGATTGCAACTTTAGTAAAAAAAAAAATAAGCCTCCAATAAACTTCCTTTCCCATTAGTCTAGTATTTGTTAATTATATTTGTTTACAAGTGATATTTCTAGCCTTTTTAAAGTTTCAGAACCACTTCTGTTAAAATAAGCAGAAAATCACAGTCTACACTTGAGTAAGCAATAAGTAAGCAATAACTAGAACACTTAGGAGATTTCTTTTTTCATTTTAACTTTGAGAAAACAGTTGAAAGTAAATTCCTATTGCATTCAAATCTATTTCTTCTCAGCTCTGGTGGGGATTGATGGTTTGTTGTTGGATGTGACGTGGTGGTCTGTTGATCTGACTCTTCGTCTCCCCGTCCCTCCCCTCTGCTGTCTCCTTCTGTGTGTCTCCCTCTCTCCATTTGTGGAGTGGTGGACTGTGAAGTGCTGGTGCTGTTGCTGGTTTTGTGCATTCATATATCAAATATATTGATTACAACGTTAGCCAATATGGCACATAGATATTTCATGTTTTGTACTTAACCCAGGATTTAACATGTGTCTCTCTAATTGCAGAGGACACTAACTGGTTCCCAAAGGAAAACATGTTCAGCTTTCAAACTGCCACGACAACCATGCAGGCGTGAGTGTCCAACCTTCAAGCACACGCATCAATCTCACATGTACACAAATACACACACGATCACACTTATTTTGTTTGAAAGGTCGGACTGGTGTGTTTGCATGTTTCAGACCATTAACTCCAGACTGCATACTTTACATAAACCGCACACCATTATCCAAAGCATGCTATAGGTTTTTAAGATTGATTTCTTACCTTCCAGGCTGCCATTGATTTTCATTTCAGTAAGCTATAAAAACAGACAGACAGACCCTTAAAGCGTGCTCTAGGAAAAACAATCCATCATAGTGAATGTTGAGTCAACTTTAGCTGAATAATTAATGCATGGTTTGTTTTAAAGGCTCATCAAGATGATTTGACATCTGAGATTACACAATTCATTATCACTTCTAAACCGCTGGATTGCCGATGTTTTAGATTTCATATTTCGACACTTTTGTCAATAAAGAATTAAGTATATGTTTATCTTGAGCAAGTTATAAGACTACGAGTCTGCAGCCATGTTAGTGTACTGCATGTAAACATAGCTGTGGAGCTTCTTATCAGGATCTCACATGGTTAAAATGACATTGCTAACATTTGGCTGTTTAGCAAGCTTATTTAGCATGTTCACCATCTTAGTTTAGTCTCTTAGCATGCTAACATATGCTATACACAGTAGTGTTTCCAGGTATTAAGTAATGAATAGGAGTATGGGAAAAGCTGATGGTGTCGCCAATTGAAAATGTACAGTATCACCAACATTGTTATAGTTTAGTCTGAACCCAAATGGTGGACTATACAACCAAGAAGGGCATCGAAATCCCCAAAGGCATGTTTTTTAGCACGGCTTCAAT
Source organism: Notothenia rossii (assembly GCF_949606895.1). NCBI lineage: Eukaryota > Metazoa > Chordata > Actinopteri > Perciformes > Nototheniidae > Notothenia > Notothenia rossii. The sequence continues at coordinate 47,177,880 of NC_136910.1, forward strand.
AAGTACTTTATTGGCAGTAATGTAACGTAAGCAGTTTTTTAGTTCATGTGCAAAAACATAGGCAAACACTATATTAAAAAAGTGAGTTTTTTTAAAGCAAATGAAAAAATAAAAGGCAGATGTGTGTGAGTGAGAATGAGTGTTAGTCTGTACAAAATAACTTGAACACAAAGGCAGACTCAATATAAAATAGTTTGTTCATTTTGCCTTTTAAATAAGCTTAGACCAGCAGCAAGGTCAACTTTAACCCACACTTACTGTCTCATTATGCCTCACAGTTTTTCCATCGCTGTTTTCGGCCTCATTAATCACCGGTGCCTGAAATGTGTGTTTTTGTTCTCCCTCTCCTCTCTTCCTGCGTGCTAATTAACAATGGGACAACCAAACAGGATATCGTGAGTATATTTCCCATGCATGCTTCCTTTTATCACTTACATGTAGCTCGCTTACTTCTTGTATTTAACTGCTGTTCCTTAACTTTGATGTCTACCATTTAACCTTCATCCCTGGGCTGGGTGATTGAAAACAAAGTGACCATTACAGGATAGAACCAGGGAGTGGGTGGACCTTTTTTTGAGGTACTAAAAAATTTGATTTTCGAGAAGCATCAATCATCTCCTTATATAGAGTTATGGATTGTAAGGTAGAAGCCAAATCAGCAAATGTATTTTTATTTTAATTACTCTTTCTTGCCAGAAGGGGGAAATGTAGTTTTCAAGTCCAGAGTAATCCACTGAGGTCGAGTTATTCTGCCATTCTCAAGTCAGGAAAATGTCCGTCTGTGTGTTGGCTGACCACAACCTGTCAGCTCACATCTACCCAGCAGTTATGTCGGTTCAACACGCACATCGATAGATAAGAGTTTGGCCATATTAGATTTGTGTGGCACTCCTGTTAGTGCTCTAATCCCTCTCCACCAACATCTCCAATTAACACAAAATCTGTGCTGGCGGACTTTAGGCGTTTTTGGAACTGACTGTGGTAATTGGCTCTAGACAGATTTGTTAGGAACAAGTATTTATAGTGCTAACATGTGATCCCAAGTGCCTTCTGGTAAAACTATATGATTTATAATTTGTTGCGTTTTATTTCTGGTCCGGTTCCTGTTCACACTGACATGATGGAGGAGTAAACTAAAAATGACAAAAACTGACAGATGACTTTGTTTGACTTTGACAGTGTTGTTGATTGCCATGATGCATTCATTTAGATCACTGTCACACTTTCTAATGGACTTAATGAACTGACAAAGTAAAAATACTCAGACACAGCGTTAAACAGCTCCTTAACTGTTAATCAGGCAAATACCTACTCTAACGTGCAAAGTGTGTACATTGATAAAAATATGAATTAATAAATTCAGTAGGTTATATAAATGGGCAATATAGATCAATTATTCGATCGCTTCCTTATTACATTTTTGAATCACCGTAGTTAAGTCGTTTTGAAACCATTCTAAAAGTAGTTAGAGGAACACGTTAGGCATGAGAGGTTAGTATTGGTGATCAGAGAAGAAGGTTAAGCCATCAGATAAATGACAAGAGGAATAGTGTAGTTTCCCATGAATAAACTAAGACTAGTTCTTCACATTTCATACTGCACAACCCCTGCTGCAAACACATCTCACCTTACTAAACCTAACTAACCGAGCTGCTTTCAAATGCTTTCAAGTTCTTTGTATGTTGACCAAGCTAACCTCCTGCTGCTAGCTCAAAGGACATTTTGAGGATTTATTCAAAATGTGAAGATTTGCAGCGAGGGATTGAACCACTGACCTTCTGATTGGTGGATAACCACTCCTCCTGAGCTATTACGATGAACAGACATAGTGTAGCTCATTTGAAGTAAGTTGTAACAAGCCATCCTGTTGCTTTTTGTACCAGTGGCACCATTTATTTACTCCTGTTTGAGTAAGGTTCGCTGAAAACTACAAAATCCTATATTTTATTCAAGATGTATGCCAATGTATACGACTGGGCTTGCAGTTGAGAGCCACAGACTGGCAGGGGAGTCAGAAAGTATTGACAGGGTGACTAATGCATTCTTGGTTTTGGTCTTTTTATAGGATTTGTTGCCTGTTAAGAAAATAAGAACAATGGCAGCCTTGACCTTTTAAAGAACATTTTGTTCTTTGGTGGATTTTATAAGCTACTTTCCACTACATACCCAGAGTCGGTCAATTAAATGTAGCATGGTCAGAGATGCTCTATCTCTCTCTTTCTGCCATGGAAACATTTTAATCAGCTTCACACGATTGTTGGGTTACATCTGAACAACAATAAGTGCGATTATTAAGACATAATCACACATCAACAGTGATGCATTTCACACCATGTTTGTACTTTGACACATAAGGTGGTGTCCCTTTCTGCACTTTTTTCTATTCAAAAAGTTTTGATATGAAAGGACACAAGACTTACACAACAACATAACTGTCGTGAATATGAAGTATTAACTTCACAGCAATGGAGAATGTGCTCTATTTTCGAGTTGAGCTGTTACTTAAGCCCAAAGGCCTTCAGTGGCAGAATTACACTCTCAAGATTATTTTTAAACTGCATGAGGATACACCACAAGTATCCATGACTGATTCTGCAAAAGTAGTAGGAATCCTACAATTCAGAAAAAAAACATATATCTCATAAGGCACCTCTGAAAAGCCACATGAGGTCACCAGACCAGCGTCTCAGATGGATTATACCACATGCAGACTGGCACAGTTGTTGCAGGGGTGAATAGAAAATAAGATTTGAACAGTGATGTGATTTGACTCTCTGGTCTTCATACTCCAAGCTAGCTGCTGCCTACCAACAACAGCTTCCTGTTTGCAGCCAAATAAACCCTGCCGCTAAAAGCCCTGGCACCAGATCCCCCCCCCCCCCCTCCCCCTGCTCTGTCCTACCCCTTGCTACGCCAGCATTCTCGCTCTCTCATCCCTTTAATACTGTGCCACGTCCCGGCAGGACTTTCCGGGGATTTGTGCAGAGAAAAAGGAGAGAGAGGGAGCAGGATTCTGCAGAAGTCATCCAGAGGTACGAAGCGGCCCCTGCCAGGGTTTGCTTTGCTGTTGGCTTGTTTCTGGCTATAGTTCCGTTGTCGCTTATTTACAGCTGCCTCTAATCTGACTAAGCCAAAGATTCACTACGTGGCATTGGAAGGTGAGGACGTCAGCTTTCAAAAGGATCCTCTGAGTGCCCTGCTAGAGTGCCCACATTTCTAGGCTGGAATTGTACTGCCACCCCTGCATTTTTGGTCTCTGAAAAAACTGGTACATTCTGTTTGAATGGTTTGAAAAAACTCTGGCAAATCTTCTCATAGTGTGAATGCTACTCAGCCACACCTAGATTAATTGCATTGGTAGTAAGACTTTTGTATGACATTAGAGTCATTCGTTCAATATACTTCAGAATTCAAAACCATCCCTGCTCCAACACCATACAAGTTTGAATGAGACCGCAGCATTCTACCGAAACATTTATTTAACACCCTAACAGAAATGGGTGAATTAGAATCACTCCAAAAGTTTTTTTTTAAATGTGGAGTGAGATTATGTAACACTTGCAGGAGTAGTGTCATCAGCAACAAGTTCAGAAACTGCCCCACCCAGATGCTCCTTCACACGGAGACAGATGGCGAATGTGTGACCGCGCATCTCAATTCCTTTAACATCTCACTCAGTGTCATCCATCTGCAGTGTCAGTTCACTGACATTGGTGTTTTTTCATCAAAATGTGTGATTTGAAAATGGGGGTAAAAGCAGAAAACAGAAAAGTTGCATAAAATACCACGGGAAAAATTGTCCGCCATCCAACAGAAACCATTACTTCAATTTGTATAATCCAATAATGCCACATTCAACCACGGCAGTAAAATTGTAAAATAGTATGTTTAAGTATTTCCTTTTTCTCTTTTGTTTTCACTAAGCTGAGTATTTGACCACTAAAAGCAGATCAAACAGGAAGCCATCTTAAACTGAATAAAGGGAAACTTATGAGCTCTGACATTTCAGTGTTGTATTCCTGACTCGGTGAAGCACTTTTTTCTTCAGCCCTATTTCCCTTTAACAAAAAAACACTTAATATGACTGAAAGCTTCTTTTATATCATATTATATTCTTTTCATATGATGTACAGCCGAAGGGTAAAAATGGAAGCATTTCCGTATTTCAATCTGGTTGGCAAAGTTTAGAAAAAGCTTTAAAACATCAGTGTGGATAAAAAAAACCTTTGACATGTGAAAGTGTTTTTAAATCTTCCTGCATTAGTTTAGTAAAGATGTGCCCTAAAGCCACAAAGCAGAGCAGAAATGATTACTCTCATACAGCAGGCAGGGCCTCTGTCAAGATCCTCATCCCCACATAGCCGATCATTTGAACCATAGTTATAACAACATCAATGCACAAAGGAAAGAGCCATTTCAGTATTGCTCTAATTCAGCCCCTGTACTCTGAGAGTGCTTTTTTTTCCACAATGGGAGAGTAGATTACACCTGGTGTCTTTGATGTGAGGGGTTCACTTTCTTTTTCATCTTGCATTACCATCACTACACAATTAAATCAGTTCTTTTCCCAGAATTTTCTAAAGTCTGACTTTACTGAGTACACATTTCAGGCACTTTAGTGAGTCTATACTTCTAATGCACACACATAGGAGGAAAGGAGAATTTAAAGCCACGATTCCCCGGGCCAGTCAATGTGATCTACGATGTTATACCAGTAATCATACAAATATGCTGTTAAAATCTTAAAATGGTACTATAACTGGAATACCAACAAATGTCAACGTATCAATTTATAGTCAGTGTGGTTCGAATCCCAAATTAATATTGTTCCATCCATATACTTATAGGAGTTGAATACTGTACTCATATTACAAAATGTACTGAACTTATACATTTGGATGCATTATGGTGAAAGCTATCCAGCATTATGTAGAAGTTAAAATGAGCCTTAGCTCACATTCATGCATTAATTATCATAATCCAATAATATACCGCATATGGAGTACTTAATAGTTAAAATATTTTTGACAATTTGATCAAACCTTAGGCAAATACTATCAAAGAAACTGGGAGAAAGCTCTGTTTTTATTAAGAGTAAGACACATACAGGATAGTCTTTGGGAGTGAAAGAAAAGAGGAATGGCTTGTACAGTAAGGTAGAAAAGGAGGGAAAATAACGTGAGAAATAATGCAGGTGTGATCATCATTCTTGTTCAAATAAAGATATGGAGAAGGTGGAACAGGCAGAAGAGAGTCAAATTGAAGCAAAATCTGAAAATGTAGGCAAATATGTGGATGGGAAAGGAGTCATGGAAAGTTATAGAGCATCACAGAAAGAGCTGAAGAAGAGGGTGGCAGCACCTGTCAGATTGTCTTAAGTTGGAAATGGAGGAGGCCACGGTTTCTCTCACATTACACTCTCTTTCACTCTAAATCTCATTATCCGTGTCCACACCTCTCATTGTGGGCAGCTGAGGTTTCAGCACAGGAGAGTGTGTGTATCAGTGTGTTAAAGATCTCAAAGTGCAAGCAGAAGTGATCTCTCCTGTCTGTCAACCATGATTTGATTTGTGTTAGTACATTAAATGAGAAGGGAAATGCATCGTTTGGTGTAGCGAGTTTACTGTTGGTTTGCTGACATTTTTATGGGGGTAAACCAAGGACAAAGTATTTATTTTTCCTTTTTAAGTCGCTTCTTTTTTTTTATGTGCTTCTCCACTATGAATAATAAACATGGACCCACTATCGCACAGACACACATATACATAAAACCACACGCTGAGATCATTAATCCTGAGTGCAGACTGTTGGCTAGGTGTGCTGAAACTGAGTGTAGATGTGACATGGGAGGGAGGCAGGAAGCTGGGACTCTTGCATAGAACATCGCGTCGGTCTGAGACAGGCAGTCATAGGGACGACTATACAAACCATATTGCTTTGTTCTTACTAAATACACAAAATGGACTTCAAGTGGAACATGGTAATGCAAAGCTTCTGTATTTAATTACGTATAGACTACAAATATACAGTGTAGTCAGAGAGTTTCATTGTTGCTAGGAGACATGAATACTATGGTTGACTTTTACGAAGCTAATGCAAGTAGCTACTGTAAACCTTGCAAATTGAAAACAAAAGAGAAAGTAACTCCACAAGTTTGTAGCATATGGTCGGCTACAACACAGCATTTATTTGATAGTCTGACATATCCTCTCATTAAAGTGTGTGAAGAAACAGGAATAAAGGAACGGACCAAGACAACAAGTACGTTTTGGAAAGATAAGGTTCAAAATGTTAATAATGCACTGTTTTACAAATTTGGTGAATTAACTTTACTCATTAGCCTCAATGAGATGCAAAAGTTAACAATTTTTATGACTACATTTGAATAATGAGGGAAACAGGCTTCGTGCACTCAGGTTACTTTACACCACAGATGTAATAAAAATGGCATTTGATCCTGTAATGACTGGAATAGAGTCTGCAATCATTAGCACATGTTTCACAGATATTCTGTTGTGTATAGACAAATCCATTGTCTGACTCACAGATGGTGGGAGAACAGTTATTGTAATTTAAGGTTATTCACGGTCAGCGGTCTCTGACAGAATAGGGTTTCCTAAAGTGAATGTTAATCAGTCTCCAAGCACTGATGTGAACATGTTTATGACACAGGACTTGTAATGAGAAATACGTCAGCTTATAAAACATTTTAACTATCAGTTATGTAAATTAAAAAGAATATGGTTTACAAAGATACTGAGTATTGTTCAGGATGATGGATCACCATTGGCCTCTTGCAGGCAGGGTTTAATGGAGGATTATAATGCTGATTAATAAATGTGCTTTTATATTATGGAGCAGAGGCATGTGGATTTAGCTTGATTGTTGGAAGCAGCAAAGAACAGCATATGTCTAAGTTTTCATCTGTTATAACAATGATTATATTTAAACCATGTAATAGGGTCTTAAGGATCTTCTGGACGTATTTAATGTGTAACATCCTGCCTTATACGTAAAAGTTGCCATCCTTTAATAACAAAATCCGGGTGGTTTTTATAAAAATGTTTAGTTATGCATATATTATTATTATAATTTTAAATATTGAGTAAATAACCTCACTCTGATGCATTGAAACCTATAAAATACTGGAAAAGTGTCTCCCTTTTGGCTGTTACGTGAATGAGACTCATTAAATCTTTACTTTGAAAGGATAATCAGCGGTGCTTTGGCCGTGTGGTACATTACACCCACACTGCTCCTGTGACAAGTATTTTCCACTCACAGTGACAATAAAATGAGTATATTTACCTATAATTATCTCTTTTTTAACCTAGAGACAGAAGCTTAACACTAAACTCTCCTACTTGTCTTCCCTGGCTTTGTTGTTTCCCGCCCTCTTTCCTCCTTCTCTTCTTTACGTTTTGGGTCTTCCTCTTTCCTCTGTTATCCCTCGCATGTTTTCATTTCCCTACCCACAGGAACTTCCGGAAGCATCTTCGGATGGTGGGCAGCAGGAGGATGAAAGCACAGAGTGAGTCAGAGATGTGTGTGTTTGTGTGTGTGGCTGATATGTTTGCTCAAACTGACTGTTGTGTTTTCCACCTCGCCATCATCTGTTTTTCTGTTTGTTTTCTGGTGTGTTTATTGCACGCGTGTGGCACCAAAGCGCGTCTGCTTTTACTGGGATTACAAAACGTAATATTGAATCACTTGAGGAGTATATGTTTATCAGTGTGTGTGTGTGTGTGTGTGTGTGTGTGTGTGTGTGTGTGTGTGTGTGTGTGTGTGTGTGTGTGTGTGTGTGTGTGTGTGTGTGTGTGTGTGTGTGTGTGTGTGTGTGTGTGTGTGTGTGTGTGTGTGTGTGTATTGATTATGCAGCAATATGAGTCTTGCTCCTGTCTATACGAGTGTGTTGGTGGTCCTTTCCTGTTGCATCGCTTTCAATGTTTCGGGTCTTTGTTCGGTTTGTTGTAAAGAAAAAGATGCTAAATATATTTTTTTAAAGGTAAATACGGAAGTGATGAATGGTAACAATGGAGGAGTGTGTGTCGTATTGAAAACACGTCGAAAAAATGTGGATTAGATGTGGCTTCAGTAACAGTATGAGTGTCATTTTAGGAGCCATCTTAAAAATGTAATGGAGATAAAATGGGTGGAGATAAAATGGGTGGAGATAAAATGGGTAAGAACAAAGTAAAATCAACTATAAATCTATGCTCCAGCAAATACAAACATTGCTTATTTTTTTATTTGTGTCAAATTAAGATGCATCATTATTACAAGTAACTTAGGAAGAGTACACGTGCTAAGATTATACAGCATGTGCCAAACATGTGCCAAATGTCAAAGCACTATGAATGTTAACAAGATGTTCCTTGTCCATCGTTATAGGTCACAATGGAAATGTGTTACAGACTAGTGGCCTATGATGATGTCAGGCGTGAAGGCCATTATTTTGTAATGCGAAAAAAAAATGTTTTAGCAGACAAGCCTGAACCCAATTATAACCCAAATGTGTCACCTATGATTGTAACTCAGTGTTACATTTTGCACATTTATTTAATCCTAAATCTCAAGACGCAACCCTGCTGTGAGGAGGAACTACTTCTCCTGGAGCAATTGGTCCCAAAAGGTCCCAATGCTGATTAAGTGAAATCATCACAGAATCATCTAGTTTTGATAAAAATCTAAAGTCTAGTCAAGAGCTATTGTGTCACAAAACAGGAAAACATGTTTTGATTTGATAAACAGTTATTTCTAAAAGCAACCCTGAAATATCAACATTTTAAAAAAAAAAGGCCTTAAAGTTGACCTTATGAATGTTTCTATTTAATGAAAAGATTGTTGTACTTGAATAGAATAAATTGTTGTCAGCAGCTAAATGGCGCCTTGAGGGACACTATTGATTAACCGTGTCAAACACTCTAAAATAGTCTACACATTTTCCAAGAGCACAGTGATTACTCTTCAAAGCAAAGCTGATTCTATCGAGGCTCAGTAAATCTTGGAGACAAAAGCAGACTTTGAAATCCATCCTTAAGATAAGAAGCAGGATCTTTTATGGTGTTGTAGTCTGTCAGCATATTGTATGTGTATGTGTGTTTAAACATGCAGGTGTTTGTTTGTGCCGAGATGGGGTGACATCGTATGTACACAATATATGTGAGCTTTTTCCGTGTGTTCACGTATGTGTTTTAGGTGGCGAGTGTGTAGGGAAAAAAGGTCATTTTGCGGGTTGTTCAGTGCGTGTGTCTGGTGTGTGTGTGACAATCTCTCCCCGCCTGTACTAGCATTCGCTGAGCGTAGATCGAAGAGTTTCAGCCGCTCCTGGAGTGACCCCACCCCTGTCAAGAATGACTCTCAGCATGACAGTGAGTTAACACGTACTAACACACGTTCATCTACACACAGACGCTGACACACACACACAGTGGAGCAAAAATTGTGCGATTTAAACACTTGGAAGCAGGCTTTAACTCTGAAGTAACCAAATCACGTGTTACATGTGTGTAAACCAGTGTCTGTTGCGTCTCGTATAGTTAAGTTACCAGTTTGTATTCCCTGCATGCACTGAGATATGAAAAATGTAAAACTGGCCTCCACCTTTAAGACCTGGCCTTTTTTAATATTCCAGACTACTTCAGTCACACTCCTTCTCTAAATATTATAATGAGTGCAAAATACAGACATGTACTTTTAAAGTGTTAATAATCCACCAAAACTGCTGCAGCTGCTGCATTTTAAACAATGTAAAAGGTGTGCAGTTATTATTAATAATAGCCCATGACCCTTCATGCCCTCACATCACAACTGGCATATCGATTACAACTTCAATTCGCTTTGTGCTTGCTCAGTGTTTTTGTCCTTAATTTATTCCATACACAGGTGGCTCATACATTGTTGAAAGCCACTTAGCAGCATTTGTCAGCTCTGAAAATGATTTGGTAATCAGCACTTTGATATATGAACCGACCGATGGAATGAGGCCAGATCATCTCTAGTCTTAAATAATGGTCCAGCTGTCAAAAGTAATGCAAAGTACAGTATAGCACTTAGTAACAGAGGTGGGAGAAATATTCAGATTGTGTAGTTGAGTAAAAGTAGAAGTACCAGAGTGTAGGGATACTCTGTCACAACTAAAAGTCCTGCATTCAAAAGTAAAAGTATAAAAGTATTAACATCAAAATTAACTTAAATTACCAAAAATAAAAGAACTCATGATGCAGATTGGTCCATTTCAGAATAATGTATATGATCTGTTTTGATTATAATTATTGACGCATTAAAATGTTCTCAAAGCTGGTAAAGGTACAGCTAGTTTTAATGACTCTGTATACTGCAGGTAGCTTGTGAATTTACTCCAGGTTTAACTAAAGTCGGATTTAAGTGTGGTTTATATTTATCATCATTAATCCAAATCTGCAAAGTAACTAAAAGGAACAAAATAAAAGTAGTGGAGTAAAAGTACATGATTTACCTTTGAAGTGTATTGGAGTAGAAGTACAAAGTAGTATAAAATGGAAATACTCGAGTCAAGTACAAGTATCTCAAAATGGTACATTAGTACAGTACTTGAGCAAATGTATTTAGTAACTTCCCACTCTGCTTAGTAAGTACAAATGTATATTCTACATGAACCTTTTTTAAATATTTCCAGATTAGGAAAAATCCTAATTTTGTATGCATCAATAGGCAAAACAAATTGTACTTCTTTTCTTATGTTCAGGATACCACAAAAGTTATTTCTTTTTTTACTTCCTCCCTCAGCAAATGTAAAATCTTAAAATCCCAAAACACTCAACAGTGAAATAATTGCCCGACTAAAACTGCCGATGTGATTCTATCCGGGTCAAGGAGATTATGTTTTTGGTTTGGTTTGTTGGTTTCTTTGTCAGCAGGATTGTGGAAAAACAACTGTCCCGATTTTCATTAAACTTGGTTGAAGGAAGTACTATGGCCTAAGGGGAACCCAGTTATTATGTAGTTCTGAATCAAACGGTGGAGACATTTTTTTTTCACTTAAGGCAACTGCCATTGAAGAGGTCTGTACTCTCCGGGAGCCATTCTGGTTGTCAGTGTTTTCAATGGTGATTTAGGTACTTGAAGGTTAAAGCCACTTTTCATCAAGTGTGTCCAAACAGGACTTGGTATTTGACAGTAAACTGTAAGGTGACATTTTGTCATCACGGTTTTACAGCTCAGCTCCGTGTTTTGAAAGAACAGTTAACACACACATAACAAATCCAAAGACACTTACACAGACAACCCTCCATCACACGTACACACTGACTGTCCCTGCTGTTGACTCTGACCCTGTCCATCTGTCTCCCTTTGACCGTGGGTCTTTCTTAAACTTTGTGATGCTCTCATTTTATCTGTGAGTATGTCTTTCGAACTGGAGTATGTGTGTCTCAGTCCGAGTGTGTCCGCTGGTGCAAATGTCAAGGCAAGGAACGTGTGTCCAAGTGTATCTAAGCGTATCTAAATGGCTTATAAATGCAAGTTTCAACCCACACTGATTGAAGGTGATGTTTGTCTATGTTGGTGTCTGTGGTTTTCTGTTTTTCTCCACCTTCCATCTTCAGTGTTTCTGTGTTTTAGAGTGTGATGAAAGATAAATGAACTCATGATGACAGTCTAATGGTGCAGCTGATGCCTCATTCTTCCCTGTTTCCTAAGGGAAAGGTATTGTTCTCTGGAGGAGAGACATTAATCATCAATTTTGCTTGTTATTTTCTCTTTTTTCATTCTTTACTTTCTTGAGAAGGATATTTCCCTCTTGGTACCTCTACAATGTTCTTTATTAGCTGCTTCACAAAACCTATTGCCTACAGTTGGGCTGAAACTGATTCTGATATTGTATATATAAATATCTGATATCTGATATTCTGATACTGATTGGCTGATACAAGCATAAAAGTATATTTTTGTTTTCAAAATATCCTCATATAACATAATGGCCAATTACTATTTTGAAGTTGTTTTCTATAATCTTAAATACAAACAAATGTGTATTATTAATAAAAAACCTCAAGGACAACACTGTGAGCAGCAAATATATATAACACAAATATATGACAATCATAAACGTAGTGCTCACATTGTAATTAAACTACAGCAATGGAACATCGCACTTGAATATAAATAGCAATTATCAGCAACAACACTTTTACTATGCATGCATTGACCCTAAGAATGTTAAACTGTAAATAAATACTAAGTCAAAACTGCATGCATCACATCAGCCATCCACGGATCAAAGAAATACTGACAGCTCAGATTTAACGAACACCTGCTCTGTAGGTCTGTCTATTTAGTGGTTATGAACATCAAGAAAGCATCTATATGTCTATAAGTAAATTAAAATACTTTGTCCAGCTATGTAATACTGATGTCAAATGGGGCACGAGCAAAAACATATTTTAGGTTCCTAAAATAGACCCACGGAAAAATGATCCGAATCTGTTTAAGCGCATAGGCAACATTTAGACTATTTTCTACGCTTCACCTTGCTTTCAGACAGCCATTTGCAACAATGAGGGGCAGCTGTTGTATCCAGCCATGATTGTGCCAAGGCTAAAGCTAAAACCTTGTTGAACAAAAACAGCTGTTCTACTGCTCCAATCATTTCATTTGTTGGTATGGTTGTCTGTTAGTTCAGATTCACTAAATTCACACAATAACTTAAACAAACTAACTCATCAAGGCAGCAGTAGAAACAACCTGTGTTCTTTGCGTGGTAAAATAACTGTGTTTTTCAATGATGCTTTTGGCAAGAGCATAGATAACATCTTCAGTTACCAATCAGAATAATGTCATAGCAGGAGAAGCACAGGTGTAACAAATATGATCACTGTGCTCAGTGGAGTCCAAATCAGTCTATGAGCATCGTTATTAAAGGTCCCATGACATGGCCATTTCTACTGATCATAATTCCACTGTTGAGGTCTACTAGAATAGATTTACATTGTTCAATGTTCCAAAAATTGGTTTTTCATAAAGCATCTCTGTATAGTATGTGTATTCACTCTCTGTCCTAAACGGCTTTTTGTACCTCATTCACACCAACGCAACTCCGGTTCAAGCTCCGTGCTAGAGATTTTCAGGTTCAGAACCGGTTCTTCGGTTTAGCTCCGGCTCTTTTCACAACAACCAGAGTCCGACGGGTAATGCGTCATTGCGTCATCGTTTGCGTCATGACGTAACCGTTTGCGTGCCTGCTTCATAAAGCCAAACCGCGCGGATAAAATCAGTTGCATTCATTTTTTATGGCTCTATCTGCAGCTTTTCCGGAGTCATTTCTGTTGTTTAGATTATATTATTATAAAAAAGTGTACTTGTGTCAATAAAGTTTTTTTTTTAAACACAACTGCTTCCGAGGTCGGTCTTATTTCTTAAGGTGGACTGAACCATGAGTGTGGAGTAACGTTGTATCTTTAATTTAAATGAACTGTAACCTTCACCCAGGTATGTAACAGCTGTTCTCAAATGAACACGTGAAGTAAAGTTTAATATTTATAGTTTTATAGATTTATAATGAGTTATAATGAGAGGTGATCAACGTGAATGCTCAGGTTCCACCTTAATACGCAGACACGTTGCTTCACCATGAGTAGAAACCTTTATATATACAGTCTATGGCAGAAACACTGAAAGTCTTGTTAAGTTTCTCCATCGTTGTGTACAAACTACATAAAACGCTGGCTTTTTGTTGTTGTTCAGGAGTTGATCCTGTCTCTGCCCCCGTCTCGACGTAAGCGTGACGTATGCGGTGCTTTTGCTCTGGCCGGACAAGTTTTTGGTGCTTGAAACGAACAGGATTCCGGAGCTAAGAGGCTGCTCCGCTGCACTGTGAACAGGAAAACCCGGTGCTTTTCAAGCTCCAGCTCCGAACCGGCCCTGAAACACCGTTGGTGTGAATGAGGTAGCTCCTGCCACCCCCCCCCCCCCAGCGGAACATCAGTGATTATGTGTTACAATGTCGTTAGTTAGCAACCACAAAATGACACCAGTAATGACAAACAGATGAGAATGCTGCGTGGGCTCTGGGTGTTGTGTTAGCGGGACGTTGCGGGGCTCGCTGCACCGCCCTTTGAGGCTCGAGGAGCGGACAGTGTGAGCTGTATTACTGGTGTCGTTTCCTGGTGTACACACACACACACACACACACACACACACACACACACACACACACACACACACACACACACACACACACACACACACACACACACACACACACACACACACACACACACACACACACACACACACACACACACACACACACACACACACACACACACACACACACACACACACACACACACACACACACACACACACACACACACACACAGCCTGAGAAAAGATAAGGCTGAGTGAGTGTGTGTCTCGGCGAAACTCCGCGGTGTAGCGCGGCTGAGAAAAGATAAAGCTGAGTGTGTGTGTATGTGTGTGTGAGGAGCTCTACTGATTGGTCCATTTGGTCGTCGTTACGTCACTGTGACCAGGAAGAACAAAAATGGAAAAAAGAAAATTCTCCAACGAGTCTTTCTGGGGCAGCATAGACAGGCCTTTTCTGTGTTAGAGTTTTACTCGCTACAGGGTTTACTTTGAGGGTTTGTGACTCTGCAGACCGTTTACATGCAGAAAAAGCTACATAACACACAAAGGGACGTGTAATAACCGGAAAAGCATGTCATGGGACCTTTAATTCAACTGCCTTCTATGAAAAATACAAATATATGCTGTTGATAAATTCTCTCCTCATGTTAGGTAATATAAAAATGTAAGGAGTTTGACCTCACATTAAAGGTTGGGTAGGTAAGAATGAAGAAACCAGCTAGAGTGCGCTAGAATTTGAGAGTACACGACCGAAAAAAAATCTGCCCTTTCCTTCAGACTTCCTTACAGAGCCCCTCCTCCAATACACACGAACTGAACCAATGAGGGCATGAGATAAGTTTGTGCACGAGATGGAAGGCTGACATGCAGATAGGCCATCCAGTTATCTGCCGCGGGCCGGGGCAGATGATTGGTCGTGCTTTTTACAGCGCTATGGCACAGATGAAATATTTGTATGTATTTATTGTCAAAGCATTTAATGTATTCATTGCTATTGGGATGTTAAGAGCATTCCATGGAATATAACAAAAAGTGTTTCTGAAGTGAATTACCTACCCTACCTTTAATAAATCTCCTTCTAGGAAATAATTCAACAGCTGTCTCGCACAATTTTACATTTTACAACATTTAAATAGAAATATAGTGTGAACTCGTTATGATAACATTTAAAAGAAGCACGTTTCGATACGACTGCATTCCTTACTAGAGGTGCTGCCCTCTGAACTTAGTTGTTTCTTTTCTTGTTAGCTGAAGTCCTGCTCACTCACGATCCTCCTCTTTCTCCTCCTGCCAGTGGTCTCATCTTTTACTTCATCTGTCATTCTTTTATGTCCCCACCATTATTACCAACTCCATCCTGTTTCCTCTCCTCCGCAATCACTCCTCTCCACTTCCTGGACACGTCCTTTCATTCCCAGTTTCTTCTATTTCTCTGTCACCTTTCTTGCCTCTCAAGAACACTCCTACCTAAAACCTATTATCTTTAGTGTTCTTGCTCACAGGTGTGGTATTATTCTCTTCCAGGCGGAGACCTGCAGGCATCCTGTGGTACTTTAGATGAAGGAGGCCAAGATGATAATTTAGACTGGGAGGAGGAGAGGGAGATGGAGCGGCTGGCCTGCGAAGGAGACGACTTTATACCTCCCAAAATCATGGTGAGAGATCAGTATTTAACAACAATTTCGAATCACACTTAAAGTTGGCAGACTTACAAGGGAAATAACTTTTAAAAGGTTCAAAATCAAAGTAAAAGAGCAAGGAGGGTCCACATTCCCCCTCTTGTATTTACAACCTTAATGAAAGCCCAAAGTTCTGACAATGCTGCTGCTCTTTTCAGAAATGGTGGGAGCAATTGAAGTAACATTTCTGTGGATGAATTCAAATTTCAATCAACAAATGATTCTTGAGGAAAGTGTTAAAGGTCCCGTATTATGCAAAATCCACTTGTTCATGTCTTGTATACATAAACATGTGTCCCCTCTGTGTAAATAGATTCTGAAAGTTTCAGGAAAAAATATTTGCTCTCTTTTTGTCCTGATCCATTTATATAAAAACCTGTCTGAAAATGAACTGATCAGATTTTGGCCACTTTATGATGTCATAACGATTTTGTGGCTTGTGTAACCATTAGCCAATCACCAACCAAGGTAACCCCCCCCCCCCCCCCCCCCCCACCTTATCACCTGAATCTCCTCCTAGAGCACCATTGTGTACTTTTTCACCAAATATCTCTCAGAGGGGCGTGGGGAGTGGCTCCTTATTTTCATCTAAAGTAACAGACAGAGAATCAGCTATTTTGAAACAGGGCTGAAAACAGAGGGGATTATGGGATGCTACAATGATCTGTTTGGTATTTGGAGCCAAACACTTCAGAGACATGTTTGTATATATCTGAGACCTATAATATATTGAAGAAAAACAGTATAATAGGGGACGTTTAATATTCCCAAGCTCTTATCTTTTTTTTTCTTTGTCACTAAGCCTTTATATGTCCTGCCTTACATTAACCACTTGTGAGCTCGGCTTGATGCCAACAGTAATGTTAACCATCTATCCATGTTACCCTAGCCTGGCAGTGCTCTGCTCAAAATGTAACCACTTTGAACACCAAGCCAATCAACTTCCCACGTTGCGACCATGAGCTCACAGGTTCCATTTGAAGGCAGCAATAAATCGATTCCTAAAATCCCCACATTGCTACACACTAGCATTAGTTGTTTAACCCTTTCTACCTTTTATATGCTCGTGACATTCAAATCCCACACTCCCCAATTTCGAGTTGGGAGACTTCCCTAATAATAATAATGAAAATAAATCAACATTTTCAAAACGTGCTTTACATTTATGGAGCTATTTCAGGGTCATAAGTTTTGATCATTCAAAAAAATACAATTTATTTGAAAGTTCAAGTTTTTATCCTGAACTTTGAAAAATACAATGATTTATTCAAAATAAAAATAAGTATTTGAAATCATTTTTCAGGTTGAATATTATTTTTGATTTAGTTCAGCAATTTCTTTGAATTAAATGTATTTTCAGATTTCATTTTCATACATATTTTGATATTTGAATCCTTATTTTTTTCAGTTGCAGATTTTTTTCATTTTCAGATTCAAAACAATTATTTTTTCAGTTTCAAATCTTGTTTTTTCAGGTTTCACATTGCTTTTCACCTTCAGATCGTTTTTCACTTTCAGATCTTTTTTTCGCTTTCAAACTTTTGGCCCTGATGTTGCTTGGCGGGCGGGGCTTTCCAAAGAGTAGTTTTGTTTGGCATCCTGAGTGACAGGCCTCCCTGTCATGTTGCCTTCATGGATGTTAGGTAGCGAGAGAAATACAACTCAATACTTTCTATACACAATACTCCCGTGATTGGTGGTAAACAAAACTGATACCAGCGTCAAAGTTCCGTTAAGTGAGCTGTTGAGCATCGTAGTTGGCAACAATCAAGGTATAAGCGCAATAAACTGTGCTAGAATGTGAAATTACATATCCGCAATCAAGCGTTGTCCTTCCCCAATTCCACGTAGCTCCTTGAACGCAGCATAGTATCGGCTTGGTTTTTGCGATCAGAATCAGAATACCTTTATTAGTCCCACTCCCACAGGGGATACATTTACATTGTTACAGCAGACAAGAGCCAAAGACAGCTTAATGTTACCTAAAGCATGCATAAGAAAAGTATTAAAGATTTAAAAAAAAAAATTATATATTTTTTTCAAGTTGCACATTTTACAGATATTCACATCAATCAAACAAAAAACAAGCAGCCATCTATTTAGAACAGATAGAAAAAGTTGAAATGAAATGGTGTTGACTGTGAAATAAAAACATGAGGGGTTTGATGGTTGAAGGTCCCTCAATGCCACAGATATCAATATCATTTATTAAGTTGTTATGAATGTTGTGTAAAAATGCAAGTTCTGTATTTGTTGCATCTTAAAAATATCCCTTGTAAACTGGGCACAATAAAAGTAACTGTTTTAGGAAATGGTTACTTACACACTGCTAGGTAAATATGTTAAAATGAGCTTAATCCTAGGAAGGTACATTTATTTGAAACGCCCCTAATATATTCTCTACCATCTCACTCTGAATAATATATAGAGCTGTACATTCCCTGCAGGCATGAGAGTGATGAAGTTTGCTCCTTTCCCCTTTCCTCTCATTTCTCTGAACCCATGCTTGATTTTCTCCATCTTTCCTTCTCTCACACCCTACTTAATCCACCCTTCGTCTCCTTCACCTTCAGCTGATCTCTTCTAAAGTCCCGAAGGCGGAGTACGTTCCCACTATAATCCGCAGGGACGACCCGTCCATCATCCCCATTCTCTATGTGAGTCAAACACAGTCGGACATGTGCTTAAAAATATATGGACATACCAAGCATACACCTTTTACAAACAACTATATGTGTTCATTTATTTTTCCTCAGGACCATGAACATGCAACCTTTGATGACATTTTGGGTGAGTAAAAATGTTTGTTTTCTCTTCGCGTCTGCCTTTATAATAAAATATTCAATAAACATGTAATTCCAACAGTGAGTACAATGAATAACATAATGTACTTAAATCACATAATCTAATAATAAAATGACTAAGAACAGAAAAATATGAAATATGAAATTGTCAATCGCATGATTTTGGGCCCAACTAAATCAAGTTGTCTCATACACATGAGAATGCATTGAAGGACTACAAAAACACACTTATTATAAAATATAGAGCCACAGCAGATTTATAAGACCAACAGTCTATAAAATCAATCGCCTTTAGTCTTGAGCGTGCAGCAGTTTGCCTGAGGAGCGGAGTCTGAACTCTGACTCACTCTGTAGGGGTTAAAGGTCAATTAAACAGCTACAGGTTAAACTTCGCCTGCTATAAATCTCTTTTAAACTTGCTCAGATGTGGCTCAATTGCTCTGTTCGTTTAGAATCAGCTGACATGCTGCAACGATACCGAAACATGTTTTTTTAAATGGATTCTCGAGGCTGTTAATGAATAATTCACATGTAGCCTATAGATTTCATGTTTCCATTTTTCTGTCTTTTATTGACCTGTTTTTTGCTGTTGAAACACTGTTGAATTCATATATTCCATTAGTGTCTGTGATGTCTTACTGTACTTGAACCCACCCTTCTAGAGGTTTCCTTTGACTTAACATTTCTCCCTCTCTCACTGTACATTGTTACTTGTCTTTTTTCGTATTCGTTATGCTATCTGTCACTGTTATTCACATCAATACAACCTGTGTTTCTCTCTCCCAGAGGAAATAGAGAAGAAGCTCACAGCTTACAGGAGAGGAAGCAAGTTCTGGAGGATGCTCATCTTTTGTCAGGTAAGGAACATGTAGACACTAAATAAAAGTAATACGGTATTTCCTGTAAAATGTTACATTCATTTGTGATAAATGGGGTTATGTGTACATTCATGCAGTGCACTGACAAGTAATAGGTACCATTTTTATATATAAATCAAGAAAACTACTAGTTGTGATGGTATGTAATTTGTTTCATTCTTGTGTGTGTGTGTTAGGGAGGACCTGGTCACCTGTATTTGCTGAAGAATAAAGTGGCAACTTTTGCGAAGGTTGAAAAGGAAGACGACATGAGCCAGTAAGTTACCACTGGGTTTATATAACATTTTCTCTCCATCTCTGATACGCTTTGCTGAGAGCTATTTTACATTTGTGGGCTAGCATTTTAAAGTGGGAGCCACCAAGGTGACATTTTTGCTTTGTGACTTTAGCTTTCTACTCTGAGGTGATTTGTGTTCAACTCCATTCTGTCCTTTGCTTTGGCTTTAGCTAACACCGTTCCTTCCAATGCCCAAGCACTGACATGTGATGATACCTTACAAGACATTCAAAAACTAAACAAAGCCATTTACTAGAACAGATGTAATTACAGAGGTTTGAAGTTGATCAGCAAGCGGATCGCGTTGTGTCAAGCTGTTGTAGAAGTTATGTTTAGAGGCGAGGTGATGACCAATGAACATCAGTATGGTTGCAAGCAGGAAAGGGCACGACTTAAGCTATGATCGATTCAAGAAGGTTAAAGGGGAAGATCAGTAGAGGTCAGCATGATTTCTATGGTCTCCTTGTGGACTTAGAGAAAGCATATGAGAAGGCTCCGAAAGAGAACTCAAGAGGAGCAGAGAAGTTTGTAAGACTGGAGCACGATATGTGCAAAGGTAGTGCGACAATGGTGAGCTGTGCAGTAGAGAAGTGACAGATGATTTCAAGGTGGAGGTGGGACTACATCAAGCATCAGCACTGAGCCCTTACTTGCTTACAATGGTGATGGCTGACGGAGGAGATCAGGCAGCAGTCTCTGTGGACGATGTTCATGGATGACATCGTGATCTGTTGTGAGAAGAAGGAGCAGGTTAGGGACAGCGCAAAGAGGTGGAGGGATTCCCCGGAGAGCAGACAGCAGGCACATCTGGAGTAGGGCTGCACGATTTGGGGAAATAATCAAATTGCGATTTTTCTGACAGATATTGCGATTCGATTTGCGATATTTGTTTTTAAGCGACCCAACGGAAGTTTATTGTAAAATGAGGCCATATCTCCGGCTAGGAAGGTCGCATCCACGTGCTCCCGTCTCTAGCACCCCCGCAGCCCGAGCTACGAGTGAAAGAACTAAACTTACATGAAACTTCCGTTGGGTTGCTTTAAAGTCAAGCTTCAGTTTAAGATTCACCCTGTAATAGAAACATGTGATGGAGCATTACTAACCTGACTCAGATGGTTTGTTTCACCAAACCATTTGAAAGCTCCATTGGAAGCCATTTATTTCAAAAACACTTGGCAGGTGATTGGATCAATCTGTCTATCACCTTCTATCATGGGCCACTTCTGATTGGTTAACAGTGACTGGTACATGTGGAGCACAGCACTTCTGTTGGTATGGATGACTGACACACAAGAAGAACAAAAACACTTTTTAAAAAAGCAGGCTTTGCGATTTGATAATTGCATAATTTCAAATCACGATTTCGATTTAAAATCGATGAATCGTTCAGCCCTAATCGGGAGGTGGCAGAGTTGAAGATGCTATGATTTTTGGTTTGGAATCGACGAGGACTGTGTCACGATCACAGGTACAGATCAGAACCCAATAGCACGACTCAGATACAACCAGTGTATAGCAATGTTCAGTTTATTCAGGTCAGGGACAGGCAGGGTCAAAACCAGGAAATCCGTCAGACAGGCAGCCAAAACCAGACAGGGAGCAGGCAGGAACTCGAGATCCGTAAACAGGCAGGCAGGGATCAAAAACCGGGCAGGACAAAAATCTAGGCTAGAGACCAACACTCACTGGAGAGCTTGGCGGAAACAACAATACAATCTGGCAAAGGACAAGTGATAGTGAGGTGGTATAAATACTGTGGAGTGATGAGGAAATGAGTAACAGGTGAGGGGAAGGGCTGGGGAGACCAGGTGAGGGAAGTGATCTGATTACAAGGGCCTGGAGGAAGGCGGGATCTGAAATGACAGGAGAGTTTAGATGAGCCACCAAACAAACAATAATAGAAGTGTCTAACTTGTGACAGACTGACAGGATTAAGATCGAGTATATTAGAGGGACGGATCAGGTTAAACAGTCTGGAGACAAAGTGAGAGGCCAGATTGAGATGGTTTGGACATTTGCAAAGGAGAGATGCTGGGTATATCTGGAGAAGTATGCTATCTGAAGGTAGAGGTGCCAGACAAAAGAAAAGGCAAGAATGTGGTTTATAGATATGGTGAAGACGACATGCAGGTGATTGGCATGAGAGAGAGAATGCATACAGTATAAGAGATTAAAACAAGTTATCTGCAGTAGTGACCCATACCTCAAGAAGCCAGAGTGAGAACATGTAGGGAGGTATTTATCATTAAGATACCTTAGCTGCCCTCTCATTGAGTCCTAATCCACCAAATATCACAAAAAGGGCTCCATCCTATAAAAATGTATTTTGTCTCACTCCTAGAGAAGTCTCTCATTTTAGGCATTCAAATGATTGAAGATCCTGATACAAATTACTTATGTAAATGCTCTTTTCTCCATTTTCAGAATATAAATAATATTTCTGCTCTTCCACTTGACTTAAATCGAAGCTGTTCCACTGGGATGATTCAACCTTCAATTGTTTGTCATTCATGAACAATTGAGAATCTTTCAGACCGTTTCTCCTGGGGGGGGCATCTTTGAATAGTTGATGGTTTAGAGATATAAAACACAACCTCCTGTTCTTTGCAAAATCAAGTGGTTAATCACCAACGATGTGCTTTGACACGAGCTAATCTTTTTTTAAAGGTCATTTTTTGCATTTAATTCCATGGGAACTGTTGGTAAGAGTGATAACTGAAGTCTTTGTTTTTGTTCAGATTCTGGAGGAGGCTTAGTCGATTCATGAGTAAAGTCAACCCAGAACCCAACCTCATCCACATAATGGGATGCTACGTCCTGGGCAACCCTAACGGAGAGAAGGTAAACAGAGGCTGACGCAAGAAGACACACCATCACACACACTCTCACAACCTATAACACAGAAGCTCTACTTTACCCTAATTACATGTCAGGCCAGAGGACGTTTAGTTCACAGAAAAGATGGTGACATTTGGTGTCGCCATAATACCATTTTGAGTTCACAATTTTAGTGGTCAAATTAATTCCCTAAAATGAAAATATATAAAAGTCAGTAATAGTACAAAAAGAGTCATTACATTTATGAAAAGATGCAACTAGATTTTGACAAACAAAAAGTCCAAAAGCTATATTTATATTAGGACATTTATTTTGTCCAAATAACACTGTAATCTTACAATTATGATAACATCGCTACACTCAAGCAAAGAGTATTTCACAGAAGATACTAATGTCATTTAAAAATTAACACATATGTCAGCTATGGACTGGTTTTGCTCCAGTGTTTAAGTTGCAGTAGCTTTGCAAGTGGCATAGCAGTTATCTTCTGAAGCTAATGCATAGCGCATCGAAACTATAACAACATGGCAGGTCTATGTAGATATTACATAAAGCCCGCAAGTACTAAGGTCGGCTAAGGCTGTTTGTGTTTGTTCAAAGAAAGCTAAATGAAGGACACTGTGGTTTCTCATTTAATTATTTCTCAGTAATGCACATGCAAGCCAGTTGCAATACCAATTGTCTTCACTTTTATCACATTGCTGGAATGTGGTAAACAAAATGACTTTGTAAAGTAATCACATATTTAGTGAGACACCTTTATCCCACATTGAATGAAAGAATGTAAACACAGTTTCTCTGGAGGATACAGGCAGACAATGTTCAACAGCGGTGAAATCTGATTCCCAACAATTCATTACTTCCTTCCTGTACACACCGTGGCCCAGGTAGAGTAGATCTGGCAATTCATTCATAACAAGGTCTCTGTTGATTTACGTGTTCAAAACGTCAGATTTATGTGCCACGCAAACTGATTTAATAAATTAGCCTGCCCGAGGTGTAAAGACGTTTTGTCTCCTATCATTAAAGTGAGTGCTTCCTTGTGCTCGCTCGTGCCTCGCTTTGTTCTCCCCCGCTAGTTTTTCTGTCTGCTGCCCTGTGCTTTCATATTTCTTTTCATAGCGTCGCGTTAGTCTGATAATCACCACACGTTCATCCCGGCTGCCTCCGTTTCTAGCTCTTTCTTCCTCAACATGTGGGACTATTACCTCACTCTGTGTGATGTCACTGGATGAAGCACACAGGCTGAGTAATGATGCACCTCTCTCTACCTGACAGGAACAAACAATAAGACACAACCCAAAAAATCGAAATCAAAGCAGACAAACAAACTGGCAGACACACAGAGGAACGACATAGCCAGCGGGGTTTGTCTGACCTAGCTGTCTGTTCCAGTCATGTCTGCCAAAATACTTTGTTATATAAAGTGGGTCTCTCTTGGGTAGATGGAGAGACTGGAAGTCTGCAGTACAGTGTGCAGAGTGACATCTCCCCCCCTGCAGACAAACACAGGCACCTGCCTCAACAGAGCTTCAATTCCAAAACAACAATATTGGTGGGATTCATATTTCACTCAAAGCTTGGTCCCAAGATCTCAAAGTGATATTTTCTCACGCTGGAGGCTAAATGTCATCTAAACTACAGTTGATGAGTATTTGTTTATACCTCCCTAGAGTACACTCATACAATTACAAAGTGATTTTACGAGAGACCCTATAACAAGTGTTTTTAATCAAACGTGTTCTCCATTATACACTATATGGGGAAAAGTGTGGTCACTTTAGTACACAGTTCATTTGATGTGCTAAAACAGCATCCAAACTCCAAGAAAGTCTTTAAACTTCTCAAATATCTTTTGGTCCTATATCGTTTTTCTCTAACATTTCGTATTTTCTTTACTTTCTTAATCATATAAACAGCCATAGAAAAGCCCATCATCAACAGAGAACATCACTCCCAGCCGCTCTATCTGCCAAAGCATAAATGGAGTCAGATTGGGTCCCCGTTTTATTCATTTTGAAACAGGAAGGATCAATGCCAAATGATGAACTACAGACAGCATAAACCAATGGCTTGCAAACACCACGTCGCTGTACATGACTTAAATAATAACTAAGAGGTTATCTTAAACACACATGATGTGCTCAAGATGCTTGAGAGGAGGTCTCAAGTAACATACTGCAATTTCACACACACTCACTCGCTGTATATTCACATGCTGCATGTCACTGTATCTGCAGTTGTGCTTCTTGATTGGCTATAACAATTGATATGTATTAAGCTTATGCTGTTAATACAGACATGAAGGCATAATAGTCTCGGCTGACTTTAATAGAGAAGTAAATTAAACTACCCCCTCCCTGTTTGAAAACATATTAGTTTATTTATGATTAATACAAATGACTCAGCAAATACCAAAGGGGTCTAGCCTGTTCATTACAGCAAGAGCTGATTTTGTAATAATAATCATCTCCAATATAATATTGTCTTGTTCTGGGGTTCTTTCATTGATATGAATGTCATTTAATCTAAGAAATGAACATTTGCCACAGTTCTGAACATTCAAAGGAGCTCCAATTTGCTGATATTAGGGGAGGGGTGAAATGCTTCTGCTCTGCAGTAAAAAAGAAAACCACAGTTATAACTCTGTGAAATGTGGAGCAGGCTGCTTTTCAGTTTCTAACACCAAAGCACTTAGGGCTTGTCAGTTTTGAGACACAGCGTTGAGGATGAAAACATATAGGCTGGAGCAGCAGAGCAGCAGGGGAACAGGTCAGCCAGGCAGTCTGACCTACTTTTCTCATTCAGAGTTGTTTAAGCATGTTGTTTCGTCAGCACAAATTCTGCCTCAGTCTTGGCATCAATAGCCTCAGAGGACAGAAAGGAAACAACCCAACATTAATAGGGTCCAAGCACAACAACATTTCTTGCATGAAAAGCAAACATAACACTAAAAAACAGCAACAAATGTAAGAAATATCTATCTATCAAATGGGTATTCACAATATATATTTTCCGGCGCATTACACTCCATGCAGGAAGTAATCCTCACTCTATCGCCAAGTCTCCAATGGCCACGGCAATCCACTGCAGCGTCAAGCGGCATCCCCCCCCCCCTCGAAGTGCATGAGATATTTGTTTTTTGCCTCCAGCTCTCTGCACTACAGACTCGGCACACCTCCTGCGTCTCCCCAAACATTCTTTCCGCCACATCTGGCATGAAGCCATCTTCTTTTAACTTTTTCAAAGGACTGCAAACACGGAGGAATGAAAGCTGCTCTTTTCATCGTCACCTCCATTCTGACATCACAAAGTGAAGAAGAAAAGCGCATGTGGCCCTTTGATCTCTTTGACAGAGGGGTATTCCATGTGAACAAATTGGAGCAAGAAATCAGTCAGCTTCAATTTTTAATGTGCACGTGTCTGTGAGAAACTCCAGAATAGATTACTGAGAAACCCCAAATCACTGTAATGCTCCAATCAAACTGTCATTATGTAATTAGGGCTGCAATTGATTTATTTGACTGAATAAGGAAAACATATTATATTGCCATCAAAGTCTTTATATGCTTGTTCCAACAGTTCCAGAATATTTCATCGACACTGAGAAAAATCTACAAATTCTCACATCTGAATAGCAGGAAGCAGTCAGTGTCCTCCATTCATTTTTTAAATGCTGCATTTAATATTGTGGTTTAGGGAAAAACACTCTAATTTACAGATAAGTTCAAGCTTTGATTTGAATATTTTCGTTTAATTTCTTCCTAAACATGAATAGGATAATGAGGTGCTTCTGTAACCTTTTAGAAGCTCTGCTGTTTCACGGAAAAGCAGAATCAGAATTCTGCACAGCGGTTATGCTTTTTTGCAGTTGATACCTCCTTGTTACCTGCTCGAGAATGTGCACGTCTCTTTGGCGGTAATGAGCAGGATTCATAGCCGTTCTTGAGTGTGTTGTTATGTTTGTGTCTGAGTGTGTGTTGTGTATGAAGATGCAGGCTTCCCAGTGGGATTAATTGCTGTTTGCTTCCTTATCTCGTCCCAACAGCTGTTTCAGAAACTGAAGAATCTGATGAGGCCTTATTCTGTCGAGTTCGGGTCGCCGCTGGAGCTGTCTGCTCAGGGTGGGTATGAACAAAACACCCCGACACACACATCAAACAGTCAAACGAATACACACATGATGCGTGTATGAAAGACAAATCGCTGTCTATCATTAACATGTAGAGGAGGAATTTACTCAAACAGCTTCTCCATTTTTCAAAAACATGAACATGCTTTGATAAGACGTTTGAAAATGCAAAAGATCCAAGACATAGACTTCAAACTCAATTATTCACAACGACGACCACCAACCTTATTGCCACCAGAATTTGGTTTCTTATCAATATTAAGAAATGCTCTTTAATATATCTGGACAGATGCAAAGTGTTGATATTGTATGTATTTGCAAAGGCTAGCTGTCCATAGCAACTGAAGCATGATACATGTTTGTATGGTTATAGTTAGTTGGGCACGCACTGATCTTAGTTTAGATTAGGGAAAGGGTCAGTTCCGGACATCCAAGTTTATGTCATGGATTTTTTGACCTTTCAAAATCCTATAGGATATTTTCAGAAACGTAGTAATTAATTAACATCTTCAATGTTGTAACCCATCTGCAATGAATACTATCCCAATGTCTTAATATTAGAAACAAATATGTTAAAATAATAAATGATCCTCCTAACAGTATAGTCAAAATATCATGGTTGTTGTTTTTTCAGTTCTAAAGCTACATTTAGCAAGATCTGTGGGACACCATTTTGTGTGCAGGACAAAATCATTTCAAGACATGATAGGACTATTTTAATACGAGTAATAATTCAAATGTTGTTGAGATAAAGTAAAGAAATATGTGAGATATCAATTTAAAAATACTCTTGGTCTTGTAAAAAAAGTTTTGGAGTAATTGGATTCAGCAACAACAATTTCCATGAATGCAAATGATCCTTTCTCTCATGGGATTTCAGTGCAAACTTTGAACCCAAACCATTATAAAATAACCAACTTATCAGGATTAGAAAACACACAACTACTTTTAAAATAGGTTGACCAAGAAAATCCATGACAAGGACTTTGAGGTCTTAGTGAAATTATATGGAAAATGGTAAAACAAAAAAGTGATATTCTGCTCTCTTAATGGTTGAATAATGATGTTCCCGTCTCGTTTACCAATCAAGGCAAAGAGCTGATTGAGCTGTACTTCGACTTCCGCCTCTACCGGCTCTGGAAGACCCGCCAGCACTCCAAACTCTTGGACTATGAGGAATTTTTGTGACGAAAAAACCTGGATAATGGGCGCAGCAGAGCCCCCCAGGAACCCGTCCAAAAGCGATCCAATGACTGAACATTTGCTCAACTATAGCGCTCGACCCGACACATTTAAACACTCATACCTGCTTTCATCCTGGAGAGGACTGGGAGAAGAGGAGGATGTGAAGGCAGGCAGGATTGAGGAGGCTGAAGACAAAATCAATTATGCTGTGCCTCAGCTCCTCCTCATTTTCAGAGTAAGGATCAAAGACTAACAAAAAGGGCCGAAAAAATACACAAAAGAAAAAAAATGAGGAAAGATCAGAGAAAACTGGGCTGTCCAAGTCTTAGTCACCAACTCCATTTGCATCTTGAAGGCAAAGGAGAAACAAAAAATCTATTCATAAAAAAAGCTCATTTTAGTCACCCCTCTATCGCAAAAAGACATTTTCTGAGGCTTATGGGCTTCAGCAAAATCTCATTCTGCAATAATGTGGTTCTGTGATTAGACTGGACCTCTCAGACCCCGAGACATACATATACATAAATAATCCATGTGTCGATGTGTGTATATACCACATGAATATATTAGCATAGCTTTAGTCATGCAAATAATACTCTATATGAGAATAATGATGCATCATTTATTTTTGATGTGCATTGTTGTGCAGTTTCATATGGAAATACTTTGGAATAACTCAGGTTTTAGCCATGAAGTACTTCATCTGTTGGTCCATTCTATCAAGATATTGTAATCGTCATCACCATTGCTTGGAATGAATGTATTACCTCTCTGGAAATGTATCTTCAGTTTGAGGAATTGAGCTTCATGTTTTGGTTTAAAAAAAAAAAAAAAGTAGAAAAAAAAGTGCTGATTTTGTGAGAGTGTGTGTGGGAGTATTTTCCATGTAAAAAAAACATGAAGATGTTGTGTGTATTTCTCTTTCTGCTCTTCTGTTAAAGCAAAAATGTTCATCACCTTCACTTGCCATTTCTCTCTCTTCCCGTCACACACATACGCAAATACAGTCTAGCATGGTTCATGATGTCAAGAGGGATGTAACAGCCATCCAAGAGCTCCTGCCACTGCAGTGGAGGAGTCGCCCTATTGATCCCTGCTACTCTTCTGCAGAAGGTCCGAGCCACTTAGTCGGCCCCTGTCAGCCGAGCCAGCTGCTCTCACTATCTGCCAAACACTCTTGGCATATCTTAATGGCAGGCAAACGTGTCTCCGCCACCTCGTATATCACTGGGCTGAGATCCAGTCTGAGGACCGGAGTTCTCTGAATTAAACTGATCTGCCAGGGGTTTAAGCTGTTAACAGCCCCCTGCCACCCCTGCCAGGTGGTAAAAAGGCCAGGAATATGCACAGTGTGTGTGTGTGTGTGTGTGTGTGTGTGTGTGTGTGTGTGTGTGTGTGTGTGTGTGTGTGTGTGTGTGTGTGTGTGTGTGTGTGTGTGTGTGTGTGTGTGTGTGTGTGTGTGTGTGTGTGTGTGTGTGTGTGTGTGTGTGTGTGTGTGTGTGTGTGTGTGTGTGTGTGTGTGTGAGAGACAGCACACCACCTGAGTGACAAGAGCTGTCTCACGTGAAAGATGGCGAAATGTGGAGAGCAGCCACTAAGCCGAAATCTGAAAACATTGCTTATACACACACGAACAGAAACACTGGGGCTGGGACAAAAAGACATTTAAGAAGTCAATACATCGGGATATGTGAAAGGGGTCCACAGATTGTACCAATAAAAAGACAGTTTACCCATCGTGAAGAACTCAGTCTGTGAACACATTATCTGTATGCTTGTCTGTGGGGGACTCAGGCCAAAATAACCCTGTTGATGTCATCAAATGTATCTCAGTTTCAGCTTATGACAATTACCAGGCCTACTATCAAGTTTATTTAATGGCAAGTGACAAAGGACTTGGGGCTTGACTTATAGAAGGGATATCTCATAGTCTCTATAGTATATAGTTAAGCATTACTAAATCACTAGGTCAAACTATCTTTAGCAAAGCCAAGATAATGTGCTTCACCATTGAAACGGGGACAGTGACACTCTAAGAGCACAGAAAATCTCAACACTCAGTTTATTTGATTTCTCAGGTTGACATGTTTCTGTGAAGGCCCTTATGAAGGCAGATCTGCTTAAAATTCCATTGAGCTTTTGTACTTATGGAGTTCTGCAATCCCAGTTTTTTTGTCTGTTTCTAACGACATGCTGCTGCATTTCGGCCATAACTTTACCAAATGTGGCAGCGTTCCAAGGAGACATTGCTAAGTCACGCAACGGCTCACTGCTCAGCCAATCACAGCGGAGTCCTGTAATGACATCGGCCCCTGAATGTCAGTGAAAACCTCGCTGCAGAGCAACCCTTGCTAAGTAGGATTTTAAACCAGTCATTGAGTCTCTGCATAATTCATTGGCGTGCAGAACGTTTACAGAGTGCATGAGGAATAATATTTGTGTTATTTAATAGATTGACCCAAGCCCTTCATAACACACATAAATATACAAACAAACTCACAAACACAGATACTCTTGATCTGTGTATGGCAAACACATTTCCATTTGTCCTTATTTGTGTGGATGTGTTCATATTTGGAGCACTATGTGGGGGCTTTTTTTTCTGTTAAAGTCAACCAGCCTCACTGGAGTGCTCTCTTCTAACAAAACTCTGCTTTTATTTGTGCGTGCCCTCTCTCTGACATTGCAGTGCTAGCCTACAGTTTGTCTGGCACAGACAATTGCTCTCTCAGCCTGAGTCACGCAGAACATGTTTTCACTCCAGATTTAAAGGCCAAACACCTGTCATATTTCATTGAGCCGTGTTCATTCCAGCAGAAGCATTGCTGCTGAACGGTTTTCGGTTTTCTCAACATAACTCCATGGTATACTTTTAATTCAAAATCTAGCAGCGATTATATGGATTCAGTCAAGTCGGAAAATGTATTTCTCATGCCATAGAAACTGTCTATAAAGATATTAATGGTAATACCTTTTCTGTTATATTTCTTGGGCTGAACTGACCGTGATGTGAAGAGCACTCTGACTCAGGAGTTTGAGAGAGCTTTGATATTTTCTTCTTCAGCAAAAAATCCCACAACATTTCACCGGAAATCTAATTAAAGATGCAAACGTGTCCAATTGTCCTTCTCAATCTGCGTTGTATTATTTGCCTTTGTATTCCATTTCACATGGTGGGGAAATCAGCGGGGAAATCAGCGGGGAAATCAGCGGGGAAATCAGCGGGGGAATCTGAGAAAAAAATCGTATTTCAAGAATTTTTCAATCTCCACCATCATTAGTACTCTTTGTAAATGAACGAGGTTCTGGCCTTTCCCCATTTCAAACAAAGAAGTGGAATCATTTTGGCTTGGAAAACCTGATAAAACCTCACTACTGCCAACAAACAGGCCTTTTCCCATTGTTCTGCAATATCTAATTTTAATTGGAAAACATCTTACACTAAACTGCTAACTGCTGCAACTGCTACGATCCAAAAAGAAGTGTGAATATGGTTCATTTCATGTAATAGATAAATAAGTAAGTGGCCAATGCCTATTGATCAAAGGAAAAGCCAAGTGAGCAACTTCAACCGTATTCCCAGTCCAACATCTACCAAGTGGCTTCTTCCTGACTCGTGCAAAGCGGTAGCAGAATCGATGAAAGGTAGATAGAAGAGGCATATGTTTAATCACCAGAAGGGAAACATGTCATAGAGTTCTTTCTAGAGTAAAACTCAGTCCAGCCCCAGTGCCAGAAATGAGTTAGAATAGCAAGGAAACAGAAAGAGATGTCAACAAAAACACACATTTCTCATTATTTTTGTCTTAGCAGCATTAGCATGTAGAATTGCAGATAAAGCAGTCTTGATCCAGAGGAAGTACTTCTGCGGTACCTTATCTCCCCGTCCCAGAAACCCCTCAATCCCTAATCTCCGTGCACTTGCCTTTCACGCACTCTGCTTAGCTTAGCTTTTCCACCTCCATCTCGCTTTCCTTTCTCCACTTGAAGCAGAATGTAAGTTTGATATGCAAACATCACAGACAGTTTGTTAATATTCAAGTGCAATTCTTTCAGCACAGTCCCCTGAAACTCCTGATTTTAAAGACCACCAATGCGCCAACAACGGTTTACACATTTCCCTTTCACCTGTTTCTTGGAGGGGGCAGAAACAAACAAGACAGAGAAAAAACTGTTGATTGATAATGAATATGTGTGTGTGTAAAGAAAGTAAAACATTATGTTAACTCAAACATCATTGAAGCAAGCATCCCACTAAGTATTCAACTTAAAGCAGGTGTTATCTTAAGCTGTTCTCCTGAGTCCTTCAAGGTCAAAAAGCATTGAACCCCCGGAGGCTACAAACTGCGGAGTCATGAAAAGGCCAAGCCTGGTTTAACGTTGATGAATGTGGTACATACTAGGACTTGTGTTTTATACCTGTGTTTTATGGTAGGATAAGTTATGTTGCATACATTTACTTCATTAATCAGATAGAATTACTTTTTTTGTTAGCGTTCATTTACAACTTTAATCTCTGGTTTTCTCCTCAAATATTAACCCTTCACCGCTGGCTTCTCAATAGAGTTTTCTTTACCTATACTGGCCCTACAGTATATTTGAGTCAAAGACAACACACTAAGAAAATAACATAAAAAGGTAAGTCATCATACTGTTGTCTCAATCAATGTAAGCAATCTAATACAAAAATTAATTGAATTCTTATTCACAAGGGCATTCAAGTTCCCTGCTTCTTATCCTCCTTCTTATTCCACTTAAAAACCAATACAGCCCCTTGGACAATCAGGATTCCTAGTGAGGGTTATGGACGAATAAAAAAGAGGAAAAGTTAACATTTCGAGGAACGGAGTAGTCACATAACACAGATGATATGTTCCTTCTTGGCTGTGACCCAGTCACTGTGACAATAAACCACGCTCAGCACAGAAGAGAGCTACAATAATAAACTTCCTTGCAAAACCAGCAGATAATCCGACAGCAGTTTATAGACTCTACTCAGTCTACTGTATGAGAAATGGGAGCCACTGATGTTGACTGACTGTTATATACTGCAAATGCATACAACCTGGTCTTTACACAGCTGAATATATTTCATATTCAGCAGCGAGCTAAGAAACAGATAATTAGGAATTTAAAAATATTGAAATTACAAGGAGGCCATCTCTACTCATAGGAAATGATTTGTAGTGTGCTTAGCAACAGGTGACTATCAGTATACATTAAAGACGAACCAGGAGATCAGCTATTAAGGTATTCTAAATGGTATTATGAAGTATTTCTCTGATGCTCAGCTGAATGCATCTGATTGCCAAGAATGGCCATTGTTGAGTTTCCCATCAGAGCCTGTGTAGGAGTACCTGATCCTTGGAAATCAAAGGAAACAACCATGGTTGCCATGAAACCAGTTCAGCTGAACAACACTTAAACAATAATGGCACTTCTTCTTTACAATGTAAAGCATGAGAGCATCATAGGCCAAACAACCACTATAAAATAACTGAGCTCAGCCACTCCAAGATATGTAGCCTATTATGTGTAACATATAAAAATGCAGGAGCCAATCTTAGAGATAGATGAAAAGAGCATAAAACACACAAACAGCAAAAGAATAGAGAGAAGACATAATATCAGGTGTTAGTAAAAGCAGTATTTACCTCTGTGAAGTTAGTTGTGGTTGCTGCTAACCTAACCGGTTAGTTTTCTGGCAGGTTGGCTTCACAACAGGACTGGTGAACACGCGTGACAGCGAACATGCATGTTTTTTCCATAAAGGCTTCCAGTAGTAACACAGTGCGGTTGTTTTAGGCTAACCTTTAACGCAGCGAACTACTGTTTATAGTCTTTGTTTAGCATGTTTCCAGCAGCGTCATGTTAGCTAACGGAGAGCAGGCTTGGTTACGGCAACAGCTGACACGCGGAGGTTTAAATACCCCGCCTCATTACGAAGGGTGCGTTTGATATCGTGTAGGCTACAGCCGCTTGACAAATCTATGAAATAGCAACTCCACCTTGTATACTCTGTTACAAGCACGAATTCATTTTTGAATGCAAGACAAAGTAGACTAGGTCATCAAAATATAGTAGTATAATAGTTTATCTTAATCTTGTATTACTTGATATTTTGTATGTTGATTATGTTCTGTTTAATTATTCTAAACATGCAAAGTAAGAGGTAGTCTACAGTATTTTCTCACAAACCTAGCCTAAAAGTGAAATACACTGAGTAATTTACTTATTTATTTGCTCCTCAGGATAATTGTCTGTGTGAAATAGCCTGCAGGCTTCATTAAAGTAATATCTTCTTGATATTGTATTAATCTTGGAAGATGGCATAACAGCACAGTTCAGGACCCAAAGATGCATTTACACCACATCTTATACGACCAACATTACGCTGTTTGGTACAGTGAGCTTCGTTTATAATGCCCAAGAGACTTGACCAATTTCAAACCTGGCCTTTGGATTCCTTTTATGCTGATGTTCTGATGTTTATGGCCGTATGTTATTGATGTTCACTCTGTTTTGCACAGTTCTTCACACTCATGAGATTTATAACCCACTGTATCAGACAGCAGTCCCTAATTGGATTTGAGTCTGATTAAAAAAACGATTATGCTATGCACATAAGTCCATTTGTCCTGTATCTGATTAGTAAATTTAATTTTTGGTGCGTTTCAGTTATATCAACCTTATATATTCATATTCACCTTAGTGTGAAACTATAATTTACTTTCTACATTTATTTTTCTTTACTCATAAAGTAAAAATAATTGAGAAGTGAAGAGTTATCAATCATTTGAGTCTTTCAAATAAAGTTAAACAACAACAGTACAAGGAAATTAGCACAAGAGGTCAGTGTCACACTCTGAGTCCCAAGATGTGTAAAAAGCCCTGAGTGTGAAGAGTGAAGGTCATATTCTTGCACATCAACACTTTTTCACACTAAAAACTGACAAGTGCAGTGTGAAAACCAGGCAGCACAGAGGCAGCAAGGGACAAATAAAATCAACATCATGGATACAATCTTTAATGAAAATATCATCACTAAAAATGCCCAAAAATGAATATCTGGATATCATTTAGTTTCTTTAGTGGCACATGAATCACTATTTGTCAACTCTTTCTAACATATTCTTGTTTCTTACTTTTTGGAGGACAAAAAATCGTTACATTTATATATTGAATCTTACGGAAGAGGATTAGGGCCAGCCACATGAAAAAAAAAAAAAGTCAGAATTATATTATTATTATTTTTATCCTCCAAAACATTTTTCATGTGGCTGGCCCTAATCCTCTTCCGTATTTTCTCAATGTAAAAATGCCTTTGAATATTTAAAACCACAAATTCACAAGATGACATGGTCACACTTTTTCTTTAAGTAAACTTGCTTAACATCAGCATCTAGTGGCAACCCAAGGTACTTTAGTTTTTTTTTTTTACATTTAAATGCAGGTGTCCTCCTTAAAAAAACGAGCTGTCATGCAACAAATGGCCCATTTAATGTGTACAGTATGAATCCAGCAGAAGTTAAAATGCATTCAATTTAAAGCAAACTATGGCACATGTGTTCTATTGTAATATACAGGGAAGGAGCACAGTGTGATATTCAGGCTCTCAGGAGTATCCTACAGCCTGTGAAATATTATGGTACACAGCACACACTAGTGGTGTATTTCAGGAACTGTTGATACAAAGCTCAAAAACATCAGAAAGGCAATAATATTTTATTCAAAGATGAACAAGATACAGTGTGTATAGAATAATTAGTTTAAAGGTCTCGTTCATGTTTTATCAAGGACCTCTCATGCTATGACAATACAGTGGTATGTGTTCAGTATGTTGGCATGCATTTTAGGGGAGAAGCACCCCCAAAGCTCAAATAAATGTACACTACAGAATGCAAAGCCATGTGATTAATAAAGGTAAATCACTTAGCCTGGCCCTCTGACAAAAAAGGGAATTTAAAACCAACAACAAGTTCAAATATTATATATAAAATGTTTAATCTTACAGCTTTTCTGTGGCTTGCACCAGTCAGACCCAAACTGTTCATCGGTTTATTCTTGATGCTCATGAAGGGCAAAACTACTTTCAAAAGGGGAAGTTCAATTCATCTTGTACAACAAAAGCAACTCATTCAGAATGTAAAATGTCTGTGAATGTTTAAATGAGGTGACATTTTAAAGTATAACACAAATTGAGGCATGCCTGCAGCAGCTACCTGTCTTACTAAAGGGCATCGAAACATAATTGGCTATCATTATTGAGCAATATCATTAAGTTAAGTTATCATTAAGTACAGAGAAAATGGATTTGGAGCACTTTACTGTAAGGAGCACAACCTAATTGCATCATTTTGGAAATACATGGGTAAACAAAACCAATTAGAATCAGTCACATCCAGCCACATCGTATGCATAGTGCTAGTCTTAGAAAACTGACAGTCGAGAGCGACATGCAGGTAGTGAGTACAAATAATCACAGTCCCTTTCTCATACATTCAACACAAGAGTGCTGAATAATTGAAATGTGGAAGCATTACATGTTATATTTAATATTGTATCAATATTCTATGTTGGAGATGCTTTATCTACATTTACACTAATGTATTTTAGAAAACAAAGGGGGGGGGAAAGGTGAAAAAAATTTTTTACTGCTTTGGGATCTTCTAAAAGTAAAACATCAATTCAAAAGTAATTTACAATTCATTTGAAATATTTGCAGGGCGGCCTTGATTAAAGATGACTGTTTTTTTTCTACATCATGCATAGATTTGTACAAAGAGCCTGCAGCTGCACTATGCCTCCTACTCAAGACGTACATTAGTGGCCAGCTCTAAGAACAAAAGTAGTTTAAAGGTTCGTTTTTCTTTACTGTACTCTACTTTACAAAGGTAGACATAATTTGACTTTTTTTGGTGTCCTGAAAATGTGCAGTTTTGAAAAAAACACCAGTAATTCACAATTTCAACTTGAGGTTCAATAGTTATGATTTTCAGTTTTAACTACATTAGAAAACATCCACCGTAGGAAGTGGAACAAATACATGACACAGTTGAAACTCAGCATAACAACACACAACCATATAACTGGAAAAGTAAAAAACAAACACATTTGAACCATTGCAGACAGATTGTTTCTACCAACACATTCGTTTTTTTCCTCATGTGCATTTGGTAAATCAGTACCATCCTTACTCAATTTGTTGTAACT
Organism: Notothenia rossii; assembly: GCF_949606895.1. Taxonomy (NCBI): domain Eukaryota; kingdom Metazoa; phylum Chordata; class Actinopteri; order Perciformes; family Nototheniidae; genus Notothenia; species Notothenia rossii. Next base: position 47,215,013 of record NC_136910.1, read on the forward strand.
CTATCACTTTAAAAAATATACAGCAAACACCTAAAATCATATCAAAAGCTTTACTAAAAGAACTTGCTTTGCAAAGAAATGATCTAATTATCTTCTATGCTCACAAAACACTATATATCAACTATTTTAAAGCTTTCTATTGATTGTAGTAAATTCATAAAGAGACGGTGAAAATTGCGTCAAACAAGTATGAGCGTGCAAATGTATCATACAGTAGCTTATAGGGTGTTTGCATTGGGAACGTAAACACATGCATTCAATGAAGTAAACATTTCTTCACTCCCCTTTTTTCATTTTGGGAAAACCGTATAGATTCTTCACTTTTAAATATGTTACAAAACTGCGCCCGGCTCCTCTGAAGCAGAGAGAACCAGACAATCATCGTCAAGACAACCTGCTCTCCTACAGAGGAAGTCGAGGTGAGGATGAAGACAACCATCCTTCCTCATAACACCCATCACCATCGCCTGTTCCCGTGCCCTGTATACCTGAAAGAATTGTCGAGTAAAGACAAGGAGAACACAAGTGGCTAGACTACAAGGAAAACTCTGTACAGTTGAAGCCTGAGACAAAGCATGCTGGGACTATATACGCATGAGGGATGAAGAGGGGCAGAGTGGGTCAGGCAATAAATGATGAAGAGGATGCTCTCATGGAACAATCCAACCCACAACCTGCAAACTGAGCCTTTTTAAGAGGAGAGGAAATCTTTAAAATTGTTCATAGATCCTTAACTTCTTTTTTTTTCTGCGCCCGCCGTACGTCCATCTTTCAGGAAATGTACACAAGTGTGAGCTGCCAGTATAAAACTGTGAGTAAAGGGGTGTGTTTGCAGGCAGGAAGATAACACGGCGCGTGAGGAAGCCTCTGCATCAGGAGAGAGCCTCGTCCTCTCCCACGTAGGGCAGCTCCAACGTCCTCATGCCGTCGCCACTCTCCTGTTTCCTAAGAAACACACCAGAGACACAGCATTTAAAGCACAGCACCGAAGGAACGGACAAAATAGCTAGTTAGGTAAGCTACGTTAAAGGGGACCTATCATGCAAAATGCACTTTTGTACGTCTTTTATACGTGAATATGTGTCCCCGGTGTGTCAGAAAACACAACCCTCTCTCTTTCCTCCATACCCAAATCTCTAAAAACGGGGCTGCAACGGATCTGATACAGACTGATCCAGATTTGAAATTGTTCTGACGTCAGAAACGGGGTGCTCCGCCCATATGGGCAACTCTCCACCAATCAGGGGAATGAGAGGTTGCGTGGCATGGTAACAGCATGGTAACATGACGCTCGTGCCCCGCCCCCCTCCTTTGCAGGGGGGCGTGGTCAGCTGCAGCTCATTTGCCACGGAATCAGCCCTTGTGAAGACAGGGCTGGAATAGAGCGAAATGAGGCATGGCTAAAATGCATGGTCTGTTTAGTATTTTGAAAAAAAAACTTCACAGACATGTTTTTATAGGTATGGCCCTACAATATATTATTCAAATATAGCATGATAGGTCCACTTTAAGGAACTGAAGCCAAACGTTTAATTGTTACATAATGCGAGGCAGCGAGCACTGAGGAAACGCTGTTGGGCAAGTTTACACATCAGACACAAGGGGAAACTGAAGAAAATAAAGAAAAGGGGAAAAAACGAGGGGGGATGTTCTAAGAAGTGAATCATTTATGTCGAGGAGAGACACAACAGCTATTAGTTTACAGCTCCTTTGGATAAGGGTGGAGAGGGCTTTATGAAAAAGAACATCTTTATTTATTATACAACGTATTTAAGGCACCTCAAAAAGGTGTTCCTGAAAAACCAATATCTGTTGTTCAAGTGCACAATATATTTAGTATAGTTTCACAGCTTTACCTTGACAAGAGGCAGCCATAGAGGAAACTGAAGCCATTATGGTATATTCTCAAAGCACTAGGCTTCATTGATAAAAACAGTCATTGTACATCACAGAACACAGAGTTTTCCTGCTCTTCCACACCTATGACTGTATTTTTTGTTTGTGTTGTTGTTTGTTGCGTTTAAAGGGCAAGTTTTGAATCACCAAAGTCAAACAATAACACAAGCAAACATCAAGGAAACGGTAAACCGGCAGCATCTGTGTCTGTGTGTCTCCATCTGAATGGGCTGTCCAATGGCTAGGTGAAATTGTGGAATATGAAAAATGTTCCTAAACACGCTTAAACTGATAATAATTGTTTAAGATGGGTATTTATTTTTGGTGGCTCAAATATTTACGTGTTGCTGCGGCACCCGTCCATGGCAGTCCATTGTTTTGCTACCAGCCCAATTTTTGTATGCATAATTCCGCAAAACACTGTAGTCTAATAAAGCTCTAACTGAAAAAATAAATGTATTTACTTTAATTTGTTATAAAGTTAAATGGGATTTTCTGCACCACAGCTTCACCCAAAGCTTCATCGGAAATAAAATATAAAGCAAATCATAATACAGATACTACTGGCTCTAAAAAACAGCGCAACCTTTCCCAAACATGGCTTCTCCAGACACCGTAACGAGCACAGGCTAGTTTACAAACTGGAGCATTTGGCCATCAAAGCCATATTGAGAAATACAGCTGCTTATATCATGCCGGGGATCTTAAAGTAAACTATCTGCAGCACTACAGCAGGCAGCGTTCTCCTGAGGTTATTTACCTTGTTTGGTTACAATGAATGTAGCAGTATCTCACATTGCCTGCTCTGCCTTTCCTGCAGGCCAGGAGGGGGGGGGGGGGAGAGACGTAATAACAGGATACTTGACAAACATTAGCTCGCTTTAATATCACAGTACAAGAGGACCCAGCAGCTCTAAATGAGATTATGCTAGTGATAGCACAAGCTATTTACTCTTTATATGACTGCAAAACAATCCTTACGTGAGCGTTGGCCCCGGAGCACCCAGGCTGCTGCGGTCCTCTTTACGGGCCCAGTCAAAGGGGTTCCCAAAGGAGCGCCTCCTCAGCATGGTCCTCACCATGATCTGGAACAGAAAAGTCAACAATAACACACCCATCAGAAAACCATGCTATTATTTGTATTTACTTGCACTATTTCGTCGCTTTTATTTGTTCTATGTCCTATATATATATGTTGATCTGTTGGAGGAGCCTGTGAGCTAAGTTTTTCATTGCCATATCTACACTGTTGTTAATGTGCAAATATCAATAAAGCCTTGAACTGATTTGAATAAATATGCTAAGAAATGTTAAGTAAAAAAAGATCCCCTGGTCCTGGAGTTATTCTAACCGGAATATTGTTTGTTTTTAAACTTCATAATGAGCATACATTTCCACTCAGGCTGTAATAGCATTTATTATAGCATTTATATGATATATATACTGTTTATTACAAGAGGCCAAAGTCAAGTATTATATTCAATTCACATTCAAAGAGCTCCAGTTACTAAAGTTTTCTTCTAGCAAAACTCCAAGCCTGAAGATGTTAGGTCCACCTCAAATGTTTATGTATTTTGCAGCATTTGGCCGCAACTAATACAAATAATTTAGAGCAACTAAGTGAGTCATACATCCGCTCTAAAAGAGTGCAAAGAGGGCAAACAAGTAGGTGGCAGACAGAGGTGTAGTGGTGCTGTTGAAATGTAACTGCAAAAAGAGAATACATAAAAAAAAGCCCTTGAAAAGCACTCTTTCTCAGTTAAGATGTTTGTTGTGTCTCTCCAGGTAGCAGAAGTGTGTTCTGTGTTGTTCATTGATGAGTCTCCTCACCACTGTGGCCAGGCTGGGGATGTGTTTCACGGAATTCTCCACCTCCTCCTCCGTCACCTCGATCAGCATACTACAGTTGTCGTCCTCCGGAGGAAGAGGCTCAGCTCCGTGCCTCGTCACCCACGGGTGCACCTGGACACAAGCATGAGGAGAACAATGGCGTACGTTATGTATTACTTTATGATTCCAAACATAGAATCTTTGAACGGAGGAACATCGAAACACATGCTACCAAAGTGACTTCAAGTCAAGCTATGCCGGAAACATGTTATTGTTATTGAGAGATTTCAATAATGTAGAATTAAATGAACATACAAAATGATCTTACGACTGCATTTCCAGGGATCTGAAGCCGACACAAATTTCACTTCCACATTAGGGGACATCTTTTCTCCAACTACAAGAGGTTTGTTTTACACCAAAGCAAATGTAACTAAGGAATAATAATAATAATAATAATAATACATTTTATTTCAAAGCGCTTTTCCAGGTGCTCAAAGACGCTTTACAGTAGTTTGATAAAACATGATAAAATAGAATAAAGAATAGAAATAAAAAATAAATAAATATTAAAACAGCAACAGAGCATAATTCAAAAATTAAAAGCCAGTCTGAAGAGGTGTGTTTTGGTCAGTGTTTTGAAAGTGGGGGGGTCGGTGCAGTCTCTGATGTGTTGTGGAAGGGAGTTCCAGAGGGAATCATTGTTATGACATGTTAATGTGCAAAACCAAACCAAGTAAGAGGCACTGGTCTCTTATAATTAAACCCATTAACACATACAGTGATTCTCCATTTGAATATCTGCTACAGGTAGTTTCCAGCCCTCTATAATGTAAATGTGCTTGAATGCAATATAATGTAAAATAGCAGTTTACAGGAACGAGTGTTTACCTTAATTTGAGGAATTGATATTCTGGTCTCTGGATTCTTGTCCAGCATTTTCAGCAACAAATCTTTCAGATCATCTGAGATGTCAGCACTGTTGAGGTAGACAGAAATTTAACCTTCAGATTATGTCGTGTACATTTAAATCATATTTTTGTGAATTAAAAGACTGCAATTTAATCAAATAAACCAGAGGTTCCTTGTTTTTTACCAGCCAAGGAACTGATATATTCTTTGTATCCTAGTTAAACATCACAAAATAAAGTTTTATGTTGAGCTATGAAGCATCTTGTAAAAAAAAATTATTAATTATAATAACCTTTATTTTTCATGTTCATTTATTAGAATGAATCTTAAACTTTTCACCCACTTTTCAGGTAACTCCACAGGTTGAGTCTTGATTTTCTGATGAAGACTCACGATGCGCTCGTCCATAAAAGGGCACTGTGAATGAAAGAAGGATCAGCTGATTAACTCTTGAACAACAGCCCAAAAAGCCATTTGACCAAAGCACACACTCACCACTCCATAGATGAAGCAGTAAAGCGTCACTCCCATGGCCCAAACATCCAAAGCCTAGATGTAAAAAAAACATGATACCAATGTTATGTTAAGAAATAGTTTCCTCAGTGTAAGATAGTTGAAATACAACACTTAATGAAAACTTCACGAAATGATCAAAAAAAACAAGGATGTGTGCATTTCTTCAGATCATCCCCAGAGGGCACTAGTTAGTCAAATGTTCCTCCACCTTTCCAGAGAAGTTCTTCCTGGTCTCAGAGAGCGCTTCGGGGGCGAGGAAGGCGGGCGTTCCCACGGTGCTGGTCAGCAGAGCATCAGCGCCCTCAAACTGGTTACTGACTCCGAAGTCTGCGATCTTGATGTGTCCGTCTTCTCCCACCAACAGGTTGGAGGGTTTCACGTCTCTGTGGATGATCCTCTGGTAATGTACTGTTGGAAAGGAAACGTTACAGACACATTTAACCGCAACAATATCCCATTTGAGGAATCCTGCTTCGGGCATGCAAAGACTATTCATCTTTTTATCATATTGCAAGGAATTGGGTATTGAGCAATCAGTCTTCTCAACATTATTTGCCTGTAATTCCAGTTTTTCTTATTGAAATCAATTGTATCTAATAGAGGTGTATTCTATGTATAAATGTGCTGGTATGTTTATGTTGATCCAGGCTCTGGATTTTAGTTTTGTTTGTATTAATATCATATTTAGCGGCTGTTGATTGTTATGTGTGTACCGATCCATGGACAGCAGAGGGAAATTAGCTAATCGCTAAATACGGTATCTTTTCTGTTTATTTTTGCATGTTTAAAAAAACTAATAATAAAGAAATTAACAAAAAAGTATCAAAAATGTAAGGAGAGAACAGTACTTTTCATATTTGTTATTGTAAACACATCAGTTGTTGGCTTGGGGTGTAAAATGAAAAATGGCTTGTGGAGAAATCTCTGGAAGTGCACTTAGTCAGGAAGTTGGATTACCATATGGGCAATTAAAGAGAATAAAATGTATTTATCAAACTAACCACTTAGCCTTGTTCAGTTGTGTTTCATTATAATAAGAAATAATTGAGTTTCAGTGTCCCTGCTGCAGAGCCTTGCATCTCCTCCTCTCAGTGTTAGTCTCCTAGACGACACATTTTGCAAAAGCTTTTCTGCTGTGCTGAAATACATTAAGAGCCACTGAGCTGCGGTGAAATGAGCCTTGTGGGTGGCTTGAGTCAAGAACAGCACAGGCAAAGGATTTGTGTAAGTGGCGTGGAAGAAGTGCAGCACTCACGCAGGTCTAGATACAAAAGCTCATTTTGGGATATTATCGTGTATTAGGCTACTTTTGCAACATAAATTGCTACTGTAATCATCAGTATTTTTCATTTTTTCTTTCACAAAGGTTAAGGTGTTAAGATTCAAGCACATTTTCAGAATAAAGGTTGGTCAATTTAAAAAGTACTGAGTTTCCTTGATACATTTCATTTCAACTGCCTAATAAAAATAAAGCAGCATCTGAGAAGACAATAATTAAACAGCAGCTGTAGCAGAATTGAATTAAAATGTTTCTGGATGCATAACAACTCTGAAAGGGATGAACAGCCCTAATCACCCGCCCCCCCCCCCCCCCATTATTATTGCTCTACCATGCAGTCACAGATTGAACAATAACGGATGTTTTGGAAAGACTCACGATACTCGATTCCCCGGAGTAGATCTTGGAAGTAGAAGCGTGACTGGTCCTCGCTGAAAGGCTTATCCGTGGGCACCTCCATGACAGCCCTGAATACATAAACGAACACACAATTAGCAATCATAACTAATGAGATTCAGCTCAGTCCAGTGACACAATCATTTTCATAAAGAGGCTTAGCTTACCCTTGCTTGACCAGCTCAAACACTGTGACAGAAACACAGATGAGTTAGTGATGAAAGCTTTTCAAAGACATAAACAAACTGCCAAAAATATCTTTTACAGTTGGTTTCAAATACAGTGTGTGTGTGTGTGTGTGTGTGTGTGTGTGTGTGTGTGTGTGTGTGTGTGTGTGTGTGTGTGTGTGTGTGTGTGTGTGTGTGTGTGTGTGTGTGTGTGTGTGTGTGTGTGTGTGTGCTAACTCTCTGGCCACAACATACCCATGTACAGATGGTCCTCGCTGGGGTCATCCAAAACCTGGCCACAAAGGACAGAGACATGGAAATAAGCGTAAACACACACACACAAATGGATCATTTTTCCGTATGCTAGCTCATACAGTTTTGTTGTACGTGATGCTCTCAGATACATGTATGCTTAAATTAAATCTTAAAAAACTGATTGTTGTTTTGATCCCTATTTTTCCTTCTTTCTGTGACACTCTGCTGAGGCATCTCTCCAAATTGTTCGACTAGAGAGTTGGCAAAATACCTTTGTTGTGCTTCACAGAGAAAGGCTTAATTTAAAAGACTGTTTTACTGCATACAGTTTGAACTTGAGTAGCTCTAATTGTTTTGTCACTTCAATATCACGCTTGAATTATTTGTAACCTTTATAATACTTATACGTATATAACCGTCTTCCTGAAATGAAGCCACTATGGATTAGAACAAGTTGGATATTGTGATCCACAATTCAGGAATGTTTTTAACAGCCCCTACCTCTACTAGCTTCACCACATTGGAATGGTCTAGCTTTTTCAGGATGGCAATCTCTTGATAGACCCGCTCCAGGGGTCCTTTGAGCTGAGGGGGGCCTTCAGGGTCTGCTTTGGCTCCACGAGGCGGAGGTCTCCCTGACAGAGGAGAGAGAGACAGGAAAGGAGGACAGACAGGGTTTAAGTATTAACGCGCTGTGTTCATGTACCACTGAAGCATTAACAGAGACTGTGCTCTCTGCTGTTTAAGCCATCTGCCCCTGGCTCCGGACTTACGTGGGAAACCTGCCTGCCTCATCAGCCTCTTCTTGGACAACACCTTCATCGCCTACGGGAGGGAGATGGAGTGGAGGATAAGAGTAGAGTCAGAGGGGGGTGGGAGAGCCAAGTGGGCAGGAGATTCAAAGCAAATATGAACAGAAAGGCAGACAAAGAGACAGAGTAAGACATCTGACAGAGCACCCACTCACACACCTACATATCTCAGCAGCGCCTCTACGTTTCTCTCCTCACCTTGAACATCCTTTGTGTTCGTTTCGGGAGTGCTAACACTTGAAAGCATCATCGGCTTAAAAGCTAAGCTGAGAAGCATCAAGGTGATAAATGAGTGAAATGCAAACCTGCCTCATTAATCCTTCTTTTAGAAATACTTCTGAAATGTACATCTACCGAAAAAGTGTGTTTTTAAGCTTGACATCATACCATAAGGTTTAATTCATACAATATACTTGAGGCAATATGTATGTACTTAAAAATAGTATATCATTCAAAATGATGGACTTCTAGGTGTCATTAGCTTACTTCAGCAAAAGCAACATTTTGTCTCATAGAACATATCAGTAAACAATAAAAGGACATACGCAACACATGCATGGCAAACACATTTCAGGCCTAAAGAAACTATGCATTTTGCTCAGTTTCTGACAGGACTCCTACATTTCTAATTCAAAAGAGTTAAGTGGCTAAATTACACAGCATTTCTCAGTTTTTCATTTGAAAAACTATTAAATTGGACAAGTTAGAAAATAGGCACACATTAAAAGGTTGCTTCTACACATTTATTGTGTGACAGCTACATTGTTCGGCTCGATCATTTCCGTGTTCCGGGGTTATAAGCCTCGACCCCCCTCAGTTACTATGGCAATGATATAATCACTTGTGGGCTTTGACACTTGGGAGGAATATTAAAATAATCCTCATGTCATTGCCTGTCAACATCATGCAGCTTAATGAGAACTGCAGCAATACATATGAACAGCAGACAGAAAATCTGTTATTGCAGCACGCAGCCAGGCACAATTAACATGTTCACACGTGGAGGACTCACATGAAATGACACCAGTTAATGTGACGAGGGGATTTGATCATTATGAGCTATATCTCTGTCTGTGTGACAAGTGATTAGGAATGAGAGAAATGGAGAGAATGTTAATAGATGGGGAAGAAATAACATCTGTATGTGTGTGTGTGTGTGTGTGTGTGTGTGTGTGTGTGTGTGTGTGTGTGTGTGTGTGTGTGTGTGTGTGTGTGTGTGTGTGTGTGTGTGTGTGTGTGTGTGTGTGTGTGTGTGTGTGTGTTTGTGTGTGTGAAGGACTCACATAGTATGTGTTGTCATCCTCATTGTAGGCCAGCTTTACAACACCATAGGAGCCCTGGAACAGGAATACGTTTTAAAAAAAAGGAACAAAAAATGTGAGAATGAGGCTGAGCAGCTGCCATTTTTAATGTGAAATACAGACACATCACACTAAGTGCAAAGCAATCTTAATACATATAGATACACACAATACACACACATATATACCAGGGGTCGGCAACCTTTTTGATATGAAGTCCCATTAAAAAATATATATTTTATCAGCGTGCCGACGATCGTGAATTATCAACGGGAGGGCGGGGGGAGCCTCGCTGCGGGGAAGCAGTGTGTGGACCTGCGCAACTTACATGATGCCAAATTTAACAAACACATTTAAATAATTGGTTGAACGGCTTAATAACAAGGACGATCATCTGTTCTGTGATTCTCCAGAGCACACATGGCCACACATGTGTAGCATGTTATTTCGATGTGAGATGAGCAGATCGCCACTGGGCTTTCAACTAAAGACACAGCCATGGAAAGACTGTGGCATTTGTACAGCTCCTTATGGGTACTGCAATTTGTGAAGTGCTTTCCTCCGTGGTGAAACGATCAGCACTGCACCACGGAGGAAATCGGCAGAAAGTCACCTGGAGTTAAAGAGAGCGGGGCTGCCTTGCGTGCATGGCTTCCTTCTGCAGGTAACGGGGAGACGCGCTCTGGGGGCGGTCTCGTTCAGGATCCGAAAATAAGATTTAAATATTTTGCACACTTATTCCACTTATTCCTAGTGTGCCACTGGTTACGGTGCCGCCTGCCAATGGTGGCCGCCCCCTAATATATACAAACGGGGGAAGTGTGTGGGTCCAGGGCCGTCCCCGGCCAACAAGAGGCCCCATGCAAAGTGATACGATGAGGCCCTCTGTTTCGCGAACTTATGCGACACTAATTGCGCCGCATAAGCGCATAGGTACGCCGCATTTTCGGCTCAGTTGAGGCCGCCTCCGCAAGGTGAGGCCCCCTCCGCAAGGTGAGGCCCCATCCGCAAGGTGAGGCCCCCTCCGCAAGGTGAGGCCCCACGCAGTCTGCATGATCAGCCTGTAGGGAAGGACGGCCCTGCGTGGGTCGACAGTGTACACTGAAAGAGTACCAGCTGCTTCAGAGTGAGAACAGAGCAATTCAAATCATCTCTCCCTCTCTCTTTCTTTTGATTTCAGGCTAATTAAGGAACCTGGATCTGGTTTATGCTATCAAGCTCTTCTGCCCACACACTCAGGAAATACAGGATAAAAACTAGGCCCAATTAGCAGCCTGTGTGCATACATTCATGCCCAAAAAACAAACAAGAGATAAGAGAGGCGGGGGCAGAACGGAGAGGCAGAGCCCCCGAGACGATCTGATAACAACCGTCTTGAAGGGCTCTATTTGTCTCAGCCGAACCACACACATTAACATGTCTGCCCTCATGCAGAAATTCACATCAGCCGTGCACATTGTGTCTCATGAAACCCACAATGTAAGTCGTGCACACACACATACCGAGCTAAGCCTTGCACGACCCTTAGAGAGCGCTATTTATACCAGCAGCCTCTCGCCCAAACTCTCCCATGGCCTGGGAGTCTACTCAGAGTTTGGGAAATGAGGACAGCCGGAAGAGAGCGGAGAGCAGAGGCTGTTACCGCGTGTCCTCGATGATACGCGCTACTTGACAGACATGCAGTAGGCGGGAGGGAGAGAGAAAATGGGAGAGTCGGTGAAAGGGAGCAATCAGTTGAGTTGTACCTTTCCAATCTCATCTTTCAGCTTGTACTGGTTGAGTTGAACGCAGTCCTTGAAGAGAGAAAGAAGAGAGGACGACAAAAACGGTTTCTGTTCAGATGAAATCACACATTTTAGATGTCGAGAAATATATCAGAAGCAATCTTCGAAAATCTGCTTTCCCCATTACATTTTCCTTCCATAACATTAAATGTTTTACCTCAACAAATTCGAAAGTGCAGCGTTTCGCACATCACTATTTCTAAGTGTATTTTTCTAAATCTGGCGACACGTGTTCTGTGCTTGTCAGCTTTAAAGCAGTCCCTGTCTTTAAAATCTCCACAAATCCATGTTTGAGACTTGACAGGTAGGATGTGTTACCCAGCTATCACAGTGTTCCAGTAATCTTCAGGGGAAACTAGGCAGGTGTCATCAAATAAAAAGTGTGGATTTAAGACAAAGGGTGATTAAACACATTCAGTGCTGAGAACAAACTCCAATCAGCCCACAGAGAATGAGTCATACAAACACCTGGAGATACACCTACTAACCAGCCTTTTATTGAAATATATTTATTTGTAAGAGTAATTGATGTCATTGTTGGTCAATGAACCATTGTTGGTTAATTGAGTGCCAAGATTTTTTTTTGATGTGAATACATACATTTAGAGAAATAACAATGACTTAAATCATCATATGACCCTTTACTCACAGTAAGGTCATTTACAAAACAATAATTAAACACCATAAGAGGATTATTTAAACATATTTTTAAATAATTTCACCTAATGAAACTTTGCACTTTAAATTATGATATACTGCATATTTTATTTTGTTACAAGTGTAACTTGTCATATTCTTATTTGTTGTATAACTAGATACATTTTATTAATTTTAAATTGTATAAGAGTTTTTCTTAATTGTTTTGAAAAGAGTTCTATATTTGATGATTTTTACAACATTCCTGTTTAGTGTTTTTGTATTGGTGTACACAAAAGCAAATTCCTTGCATGTGTAAACCTGCTTTTATACATGCAATCATGTTCTAACTATAACACAGTCCCCCCTCTGCAGAGCACTAAGAGGGATTCTACTTACATTCACGGGTTTCTGCATCTACGTGAATCTCAGCTATGACCTACCAAGACAGGAAGACCTTACCTTTGCATCCACTCGTTATCAGTGTGCTGCTGCTTTTAAAACAAATGCACATGTAGGTCTGCTTACTTTCAGATGAGTATGAAGCTGGTGTTTTGAGAACTAACAGATGTTCAATAGGAGCACAAGCCTGGCTTTGTGTAAAAACGAGTTAGTTTGAGAATGCATGAGTAGGACCTTATGCAATGTAGTCCTTAAGGGAGTACACTGTTCAGATGGTGCAGGAGTATAAATTATATAATCCCAATTATTATTACACTGGCAGGCTGTAGCATCATTTTGGCTAATTTCTTGGGATTTGTTCATCAACATATTAAGGTCAACCAGTGAAATAACTGTAAATATACAATATTTTCTGTTAACAGTTTAGAGTGGTGAAGGAATGTGTCCAAAACCAGGAAATTAGTTATCATTTAGCACTAAATGGTTCCCTCATCTTGTTTTATTTAATGTGGTTTTACGCCTAAAATAAAGGTCTGTTTTTTTTTGACAGGCTTTCAAGATGTGACTAAAGATCCTCACGCGCTCAAGTCCGCTTTTAGCTTAGTGTTTGTGAGGTGAACTAATGCGACTGACTGTCATGAAGATCGTTTATAGCATAACGTTAGCTTCTTACTTCTGGCCAATGCATTTACATTTTAACTATTATTAAAGTGGTGTCAGCATGTGGAGATTAACCTGCTGAACACAATGTGTGTAAATATCATAAATGTGTGTTTCCTACAGGATTTATTTGCTGCAATATATTCAAGTTCTACAGAAAATCCAGTTGGCTTTTATTAAAGAAAACTCTTGCAATTCTAACTTCAGGATCTGCCTACAAATACACTACACCAAACTATTGACTTTGATGGTTTTGAAATGTCTTCAAGTAGCAATATCAGAGTTAAAAATCCATAACACTGGATTTGTGTTAGCCCGTAGGCTTGACCCTACCTGGAGGTCTGTGATGGAAACGCTGTGGGACTCCACTGTGGGCCGGCGAGGCAGGCGTGGAGAGGAGTGAGGCGACGTGATGGGAGAGTAGGGTAAAGACGGGTAAATATGGCGCCCGTTGAGACCCGGTGAGCTGCAGGGTGACGATGCTGTATGCGAGCGCTCCTGCAGAGATAGCTTTCTGTCCGACAGGCTTAACCTCCCCCTCTGCTCTTGGCTCCCGGGCAGCAGAGCCTCCGACCGGACCACCGTGTGGGACAGCAGGTCGCAGGACGGGGTCCGGAACGAAGCCCGGAACGAAGCCGCCACAGAGGACGCAGGCTCGGGCGTCTCCGAACTGTCCATGTCTTCTACCTGAGATATGATACATACAAATCATTGTTGTATTCTTTTTTTATTTGTCAATTTATTGAACATGTTAGAAGCAAAAAAAACAATAATAATTATAACAAAGAGAATCAAAATTTTAAAAAAGTTCAAGGTATACAAAAATATAACTGTCAAATAGTTTCTGTCATGTTCAAAAGGGGCAAGAAGAAGCTTAAAAACTGTTCTGGTCCTACCCCCTCTAACGCACATTCTTCATGAAAATCAAAGTTTAGCTCATCGGCCTCCGTGATATTGGATTCATTGTTTTAAACAAATCATTTATTTGTAAAAAAAATAAACAACTTTTACAACGACAATAGCAAGCAGCATCACTTCGCAGGTCCTGCTCATAACCATTCAGGATTTGGATTGTAAATAATAGTTTTAGTTTAGGTAAAGTTGCACAGTATTTCATCTCATCATTACAGTTATTCCACAGATGAACACCTTTTGATGTGATGCAATGAAGTTTGGAATTTGTTCGTATGGGTGTTTTTTTTTATTTAAATGCAGTTTCCTCTCAACATGTGTATGTTTTCTCTCAGTGTGAAAAGACCCAAAATGTTCCTTTTAGCATATGAGTATTATACAGTATGATGGTCAATATGTTGCATTTGTCTGTTTCTATCACTTATATATGATACATCTGAAATGGGGTGTGGTAAATAACATGTATGGCCATGTATCATCATATGTCAACGCTTCATTAAGTAGAAACCCACATTCCAAATGACACCCCTGGTACATATCGTGTGTGTTTGATCTTACCTCCTCTTCTCCGGGCGGTCTGCTGGGTTCGTATTCTGTGACCACGATGAGGGACTCCATGGGGTCTGGGGAGGGCGTTTCGGAGTGGGTGTTCAAAGGTGGAGCGGGACAGCTGCACAGCAGATCAGGCAGAGGTTTTGAGGCCTGTGATTGGGGCGCATGACCGCAGGAGGCCGGGGGCTCAGCGGTGGGCCAGGGCGTCACGTGACAAGGGAACATGGTGCCTCTTCTTAGCAAAGACAGACAACCACTGCTCCATCAGATGGGAGCCTGGGGGGGGAATCAGTGACACATGAGCAAATTACATAATAATAAAAACATATGGAGAACAACTGTTGGCCTTCTGGACATCTACAGCACTTTTAACAGGTGGCAAGGCAAATAGTGCTGGGACAAAAGAAAACAAAAAAGGGACAGAATGAGTACAATCTGCTTTATTTGGACAGTGTCCGTCTTAAATCGCTACCCTGAACAAAGTATACAACTCACTTTTTGTCAAAACTGTAATATATAATCACACTATAGAAATACAATAACAAAAGCAAAGATATAACACCTATGTCCTTCTCTCTTGACTCACGACTCAATGCACAGAACCCTCCAATCCCAGTGTATCTTTGACTGGATTGTTTCACAAGTAGCCAGTTGACAAGCACATTTTAAGCCTTTAAAAAGCGATGTTATTGTCAGACAATAGCCGATGGTTTCAGAGGTTGCATCTGGTCCAATCAATCGGCCTCATTTGCTCTCCACACGTCCACATATTTAGCTGCACACAACCAAAGCCAGCTCCAATGTCACTGATACTCAAATGGAGTGCAGACGCTTACGATACACACCTTGTCTGCTGACAGAGCATACTGTAGGAAACGTTAACTTTGAGATGAGGTCTCTACTTTGATTTGGGATTTTTTTTACAAAATGTGCTCATGCTGCATGACCTAGGTTAGAGGGAGGGAGCCCAAGACAATATTTAACCAGCACCAATATTTCATTCAACTTTCACGGCATCCTCAACAAACAGTGGCAAGAGTAAAAAAACAAATATCAGTTTACAAAAAGCTCGTCTAGCTATATTTACCTTTAGCGTTGCAACGCCCGCAGTGAATTTCCCTCTGCTTTCCCCTGTGGCCATGCAAGAACAAATTGAAAGCAAATGAGAAGTGGGGGTCCAGGTGGACAAAAGAGGGCATCTGTATATCTGTATCCACGAAAACCAGGGCTGCTAGTTTTCCTTAGACCAAGTATTATAGAATATGTGTAACTCACGCTTTCACAGCTGGAGCACAGTGTTTGAAGGGCTACCACGGATCAAGTTGCGGGTGTAATGAAAGGGTGAGGGGAAATATCATTGGAGTTAATATCCACTAGCTGTGAAACATAAGGAGATGCAGTTCTAACCGTATGAAACCTTTGATTTTTTTCCCCCACACATTCTGTGAGGTGCTAATTAATTCATGATTACATGTCTAGTACCACAAACATCAGCTCTAAGTGGACAGATTTGACGCGTCTATAACAGCAATGCTTTTAATGTCACTTATACAACAAAGTATTTGATGTATGCAGCATCCAACCAAAGCCTTTCTTCTGCCATTTCCATCTCTCCAAGTCCACTCAGCTTATTATCTGCTCATTATCTGTGGGAAGGATGGAGAGAGAAGGAAAAGGACGGATAGAAAGAGAAAGACAGATCTCTTGGCTTCCAGCATGGTTTTGACAGGATTGTGGTTTGTCAGTGTGTGGGAGCTAAGTACATCTCACAGACACAGGAAAAGAGAGGGAAGCCATGAGGAAAACAAGACAATGGGAGCTCCAGCCAAGTTCAGAAAGAGGACCGTGTGTGGGAAGAGACACCCACTCCAGGTGGCCTCACTACCTCCACTGCCAGCCTATATATAGTAATGCAAACTCACAAAAAGGAAGAAAGAATGGCAGCACATTCACAAAGAGACTCATATTAGGCATAACGGTTTCATACTGGAACATACTCTCTTGTCTTCCCGACTGCACTGTGTCTTTAGCTGCAAAAAGGACATTTCATTCAAATCGTTTTCAGACAATTATTCTGGCAGGACAAACACAAAGTCTACAAGTTAGGAGTGTTGCTTGTGTCTGTATTAGGGACCTAATGTTCTCATCAGAAAAAATCTGTCCAAGATATTTGCCCTGCATGACCTCTGAAAGTTCCTGACTTAACCATACATTTTATACGATCCTACATTCAAGCACCAGAAAAAAACGATATCTTTAAATCAAGTTAGACCTATAACATACAGTATCAGTGCCATAAAGAAAAGATATGTGCTCTGATAAGTGGACTTGGCCTCAATGGACTAGCGAAAAATATAGACTGGACGAAACCGGCAGTGCACCAGTTACAGTATTCTTTTTTATTTCCACAGAAAAGAGAGAACTTACCGAGTTTGACCTACTTTGATTTCAGAACAATTGTATGCTCTCATTCAGGGCAGTTTGCCTTCAAGAGGTTTTTGTGTAGTTTCTATATTGGTGAAAGGAAATGGTTGCTCCCTCATGCTATTTTATAACTGTCAACACAGAATCACTACATTTCCATTCTCCGCCCAACATGGTTTTGATAGGAAATCCTTCCTTAGGGTCCCTCAGACGGCGGGTTATTATGTCATTGGTGGTTTAATGTCCAGCAGGATTTGCTGTATCATGAGACTTCAACAAAAGGAGAAGTGATGCCAGCTGAGTTTCCAAACATGTTTGAATGTCAACAGCCACTATTTAAGAAATGAGTTACTAAATGTCAAACTACTGTCCGGCTAACAATCATGACAATCCTTTAGCTTGGAGCTGAGAAACATAACTTAGACGCAACTCACTCACAAGTCATGTTTACCGAACACCTAACTTTAAAAATGAGTGGGTTGGGGGGCTGGACACAAGCTTAAAATGTATCCATGCCTTCAGCAGAACATTTAAAATATATAAACCCTCCTCACGACTATAAAAAGAAGCCTCTGAACTTGGTAGTCTGTAACAGTGAAGCCTCCAGAATCTATATTGTTCTGACAAAGACCCTCTTTATAGATAACAAAAACTTCAGTGATCCCTGGTGATCACAGCAGTTAGCCGAAGAATAAGCACTTAGATGCTGCTTACTACAATAAGCAGCATCTAAGTGATAATGCCTAGCTCCAGATGCCGTTCTGGACCTTTTATCCTAACAAAAGTCATATGACCTTCACTATCTGTGCTGTAGTAGGGGAGGGGGAGAGAGGACTTATCAGAGCTTGCAGGGGGTCCAGGCTTTGTACAGCATTAATAACAACACAGACATGGCCCCATAGGCAAACAAGTACAACACAGGGCCATCTGGAGCAGAGGAGGATCCCCGGCTTCATTAAAAGATCAACAGGGCAACCCTGTCAGTGATCTGCGGAGCCGTGCAAGAGATAAGCTCCTGTAAATGAAGGGATGAGCGTCCCCGGGCCAACTTAACTGCAGTGTTATCACACAAGCACAGCTAAATGTTACGGAGTTTCAGAAATTGGCCGTCAACAAAACTACAAATATACCCACATCTTTCTTTGTTTTGAAATGCGCACCGAAATATTTCCAAAAATCAAAAGTCTAGTGGATTATTCTGTCTATATTAATCGACACATCTAATCATCTCTGGGTGATCATTTCTCATTACATTTTTAAAACTGAGACATGTGTTTTCCAATAGGTTTCAATCTACATTGTAGGGTAAGACCGACACGTTCTTGTTCAGAACTTTAAAACCAGATGAATAGTCCATTTGATCAGCAGCAGACATATTACATGGTGAATTTCAAGTAGGCCTATGATATGAAGTTTGTCATCATATGTCTAACCAAAGAACTGTGTCCTTTAAAATGGGGCATTCATTTTAATCAGTAATTTGAAGTCCAAGGTTTGAAGTCCTTTTAAGTTAAATTAAAGAAACACTGAAAAACTGTGTTGAAAAATAACATTAAAAGAAACTACATATTATAGTATCTTCAATAAAAGACATGTTAATAGAACTTTGGTTTCTTAAAGAGTTTCACACAACGAAAATGACATTTGTTTGAGTTATAACATCAACTCCCTTTGAGCATATCGTTAACGCAAACCAACAATTAGACCGCGACTCATTATAGATATTCTCACGTTTACTCTCCATTAAAAACAACGGTTTAGCTTTTCTAGTGCAGTAATCTCTTCCTTATACTTACAACCGAGAACACACATAAACACGGGTAGAAAAAAAATGTTTTATCGATGTTGTCACTAATTCACAGGATGAAATTAGTGTTAGCGTCGTCTTAGGTCCCACAAAGCTAACTTTAGCTCAGCTAACGCTAGCAGCTGGCTCATCTGTCAAAATACAGATGTTGTTGGGCAGGAGTCAAGGATGGCTAGTGCGACTCAGTATCATCCATAGTGCGCCCCAAGACAACGCTACAGAAAACAAAGCAAATACTATATAACAATTAAGCCTTACCTTAATGTGTTATTTAGGCAACAAGTCAGATTTGTTGGGTGTATTCTCCTCCTTCAGCTGAGGTTCAAGTCGCGTCTGTACCACGACAGCTAGCTAGCTGTGTGACAGCCGGAGAGCAGACACCCGATGTTGTGATGGACCAATCCCGCGCAGCGCACAGGGTCTCGTGCTTCCTCTGGAGGAAGTGTTGGTGAACGGGCACTGTGGTCATTTAACGTGAATAGTTTCAGCAATATGCTTCATAGAGACCCACAACCGCGCTGGAGGTGTAGGCTACCCTTTGTTCTTCTGTTTAACTCACGACCTCAACATAGATAACACTTTATTATTCCTGGGGGCTTTCCATCAGTATTTCATGGGCGACTGGCTCCCTCTTGTGGAGTTTTGGAGACTTGCAACCTAAAAGCAGCTTTGTAGTATTTTTTACATCGAAATAAATATAGATACATAAACACTGAGCAAGCTAGTACCAGTAGATTCTTCAATAGCCTATAATTGTGTCTAAGATGCATTTAGGCTCAGTTCATGTGATAACGTTTCCTTCATGTTCAGAGTCAGTCGGAGAGATGTACAGTTTCACCAGCAAACCTGAGCAAAAAAAGATTAGCTTAAGCAACATTCACATGTTTTCAATTTTGCATTCAGGATATGCAGGGTGCAACTGGTGCATATTGCCACTATCAATATTCAATTTCTTTAGGCATTCAAATATAAGGCAAAATCCAACTGGGGCAGAAGTGATGCCGAAAACTATTCATTTGGAACCAAGTAAATCTACCATACAAAGTGTGGGTAAAAAATGTTTTGAAGTGGTTGGCATGGAATTAGTAGTTGAGTAAACCAGAGGACAAGAATGATCAAATTGAAAAATGTTTATTTTCATTAAAAAAAAAAATGAACAAAAGCATGAACTGCAAATTACAGGATTGCTAAAAAAAAAATCCAAACATTTCCAATCAAAAGAAGACAAACTGAAACAACAAAAGACTATACAATGCAACAATGTTAACACAGCTGGAGCAGTTATCGCCTCTTCTGGAAGATGTTTCCTCTTCCCATTCCACCACGTCCCCGGCCCCTTGCAGCCACTGCAAAAAAAGAGAATACACATTACACACAACTGACAAATACAAACCGCTCTGGTTTACTCATTTAGCACAGATAATCTATGAATAAATCCAAATATGCAAGAGGTGGATAATATACTCATGTACTGTAAAATGCATTTAATTATCTCTGTATTAAAATGCTGTCTCAGTGGACCCATCAAGAGTTGTTAATACAAATCGGTACAACATAAAATACATATCTACAAGTACATTGACCTTAAACATAAGGGATTCAGTTCTGCAGCATAAAAAAAAGGGGTTAAATGTGTAAACTGTTGAAATTTGTAAAAGAGACACGAGTATGAGGTAAGCTAAAAACCCAGTATTCTTGGAAAAGGTCGGGGGGGTACTGGTACTTTTCCTCACCTTGTGCTTTGAGAATAGCTGCCTTTCCCCTTCCCGCACCGGATCCCTGGTTCTTGTTTTTCATGCTCTTTAGCATGGGGGCATTTTTTAACATGTCAGGTA
The DNA here is from genome assembly GCF_949606895.1 of Notothenia rossii. NCBI lineage: Eukaryota > Metazoa > Chordata > Actinopteri > Perciformes > Nototheniidae > Notothenia > Notothenia rossii. Next base: position 47,235,389 of record NC_136910.1, read on the forward strand.
AGATCAGGAAGCGGATCTTGCTGCCACGGATGTAGACTTGCTCCAACTGTGCCACCCGGCCATCACGATAAGTGACTGTTATGTTGGACATCTGTGGGCATAGAAACATGTAAATGCAAGTCCTTAGACTTCAATGAAAAATACACAATTGCAACTATACATTTAAACCTAGACTACAGCTAAATAGTGCAGTGCTGGCATACGCCGAGCGACTGATTAACTACACGCAGTTAAGCTCCAGCTAGCAGGATGGGCACCATGGCTCTTGCACAGATTGGAGCTTGAAAACATTGGATTAACTAAAAGTCCAGGAACAAGCTTTTAGGACACTCCAAACACATTATTTTTGAAAATATTTATATGGTTGTGAAACAGCAATAAATGGCCATCACATCTTCTTCATGTGTCTTGCTGAACAAAATTCAAATATTTTAGTTTAGAGTAATACACAATAAAGAAAATCATTTCAGCGGGATTGGCATCACTGTCTCTGCTTCTACAATAATCAGAAATATATCATATATTTGTTGCCAAATGGTTTATATTAATTCAAATCATTTCAGCTCGAGTAGGCTGTTAGGCAACAAATAAAAATAAATAATAAAAGTCACACAAGAGGGACATTTTCCTGTATAGTAAGTCAATAATATACACATTTATGGGCATATACTTAAGAATCACATATATGATGAGATTATTTAAAGCCTTAGAGGTCACAATGTAAAGTGAGTTGTGGGTATACTATTAAGTAGGTTATTAATCTAAATGTTCCAACGATGCAAGAACGAGCAAATACAGAAAAATGCCTCATAACACTTTGGGGATATCGGGGTGCAAGAATGACTATTTTCTATGATTACATTATTATTCAGCATTTCTTCTTTAGAACCAACCTGGCAGTTCATGTTGTCCTCAGCCTCGATAAGCTTGCCTCTGTACACCTCTCCCGTGTTGGTCTCGCAGGTCACGATGTGTCCCTCTGCCTCATGCAGGACTTTGATTGGTACTCCGATGGACATATTTCAACTATCTTCCTGGAAGAAAAAGAAAAATGGAAGAAATGTTACAAAGGCATAAATTAGTCACAAACCTGTTCTTTACTTCTACTAAAACTATCTTTACTTCCAGATATTACTTACTTATACTTGATTTGGTGTACTGTAAAACCATACATTTGGCCAGCCGTTGTTTTTGTTGGAATCCATTATTTGCATTAGCACTCGCTATGTTGCATTGTTACCGTTTACATTATAGCACCATGTCAGTCTACAAAATGCTAATACTACTTATACTATTGCAGTGAACTACCCTAAAGTTATTACAGGATGCAGTGATAGCTTGCTAACATTCCGGGGTTGTTAACTATGACCAGTTTATTGTAGTAGATACTTAGCTTCTAGCTAAATTAGCCACATTAGCAAACGTTAGTCCTCCATGAATTAAACAACGCTAACGTAATCTTACAAGGGGTTAGCCCGAAATAATATATCTTTCTGACGTATTAAATAAAAACAAAACACGTTGCAATTGATTTCTAAATGTAAGATCAACTGTTGATTATTTATGGAAACACACTTCGGCAAAGTGGGGAAGCAATGTTAGCTACCTGAATGAATGAGCTATTATGTACAACACAGATAAACACTATTGTTAGGTAAACCAAGCAATAACGATACTCTGTTTTAAATGTTAAGTTGCTTACCTGTTTTCTTTCTTGAAATTTGATTTCTTTGTCGTAGTTATTTCTTGTTGGACGATACTGCAACGTGCGCTTGTAGCTTTTGGAGCCTTTTCCGCCTACCCACAATGCAACACGGGGTCAATAAACTGCTTCCGGTGTCATTGCGCGGTGCATTGTGGGATTAGTTTGTTATGCTTTTTTCTTTTCAAATCCTGATTTGCACTTGTAAGGTGCTAAAGGAGAGACTGTCTTGTTTTGCATTGCTTTACACTTAGACTTTAATAATCAATAGGTGGGATAATGTTATTAATCAACTCAAGATAAAAAAAAAAAAGAAATAGTAAGTTATCATATTTAATATTTGGAGCTTTAATGTGTGTATTTATGTACATTCTTGGGTTATTTTGGCCTTCATTTCATTCACTTTGTACTGTACCTGTATAACATGTAGGCCCACCATATTTATGTATGAATACAATGGTATGTGTGTAGATATAAACATATGTATGCTAAGTGTGTGGTAAAACATGGTTATGTACAGTAGCCTACATTACATGTACAAATACTTTCTTGACCTTTAACGTGCTATTGCTTGGAAAGTCCCATATAAACAGTATATAAAATCACATCTGTCTGTGCTGTCTGGTGTGGTGGTTGGGAGTATAGGAGCCCCACAGGGGACTGTACTGTCTCCTTTCCTGTTCACATTATACACCTATGTCTTTCAATACAACTCAGAATCATGCCACCTGCAGAAGTTTTCGGATAAATCTGCAGTGGTAGGGTGTATAAGGGATGGACTGGAGGAGGAGTACAGAGCACTGGTGGGTGATTTTGTAGAGTGGACTGGAGGAAATCATCTGCTTCTGAATGTGCACTTAGACAATGGGCTGAACTGGAGGATCAACACTGACGCTGTGTACAAGAAGGATGAGCAGACTGAGATCCTTCCACATATGCAGTAAGATGCTGGAGATCTTCTACCAGTCTGTTGTGCCCAGTGCACTCTTCTTTGCTGCGGTCTGCTGGGGGGGGGGGGCAGCATCAGAGCCAGTGACACCAGCAGGATCAATAAACTGATCAGGAAAGCTGGTCTGTCATCGGCATCAAGCTGGACCCCTTTGAAGCTGTGGTGGAGAGGAGGACACTGAACAGGCTGTTGTCCATCTTGGATAACCCAACCCATCCTCTCCACCTACAGCTGGACAGTCAACGGAGCTCCTTCTCCAACAGACTGCTGCAGCTCCGTTGTCACAAGGACCGATACAGCAAAACATTCCTGCCCACTGCAATAACTCTGTACAATAAATCACCTCTGGCTGGAAGAGAACTCTCTGCTCCATCGTTTCTCTTGGAATAAAACCACGTTGTACATTTTACACATATATAATCGGTTCAATATTTCATATTTCATATTCCAAATGTCATATATTTATATATATATATATATATTTGTATATATAATATCTACATGTATATTTTCTATTTCAACATGTATATTTTCTATTTCTTTTCTTTTTCTTTTCTTTCTATTCTTGTTTATTTGTAGTTTTGTTTTATTGTAAAATGCCTTGTCTTTTATGCTGCTGCAACAAAAACAATTTCCCAAATTGGGATCAATAAAGTACCATCTTATCTTATCTCTCCCCCCTTGTGATCCCTCTTTAAGCTTTGTGTGTCACCGTGTATTATTATGTTGGTTGTTTTTTAAAATACAATTAAAAAAACTTGTCTCTCACTGAAATAAAGTATATACCTTAATATTTACAGTGTACAGTCTTTACACTAGACATTATATAAACGTTCCCAGGTCTATGTCTCCTCTCTATCACATTGAGAGATAGCATAAAGAGAATCGTAAAACAAACATTGTTGCCCACCTTGTTTTTCTACTTAATTGTTTGTTCTTTATAAAACAGCTTGCAGAGATTTTGCATGCCAAGGTGATGCTTACAATACATTTGTTTAGTACTCAATGGCATACTATCAAGACGCCCACCTGATGGTTTCCAGTCTGGCCATCATGCCATACTTTACATGAAGGCTACCCTAAAAGAGCCTTGTGTGTGGACAAAAGCAAATGATGGAGCCAGTGAGGTAGCTTTGGCGGCTGCTATGTAGTTCACCTTCAGCGAACATTGCTTTTATATTTGTTTTTGTTTGTTATTGTGTTTACTCATCACCCATGACCACATCATTGTATAACCCTTATATCACGCTAAACAAAATAGAACACACAAAATAAAGCATGAAAGTGAAATGGCTTCATCCATTTGAATACCCTGGCCTGTGCATGACCACAAAGTATATACAACTGATATGCAAAGTTTAAAAATAAACAAACAGTACATGATCTAGAGACATACCCATATGTGTTTATTTCTGCAGACATGTCTTTGGGCATGTAAATGTAGCTAAATGCAGGCTTTTCCCACAATGGCTTTGTAATGAGGACTGGGAAAGCATAATGGCATAATAAAACACATCATGAAATGACCCTTCATTTGATTTCCATTGCATTAGGGTCATTGACTGGCGTCAGCCGCCGGGCTACTCTGTAAACACCTCTGGCTGATTCGCTGAGTCATCTGCGGTCATGTGTATGTACTTTACGTTAGTGTGTGTGTGCGTGTGTGTGAGTAGCCACACTACTGGCATATGGAGTGATGCTTGAAAAGATCAAACGAGCCCTTATTTTGGGTGTTCGGTTTACATTGGATGCCGTTGACGCATACTCTATGTCAAGAAGTTGTTGAAGCAGCATCTTGTTGCCTGGCAGTTATCAAATCACTGATCAAACTAGCAACACCAAGTGTTCTGTAGCTATCCAGCACACTGCGGAATTACTTTTAAACAGATTGTTAAACAAGAGATGATGCACACTTTCAAACAATCTTATTGTTTACCCCAAGTTGTCTGTGAGGGTTGAGTTGTATGGTTCCTTCAGACCATTACCTACAGCTGTTAGAAGGACATACTATAGTGCTTCATCTTTAACAGTCTGTTCAACACATAGCCGGTATCTTCTAGAGAAGAATTGTCCTCAGCTGATGAAAAAGTGTGCTAATTAGTATTTAAGAGTCAGTGTTTTATTTTCAGATGAGTAACACAATACAGATGAACATTAAAAAAGTGACTTGATGAAACAAATACAATTCAAAGTTTCAAATGTTTATTGTATAATGAAAATATAAATGCAAGATACAGTACAGTTGAAAAAGCATTTGGCTTAGAAAAAGAGCACATATATGTTATTGTACTGCATGTCATTATGTCTCAAAATTGGTTGAATATAAAGAGTAAGTGGGCAACAAAAAGAGAGCAACAGATGCTTACAGTTACCGTGCGTGTTATTGAGGCTTTATTAATCCTTTTTCATTTTGTTATGTTTTCAGACTTGTATAGCTTCTATGGCATATACACATTTTTCGAATATTATTTAGGACATATCATTATACCATTTCCACATATTGGTTCCTGGAATTATTACACTCAACCTGTGAAATAATACACCCTAGTGGGCGGACTGCCTAGATCTGAAAACATAGGATTCAAGAAACCATTCAGATTTAGCTCCCCTGGGTTCTTTACCTGCGGGTCAGTCAGAGGAGACTGGGCCCTTTCGGTAAAACAGAGCATTTCAGACACACAAAGACAGTTGGAGATATATTAAGTGTTTTTTGAACATTTAGGCATGTAAAAATGTTCCATTAGAAAACCAAAGTATGACATGAGCATAATATGTCCCCTTTAAATACCTAAATATCTATGTCATGAGACTTTTGTGAGCTCTGTTGAATATTCAAAGTCAGATTGTTTAAGGGAAAAAGCCTGAACATTTACAAAAGCAATGCAATTTTCACTGTCTTTCACCTCCAAAACATCTGTTGTTCCCTTCAAATAGGAGACCAACTGGACTCCATCCTGAGCAGCAAAGCCTGTGATACATGGCTGCTGAATTCCTGGAAGGTGGCTACCCTGCAGATGCTGTCCGTTAGGTATGTAACTACCTGGTGCAGTGTCTACATTTGATGTCCAATGGCAAGAGGCTTCATGAGTTGCTTTTGGTGTAGATCGCTCAGGACTGGAGTCCAGGACGTAACTATTCACTACGGTGCCACTCGATGAACCCTCTTTACTGGTACGGGAAGAAGTCCGCCGCCTGAAACTGCTTTTCCCAACACTTCTGCCATCACCACAATCGTTCACAAACCCACGTCCATCCCTCTGCCCGAGGATTTGCTGGTACAGGATCCTTCGAAAGGTCTGCCTGAACTCCCGTATGCGATACGCGTAGATGAAGGGATTCACCACAGAGTTAGCATGGGAAAGGATGATGGCAATGTTCATTACCCAGATATGTACGCGCCCACAGTCATGACACAGGTGGTTGAAACAGTTGATGATGTGCAGCGGGAGCCAACACAATGCGAACAAACCGACAATGATAGCCAACGATTTGGCTGCGTGAACTTCCTTCTGCAGGGTGGAACGAGATGAGCTCGACGATGAAGTTATAACTCCAGGAGCGGGCGTGTGTGCGACTTTGAGACACATCAGTCGGAGTTGGCGTCGAGCAGCCATGAAGATATGGGCATAGATGACCAGCATGACCAACAGGGGCACCAGCACACAGCCGAAGAAATTGAAATAGACCATGTAGTCCAGGGTAACCACTCCTTCAAACAGGCACTCGGTCAAACCTTCAGGGCATATTTTGCTGCTGGTTGGGGCGGTTGTGTTCAAACCTGTAAAACAAAGAGTAATGGAAATTAAGCGTCAGTTTTATCTTATATAATGTCAAACAAATCAGTAAAATTGCATGCTTTAGGTTTTGGATGACAAAAATGCCTGATACATTTCTTTGAATTGTTAGTACTGAAATGAATTTGAGCTTTATATCAAGAAATACAAATCAAATGCATCCTTCCATTTTCCCCAAGGAGCGTTTGAACATCTTTTTTCAACCTCACTTTGAAAATGGTTGTTCTAGGAATTGGAAGTTGACGCTAAAAGCAGGGATTGTTGGGAGATGTGTTTATTTTGGCGAACTGTTTCCCATCATTCAGATTTTCTGGCTTTTAACAACTGACAAAGAAACAAAACGTAGACCAGCCTCAACAAACCATTACACCTACTCAGAAACCATTGAACCATGTAACAGATGCCACATTTATGTTATTTCTACAGGCTTATGGTTAAGTCAGGTTTACATTTGGAGAACAAATAAACTCCCACCTGTGTTCCAGCCCAGGATTGGTGTCAGGCCGATGCCCACTGAGAGGACCCAGCACAATGCGATGATGCCCTTTGCCCTCTGCCCTGTCACCAGGCTGTTGTACCTAAATGGTTGAGCAGAGCAGAATGACACATTAGTTGTTTTATCTAATCGCTTTGTGATAGTATCCCTGTGTGGCAAAGTCAATATTTGGTGATTTGAATGAACACTGGCATCACTGGCTTTTAAATAAACTGTAAGCACTTACAGCAATCTAACCTCTCCAGTACTTTTGTCTGCATTTTAAAGACACATGAAATTACTAAATCCATTTTGATTGAGGCTTTTATGCCAGTATATATTCTCATTTCTATCCATGCTAAAAGGTGAAGAAGTGAAACAGTGCTGCATGTTGCTGCATGACTTTTGACACCTTGTAAGTACACTGACACCAACAGTAAGTGTGCAATAAAGGGCGCTTCCTTCCTCTACTGTCATTTACCGGCACAAGTATTTCTCATCTTTTTGATGAACCCTAAAGATGTTTTCTTCAGTATAGTCATATACTGTAAGGGATTCTGAACAATGCAGTGAAATACAAACATTTAATAAAATCACATGATTTACAGTACCAACTTGAGCAAAATAATGAGGACATTTATCTTACTATGAGGTCGCTGATAAGATTAGGTCAACAAAAATATACAATAGCTTTATATTATAATATTTAAGTTAGCCTTTTCTGCCACGAGGACATACAACATTTACATTTTTGATAAATAACTCAGATGTCACTTAAGCAAGCCATTTGAGTTATTAATACCCAGAAACTGGACCTGCTTTTAAGAAAATCCAGCTTTTAAATATTACATTTTTGCTTCATCCTCAGGTTGTCAGGCACTTTTAAAGACCGTGTTGGCAGCATTGATTCATTCAGACACAGGCAATGCACACATTTGAGTGGAGGAATACAAATTGAGAATCAACACGAATAACCATAGTATTCCTGGTAACAACATCCCCTCACCTACAGCCATTGTCCCATGTGACTGAGATTTTGCACGGCCAGGATGGCGGCCAGCAGGCTATATTAAGCCTCTAAAAACTCTGATGAATTATTAGCTCTCTGGTCCTTGGTGCCAGCCAGGGGTTGTGGCACCAGCTCGAGCAAACAAACACGCAACAGAGGCCATTATGCAACTTGCTGCTTATGCAAATGTGTCACCTGCTATGGCTTAACGCATGCAAAATCCTCTCATGGCAGGAGTAAAGAATGCAACTGTGACTAAATAACAGTGGCTTTGGTTAAAACAGTTCAACAACAACTTAATGGTATGTGAAAATGCCATAAATGTGTGTGCTTTGTTAAAATAAATGAGACCGTTTGAAAGAGATATAATTAAAATGGTGTTGATTTACATGAACATTTCTTTAGAAGATGTTATCCCTTGAGCAGCACACAAACAGTAACCTAATTAATCCTGTGGAGGCATACATCTATGTCTGCACACAGCCGGCCACATTATCTGTAATGTAATAATATCTTTCTATAATTTAATGTGCTTTGCTACAGTGCATTTGTAATTTGGACGCTTGTCACGTTTAATGGTTTACCCACACTCCTCTGACTTGTGTGTAAACGGCATTGTGTTGAAATGAATACAGCTAAATCATATCTTTCTAAACAAAATTCAGCTCTATCATTAAGTCCCAGAAATTTGAATAGTCTGAAGAGATACAGTGGGGCAAAAAAGTATTTAGTCATCCACCAATTGTGCAAGTTCTCCCACTTAAAAAGATGAGAGGCCTGTAATTTTCATCCTAGGTATACCTCAACTATGCGAGACAAAATGAGAAAAAAAGATCCTGAAAATCACATTGTCTGATTATTATTAAATTATGGTGGAAAATAAGTATTTGGTCGATAACAAAAGTTCATCTCAATACTTTGTTATATACCCTTTGTTGGCAATGACAGAGGTCAAACGTTTTCTGTAAGTCTTCACAAGGTTTTCACACACTGTTGATGGTATTTTGGCCCATTCCTCCATGCAGATCTCCTCTAGAGCAGTGATGTTTTGGGGCTGTCGCTGGGCAACACAGACTTTCAACTCCCTCCAAAGATTTTCTATGGGGTTGAGATCTGGAGACTGGCTAGGCCACTCCAGGACCTTGATATGCTTCTTACGAAGCCACTCCTTCGTAGCCCGGGCGGTGTGTTTGGGATCATTGTCATGCTGAAAGACCCAGCCACGTTTCATCTTCAATGCCCTTGCTGATGGAAGGAGGTTGTCACTCAAAATCTCACGATACATGGCCCCATTCATTCTTTCCTTTACACGGATCAGTCGTCCTGGTCCCTTTGCAGAAAAACAGCCCCAAAGCATGATGTTTCCACCCCCATGTTTCACAGTAGGTATGGTGTTCTTTGGATGCAACTCAGCATTCTTTCTCCTCCAAACACGTCTAGTTGAGTTTTTACCAAAAAGTTCTATTTTGGTTTCATCTGACCATATGACATTCTCCCAATCCTCTTCTGGATCATCTAAATGCTCTCTAGCAAACTTCAGACGGGCCTGGACATGTACTGGCTTAAGCAGGGGGACACGTCTGGCACTGCAGGATTTGAGTCCCTGGCGGCGTAGTGTGTTACTGATGGTAGCCTTTGTTACTTTGGTCCCAGCTCTCTGCAGGTCATTGACTAGGTCCCCCCGTGTGGTTCTGGGATTTTTGCTCACCGTTCTTGTGATCATTTTGACCCCACGGGGTGAGATCTTGCGTGGAGCCCCAGATCGAGGGAGATTATCAGTGGTCTTGTATGTCTTCCATTTTCTAAAGCTGCTTACCTATTGCAGATTCAGTCTTCTCAGCCTGGTGCAGGTCTACAATTTTGTTTCTGGTGTCCTTTGACAGCTCTTTGGTCTTGGCTATAGTGGAGTTTGGAGTGTGACTGTTTGAGGTTGTGGACAGGTGTCTTTTATACTGATAACGAGTTCAAACAGGTGCCATTAATACAGTTAACAAGTGGAGGACAGAGGAGGCTCTTAAAGAAGAAGTTACAGGTCTGTGAGAGCCAGAAATCTTGTTTGTTTGTAGGTGACCAAATACTTATCTTCCACCATAATTTGCAAATAAAGTCTTTAAAAATCAGACAATGTGATTTTCTGGATTTTTTATTTCTCATTTTGTCTCTCATAGTTGAGGTATACCTAGGATGAAAATTACAAGCCTCTCTCATCTTTTTAAGTGGGAGAACTTGCACAATTGGTGGCTGACTAAATACTTTTTTGCCCCACTGTATGTGGGGAAAGTGACAGTGTGGAAAACCTTATTTGTTTCAGTTGATGTGACCTTTTTGTTTCCTCTCACCTGAGTGGGTTATTGATAGCAATGTAGCGGTCGGCGGCGATGGCCAGCAGGCTGAAGATGGAGCTCTGGGTAAGGATGAGGACGAAGCAAGCGATGAATAGGCAGCCAAAGAAGTTTGCACAGAAGCCGGTACTAATGTGGGATTGCAAAAAAATGTGTTAAAAACCAGTGAATTGGCACAATTGGATTTAAGTCATAATTATAACTTAAATGAAACAGCGAGCAGTACCTTATAGTGATAGCGAAAGGGATTGCCAGCAACCCCACAGCAATATCAGCCACTGCCAGTGACACCACGAAGAAGTTGGTGATGCTCTGCAGATTGGAGTTGAGGCAGACGGCCCAGCAGACCAGCACGTTTCCCGCCACAGACAGTAAGGCGATTACCAGCTCCAGGCCGATATAGACCAGCTGGTCATTCTCCGGCATGGTTGTTTTTTCTTATTATTTGCTTTCTTTGCGTTTTCATTCCACAAACTCAGCTGCTTTGACTTGTTTTTAGACAAAATACCACCTTGCCAAACCCCATGGTACGCCTTGAGGAAAGAGTGATAGTGTCAACAGAGGATAGCCAAGGCAGGATGTTGCCACCACAAACATGACACCTGACATAATGTTTACTGTAACTCAGTCTGTGAGTCTTCCTATTTCTCTCTGCAGCCGTCTTCACCTCCTTTGTGTTCGGCTTGGTCAACTTTGCCTCAGATGGCGGCAAAATGTTGAAGAGGAAGGCTCTGGGAGATTAGCCCGATGGCTGCCAAGTTAAGAGCACTGGTCTGGAGAGTGAGAGAGAGAGAACACAATCTCAGTCATCTGGCCTGTACAAACAGATTGCAGCCTACCACACATGTCCGAAAAGCAATCTATCTCTGGAAGACAGGCGTGCAGTTTGTTTCCACACAGGGCCAAAGCCGACAGTCCAACAATGCACCTTTTATTTCAGGAAAAGTTTCCCGAAAATCTGCCACACACTGACCATTCCTGTCAATGACATGCTTTCCTCCAGAATCACTGAGAATACCACAGATTAAACCACCTATACATTTCAAAGCCATTGTACCAACACTTGAACACTTTGTTGGTCTATCATCACTGCATTTATGTCAACCTTGCATTGTTGGAGAAGCGACCTAAGATTTTCAACGGCATAATTACTCTGTAGCTATGTTAGTTTGACAATAAAGAACCTTGAACCTTGAACCTCTATAAAGGGAGTCTGAGAGAAATGCAAGCCAAGTTATTCACTTATGAATAATGGGGTATAGCTCAGGGGAGAAGACAGACGTGTTTCCAGATCACGTGAGAAAATAACCAAGGCTGCATTGATACTAAAAAAAAAAAAAATGCAATGTAATGTAATACTACACTATGCAGTATTATGGATTTTCCCTATAGCAGTTTGAATCTATATTTTGTATCATAACAAGGAAGTAAATTGAAGGATTTGTGTTGTTGCCAGTTGCCTGTGGCTTCAGATTAGCGAAATACCAGGGGGATTAGTGTATTTAGAAAATGTCTTTGGGAAAAATGCTTAATTTTGTTGTGCTTTTATGCAATTTCTTCTATTTGTTTGACATTTCCTTAAAACTCAATACCAACAGAACGGGTTAGCCTATAATACAAGCATCACCATGTATACAATATGCTGCTGTACATCAGTGCACTCAAGACCAATGGCACAAGTTTCTTCCTCTTGTTGGAAACGCTTCAATTCCCTGAAATGAGGCACAGCGCACAAAGCAGACATATGTTCAGAGTAAACTTGGTGACATTGGGGACAAGAATGATTTGTTGATATGGACTAGTTCCTGGCACAGCGATTAGGGAAATCTGTCACGAGCGATGCTGGGACCTATTTTTCAGGGCCTTGCATTAGCATGTCTCTGCCACTGTATCAGAAATGAATCCAAAGATGAATGTGACACTGATGAGCGTAATTTCATAACAGAATGACTAATCAATCTGATCAGCTTTAGCATTCATGTACTGTGGGATATTCTTGGAGCCGATGAAGATGCTCACTGAGCCTCAATTTAATATTCAACCTTTAGTGGGTGTCAAAAAATGTCATCCACATCTTGGGCAAAATGGCCGTAGCTTTGCATAAGAAAAAGCTGTGATTATAATGTTTATATTGACGACGTTTCAGCTCAGTTCACTTCAGTTATTGAGTAATATTAAACTATGAAGTGTATGGAAATCCACATCTAACCAAAGTGTGGGTTATTTGTTTAGATTCCATATTGAATCTTCAATCTTCCTATCTGTTGAGGTTCAGGATTGTGCCTGATTAGAAAGACATATTATTTCTCGAATAAACTGGCTATAATTGTACTGTATATGAAAAAAGATTGGTAAAAGACCTCACACGACCTCATAGTCATAGGAAATATAGAGACACATTGCCATAGAGTTGAAAATATAAAGAAAACTGAAAACATGTAGATTAACTTTCCTTCCACACATTGTGCTTCCACCAAACTTGCTGTGTTGTTCTCACATAGTTTTGTATTAGCTCTACAGCTATGATCCTGATTGGCAGTACGTCGGACCAAAGTTGTGCTTTTTCTCTATTGTTTAAACTTTCTCACAAGCCAAAGGAATTAAAAAGAACAAGCTTTATGCAGCATTTCTAGAAAGCTATAACACCCAACCATTTAAAACCTCAAGTTGCTGCAACATTTTGAAAATAGAAGAAAGTGGTACAATAAAACAAGAACTTACATGATTCTTCTTGTTTAACCTTCTTCCAGTTGTCTGCTTTAATGAGAAACGACTCTCCTTTATTATGATCAGGGCTAAATGTGCATTAAGGCTTGGAGGAAGTGATAAGAACATGCACATCCTGCTAGAGGCTGATCTGTCTCTGCCATGTCAATCAATGCACCAGCTCTACCAAAGGCATAGGAAAACAAAATGAAAAGCTGCTGTATTATTATTGGCAAAGGTTCTGTGTTTATAACTAATGAGGGAGGCCCACACATCATGTTGTGGACTCTTGATACCAAGAACATATAAGACAACAGAAACATTAGCTGGGCTAATAATGAACAATCACTGCAGGGAAAGTTTTGTTATGACAGTAGATGTTAATTGATAGTGATTGTCAAAATGCTGATCAGACGTTCATCAATTTATCAGCCTTATAAAGAGAGATAAATACACACACTTTCATAATTACAGCTATTCACACAAAGTACTGGGTTGATGCAATATCAGGTATAGGCTACATTGATTAGACTTGAACCATCTAATTCTTAAATGTATTGCTATGAAAAACTCCACAACCTAGACACATTGAAATCTTCCATGGTTAGAATAACCAATAGTTACTTATGTTCAATTAATAAACGTAATCTTCGCGCATTGGTTATGGAAAAAAACACCTGGTCAATGTAACTACTTTTCTTAGACATCATCTGACACACATTTAAAACATAGCCTGAACAAGCAGAAAACATTTCTTACCTTTAAGAGTGGAAATAAGAAGTCTTTCCTCCTAATCAACGTGTATAAGAACGCAATAGGCGGATATCCCCAGAAACTTAAATGGAAAGTGACAGACACGGAACGAAAAATGAATACGTTGTAAATCCTGTGATATGTGACTGGATTGTCACAGTGACTGATGATCGGTGGTTCAGGGGAAGTTCTGAAGGTGAGCCACACACACACACACGCTGCAATACAATAGAAGCGCGTGCCTCTTTCTCTCTCCTGCGCGCGTGTGTGTATATATCATGTGTGGGTGTGTTGGTTGAGGAGGGTGGTCTTGTGGTGAATAGTGACGTATGAACGGCTGGAAAGTGAAAGAGGCCGGGGAAATTAAATGAAAATAAGATACCGTCAAAATAGGTGGAATAAAGGTACAAACATTTTTCGATGATAAGTTTCACATTAAACATGTGTTACAAAACGCGAAAGAAACCCCAGGAGAAAGCCAATTCTGAGTCCACGTGCACACCCTCAAAACCACGCCCATTTTTGGTTTGTTGTAAATGAGGCTGTGCGTAAAAGTCAAATACGCAGACAAATGTGAGGATTGTATTGTTTGAATGTTTCATGGTTATGTGCCTTAATACATTGTAAATTATGTATTCAGAGACCTTTAAACTTTATTTTTATTTGCGATGTAATGTAAAACCTCTGCTACGTTTGATGACACAAGTGGCCTGTTGGATTTCCTAACATCTATTTCATAATTCAAGTTAAGAAGTTAAGATTGAATATAATTTATGCTTTTATCTAGTTGCTCTCTTTGCTTGTCTTCATCCCTCTCTGAAATAACATTGCCATTAATACTATGAGCCTAATCTGACTCACATGTTAACATACTTATTAATTTGTAAAGACCCATTTCTTTAGACTTGCATTAGTAGTTTTACTGCTCATCAGTCAGATCCATGATTCACTTCTAAATACGATTATCAAATGGAAAGCTCAGATGTTTTATAGAAGATTTAAAAACCCAGAATAGGTGTCCTGCTGATACACATGTCAGGAAGAATTACACTAACCTGTAAACATTTTATTGTTTCATGCTGTTTTCGTCTAACATGTTGTTCAGTGCAATCATTTCCACCTGAAAAGCGACCAGGCTGCAGAATTAATCAGAAGTTTAAAAAACGAAAACCAAAAATCATTCTATGTAGATACAAGGAGATTTTATTTAACATTTTTGTGTACAAACATAGGCTGCAAATGCCTTCCAAACATGTTTTCCCTCAGAATACAGTATTCCTTTGTTACAGTTCTACAAGCAGAACACTGAATATTGAACAAGAGGAACAAGAGTTCAAAAATCGCAGAAGGTAAAGAGAAAGTGTTTGTGGTTGGTCAGCAAGTTTCATTCTCAGCTTAACATTGTGTGCCAAATAAAATCAAAACGGGTATATTTCCAAAGAGTCAGGGAGTCTAACTTAATGTAAGTCTGGTGGCGTAGAAGTGGCAGCAGAGGGTCATTTGACAGTATTATGGGAATGTGATAATTACCATATGCAATAAATGGAGGAGGACTTTCATATAGAGCAATATGTTCCACATCTTCAGGCTATTCAACAGATAAATTAAACCTTTTTTGTTGTATTTACTTTTTCATGTACAGAGGGACTGAGGTTATGGAGGGTACATGCAGTTACACTGACAATCAACAGACCAAAAACAATGCAGATTTTAGAGCAATATAAGACTCTTATCTCCTCTACCATACACTGACAGCTTGTCTTTTCAAAGAGACTAGAGGCGTACCGGCTCAACTCTTAACGATCATACGTCAGCGGACGCCAAAATAAATAATAACGGAAACCAGATAATGTACTCTCTAGTATAATACATATTATACAACTTTGTGGAAAATGAGAGAACTCTGAATTCTGTGAATCTACCTTTTTCAATTGACAAGAACCTGCATCTGCTATTCAGTTATTTAATCAAATAGCTAAACACTCACAGTGGGCAGTCTGTACAACAAGTTGTACAACACGTCAAACTACAGAGATGAGAAATGGGCTTTCGTAGGTGTTTGGAGGGGTTGTGATTCTGGGACAAAATATCAACAAACAGTAAAATAAGACGTACGTTTTCCCAAAGAAAGCACACCATATACATTAATATAGCTTCAGATGATATTATATCATAAATAAATAGAACTAGGAGACCTTCTTATACCAAACAGGGACAAAACATAAATAAATTAGATTAAAAGGCATTCAAAGGAGCTGAAAGTTTAAGAGCCAAAACAAGGACGAAAATGTTTTAAGACTGACTTTTTAAAATGACAGCATCACAGTACGAGGAAGGTGACAGTAGAGCATGTACAGTATGAGCTAAGACCGTGCTTAAGGTTAAGGTCCTGTCTTAGTCTTTAAGAGATGGAAGGTGTGTGGCTGTCCTCAGCAAAGGCAACAGGAGACTGAACAACGTTTCAGAGTACAGGCGCTTAACAAAAAAAAAAAAAAGTGTTGAGGCACGATAGGGTAGGCAATCGGGACTTGTTTTAAAGGGTGACAGACGAATGAATGAGTGGTGGATTCACCCGGTGTCTCACATCCTGACATATAGAGGATGAAACAATGTGAGCATGCTACAGTAGGCCAAAACGTGTGGAAGTACATAAAGGGACTGAAGGCATGAAGACTTTCAGAATAAAAGCTTAACATCATTTGGGTTGATATAATAATGATGTTTTATGTATATTTATTTATCGAGTGACTTAAGATTTAGAGAGTTGATATGTATCTGAGAATGACTTCTCTTGCCTTAAAAAGTCCAAAGACATTTATGTTAACTTAAAATGTGTTATCAATAACATTGACTCCCATAAGTCATCTCAAACATGGACACAAGCCCTTATCCGATCCAGTTAACTGTTCAAACGGTGATAGTTTTATATCTAAGATATTCGAGAGGAACAACCGTGATATTTACCCTAGGCATGAGAAGGATATGCTGCGATAATGTAAACCAGATACTCACGAGTTACAAACATCCCACATGATGACACAACTGTGAAAAAGACAGCAATAACACAAAAATAAAAAACAAAACAATAAAACATGCCTGCATGTTAAATCTAGGAAACTGAAATCAAAATGAGAAATATGTACTTTTTAGAATCAAAAACACATCTTAAGAGCTTTCTTTTAAAATGGCCATCGAGTTGGACACCTTCATGCTTAACCGTATGAAGAACATTGAAAGGGACAAAGGATTATAGAGACATTTCGCCGTTCAGGAGAAGATGAAACAAAATTAATATTCCTTCATAAAAACCAACAGATATGCTCTTCATTGGACATAAATGCAGAGTGCTCAGGTCACTTCAATTGTAATACAGTAGTTTCTAACATTGCGTGAGTGCACTTCTGCAGCCAATGATTAAATGGTACAACATGAGACAATGTCATATGTGTGTGAGTGTGTGTGCTCTATTATGACATTGCATATTGTCTACACTAGACAGGCGACGGTCTCTGGATGCGAGACGTTTTTTTTTGCCGAGGAACGCCCAGCCGTTAAAGAGCTTGTGCCTTTTCCACAGCAGCATACAGTATGTAACTACAATGTGTGTGTTACCTTCAATAATAATATCTAAATGAATAATCAAGAGGCTGGACAGAACAGCTGAGTAGTTTCTATAAGAACAAGGCTAAATCCTGCTTATTTACTGCAAGACTCAAAGTCAAGGCTAAGACCTACCACTTTCAGAATCAAAACAGAAAAAGAGCTCACATAGAAAAACAAACCGACCCCTTCCCCCCCCCAAAATAAATTACAATAATAGCATCAATGATTATACTGTTAAACAAAAAGAAAGAAATATTTAAGATTATGTACATACTGTATCTGTAAATACAACCGCCTCCTTTTTTGTATAGAAACAAACAAAAAACATATTACTTTTGGCAAGATGTCCTATGTTACAGTAAGAAGGACTTTTCCTCAGCAACGATATGAACACAGACACTTCCTATGTTAGAAAATATATTGCTTCCTGGGTATTCGAGCTGAAGACTACCTTGAGACACAAACAACACAAATAGAGGACATTTTGCTTTTATGGTCGTGAAAACCGCAGGCAGACAGATTGCAGTGTATTACTAATCATCAGGTTCCTTTTTTTTGTTCTTCTTCAAGCTGTAGCATTTGTCTCCGACTCCCATCTGGGTTTGTTTACGTTGTAAACACTAAACCATACAGGTGTTGGCTTCTTCACCCAAAGAACGAAAGCCAGTATCGCGCCGATCGTCAACTCCTATAAATGTGTTCTCTTGTCTTTCTCAGAAACAATGGGCTGAGATGATGTAAAGACACAGTTAGGATTGACCTCATCAGGAAATGAAGCAATGTTTGAGATGGATCAATGACAAGTCTTGAGTAGATGATTGTCCAAAATAAACACAGATAGAGAACAACGCAAACACAAACTTACACGGAAATTCAGATTTGATGGCAAACTAATTCAAGGATCAGGAAAGATGTGTTTTCTTCTCTTATGGACTGACATTGATCTTGGATTTTTGAACCACAATTGCGTTAAAGCTGTAAAGACCAACAAAGAGCGTGGTGGAGAAATGTAGATGGTGAATGTAGTCAATGAAGGAATCTTACTAAATATCATGTAATGAGAGATATGAACACCCTCGCATCCTCAGAGGTTCGGAGGTCCAATGGCGCCCTCTTGTGTTTGAGGAGGGCAGGCATCACCAGAGACAATCTTTTCCATCTGCAAGAGTCTGGTCAGTCAATTAAAAAACATCCTACTATAGGCTCACTTTGAGCCACGGTCCGTCTCGTTTCTCTCCTCCATGGTCAAAGAATCAGAGTCAATATTAGCTCTATACTTCAGTGGAGAAGAGGATGCTCTGTCTTTTACTGTCCGGGGTGGGGATCGTCTCCAGCTGGAGGAAGTACAGCAACACCTGGACCTGCGAGCGAATACAAAACAGAAGAGACATATGAGGTTTTAGATGGACAAGCTTTTAGATAGAACTCTGAAAATCAAAGATGAAATGCCAGAACGAGACCAACCTGCGCCATGACTTCCAGGGACCAGCTGTCCCCCATGCTGATTGGCTGGGTGGGGTTTGCGGGGATCTTGCTGTCCTTCTCGGAAGGCCTCAGCAAGGTCGGTCCGAAAACTGTCGCCAAGTTGTGGAGAGACATCTTGTTGATGCTCTCCTTATCTGCCACCCTGAGGAGAAGAAGACATGACGTCTGTTAGTGGCATAGAGAGATGACAAGAGATCATATGTACTTTTGGTACTTTAAGTATATTTTGATGCAAATACTTTTCTACTTTTACTTGAGTAACATTTAGAATGCAGGACTTTTACTTAATAGTATTCCTACGCTATGTTACTTCTACTTTTACTTAAGGACAAGATTTGAGTACTTCTCCCAACATTATATATATATATATTGTAGTATAACATTTTTAGTTATATATTGTAGTTCAATTTGTACATTTTCATATGCTAATATAACAAATATTCTCTACTTATTGCACATTTTTACTTTAAGTTATGTTTATATTCATATGTGTATTCTATTTTATTTTGTTTTAACTTTGTATTTTAATCTTAAATGGAGCAACTGTCAAAAAATCTCATTTCTACCAGGGTACAGATGAATGAATCTGATTCTGATGTATATTTCTCAGAAATCACAGTTGAATGCACCACCTGTATTTTTATGGCTTGTTTTTTTCTCTGCATATGTTAGCATTCCTGTCTACATGATTTGAAAGGATGTGTGTGTTTCCTTACCTCTTCATGTGATCCAACAGGAATAGGAATGTGACCAGGTTGGGCTCCGGCAGTGACAGCAGTAAGTTCAACATGCAGCTCTCTTTGGCAACACTGTCAGACAGGTCTGCACAGAGAGAAAATAATTAGATTGTTTCACATCCTGCCAATCAAGCTGCAATCACCAGTAATTAGATATATTTGAGAATGTCAATATCCCTGGGACTTACTAATGCCGCCTGCAAAGTTAGGGTAGAGATCATCAGTGAAGAGCGGCTCTGGCAGCTCTCTGAAGTAAAGCTTCAAGGTCCCAGCGATGGCGTTGACATCCATCTCACTCATCATCACTGACACGTCTTTGTGGTCTGCAGGAGAGAAGCAAGAACGACATGAAGACAGGAGGGTCCAAAAGGGACACCATAAGATTGGAAAACACCTCAAAACAAGCAGCAGTTGCCATCTGCTCATTCTGAAACCGCAATATACCGGTACACACAATCCACACAAGATACATATACGATTAGCCGACACAAACATGTTAAGTTCATAAATCTGGCTAATCATTTCACATCAGAGAAACCACTTCATTCTTGTTAGCTCACAGTTAGCCACACAGCTACAATAATGATCACCTGATCAACAGAAATAGAAAGATTTAAAAAAAAGTTTCCTTCAGGTGAGGATCAATCTCAGAATTGTTTCTAGAAATGCAAGGCAGTTACAGTATTCATCTCACAAAATGGGATGTTAAGAGAATCTATATCTTTGGCATATTTAATATTGTACATATTAAAACTAAACATAATCTTTTTGTCATCCAATTTATTTGGCTTCGATTAAGATTTTAGTTAAGTTTTAGTCGTATGTCTTTCGTTAATTTCACATAAAAACTGTTTGTTTTTTTCCTTTTCTGTTTTCTGTTTATTTTAATGGCCCTGTTGTTTAAGTTATATTGATAAGCATTTTTTGTTTTGGTCTCGCCTGTGTGGGCATGTGCGGGTGGAGGGAGGGAGGGAGGGAGGGAGGGAGGGGGGAGTGCAGTGAGTGTACTGTGATATTACAATATAAATGAAATGGCATCGATTACTGTACACTATAATGAAATAAAAAGACTTGTAAAAAAAACGAAAAAACATTGGATTTGACCTGAAATATGGTCATATTGATCGGTTTAAAAGGGACAAAAGTACACATTTGACCTCATTACATCATTAAAACAAAGCATACACTGTATGTAGATGAAGGGAATACTCACTGGTGTCAAATGCGGTCTTCAGGGCCTGAATGTCAGTGGCCACTCCTGACACTCGGTAGATGCCCACCTCCTCCATCCCCCTCCTCTCAATCTCCTCTAGACACTGCCGGACGATGTAGGGCACCTTGGAGCGCTCTCGCCTGGATGGAGAAAGAAATTATTGATTAACACGCAGTTTATATTGGTAAAACTCTTACCAGCAGGAAAACAGAAAGCAACGAATGTTTTTTTTTATCGAGACAAAAGGAAATGAAGAAGGCTAAAAACGGAATGCTTTGTTTTGCATTGTTAGAATGACCGCTTCAGGCTCTGCAACACTGATTTGTTTTTGCTGCTAAATCTAGTTAGCGTACTCATTATCTCTAATCCTAATTTATGTCGCCCATCAGGGACAACAATGGCCGCAACCACGCAACACACTAAGGCTTCTAATAGCTCCATTTATCTGGAACAAACTCCCAGAATCCTTCAGGTCTGCTGCAACTCTTACTACTTTTAAATCTAGGCTGAAGACTTTTCTTTTTGCCGCTGCTTTTAATTGAACTATTCATATCTCACACTGCACTGTAACTTTTATTCATGTATTTATATATTAGCTTGTTTTATCCTTATTTGATTCTCTTTGAATCTCTTTAATGACAGTTTTTACATGCCATTTTAAAATGTGTTTCTGCTCTACTATTTTAATGTTTTCATTTTTGTAAAGCACTTTGAATTGCCTTGTGTTGAACGGTGCTTTATAAATAAACTTGCATTGCCTCATTTTCCTCCTAACTTAATTTGACCAAATAAATTATTTAGAAATACATCGTTTTGTATTTTTGTATAATAGGTGTTTTTTGTATGCTCTTCAATCTCACATCACAGTTCAGCTAGATTCCTAAATTGTGATTTATTATCTTAATTTGCTTAATTTGTGTAATTGGGACATTTTATTATCTTAGTTTCAGGGCC
The DNA here is from genome assembly GCF_949606895.1 of Notothenia rossii. Taxonomy (NCBI): domain Eukaryota; kingdom Metazoa; phylum Chordata; class Actinopteri; order Perciformes; family Nototheniidae; genus Notothenia; species Notothenia rossii. The sequence continues at coordinate 47,257,111 of NC_136910.1, forward strand.
TCTAGTTTCAGTTTTTGTTGTCCGTTAAAGCCACTGCCTTTAAATGCAAAAAATCTACTCATTCTCACATCTCATATGTTAAGATATTGTCTGTTATGTTCTGCCAAGCGATACTTGATAAGGCCCCCAACAAAAACAGGCAAGAAGAAGTAGAACTAGAGTTAAACAGTAGAGAGCTGCGTGTTGAAATGTGAACTCACTTGGTCACGGTGGAGATCTTGACTCCGAACACGCCCATTGGTTTCCGGGAGGGCATCCTCTGCAGGCTGAACTCTCGGGTGGTGAACTTTATTGAAAGTTTAACCTCGATCTGACACAGGAAAAAAGGGCTCAACGTTAAAACAGGTTGTTACGAGCCATCTGCAACGGCTTTTGCAGATCTTGAGGAAATCCAGCCATGTAAAAACCAGATGTAGACTCAAATGAACTGCTGAACCACGTCCTTACTGCTGTGTGCTACTTTAACATACATGTATTGGAGCTAGAGTTACACCTGAGAACAATTGATGTTTAAATAAAGGAAAGTAATTATAACAATGCGTACTCACCCCGTTCATTGGAATAACTGTTCTCTGCCAGTCTTTGCCTTGGAGAGATGCAGGGTCAAGCTGGAGGAGGCGACACAAAAGGACAATACAAATAAGCATTAATGATATTTCATTTGAAGATAGGTAATATTTCAGCACATCCACACAATTGATTCTTTGAGATAATCATTACCAGGCTGTTAGATCATGCTGGGTGATTAGTTTGGTTTACCATGTGCGGTGGTTAGAAGTACCCATGTACACCAACAGTATGTACATTAAATCAAGTGATAGACTTAAGGACAATTTACAGTTTCTACTACATTTTAGACATTAAACATTCACTTTTTAAGTCTACTACACTTATTTGAAAGCTATAGTTAATACTTGAATTTAATATTGAGATGTACTTCCTTCAGTTCAAGTACAATAAATAGTATTATATATAAAGAACTTGTCCTTTTTTACTCAACTGGTGTGAAATGTGAAATGGTTTAACATTTGGAGTTAATCAGTTGTCAAAATAATGTACATTTTAGCACTTTTTTTAAATTATGTATATGCACGGTACCATTTTGAAAGAGAGTCTTGATCTCAATTGGTTTTCCCATGATTAAATAAATAACTACCTATCTGTTGGAATTTACTTTTTGTTTTACCAAAAATATATGAATAACTCATGCGTGTGTTTGAAATGTAGTCATTAAGCCAAAGAGGGTTATAGGCCAAGGATCACTAGTTTCTCATGAACCACAGCTACATGCATTTTTCATGTTTACTTTTGTTGTGAATATTATTTTGTCTTACATACTGTAGCCCTACTTATGTACTGCTCAATTAGGCTCAACAGCAGAGCAAATCTTCTCTCCAGTGGAATGTTGGATCTTCCCTTCAATATATTTTCATAAATATGATAAACAAATCTCGTATGGACCCCATATGCCATGTCTCTTCATATCTGAGTACACACACACACATACACACACACACACACACACACACACACACACACACACACACACACACACACACACACACACACACACACACACACACACACACACACACACACACACACACACACACACACACACACACACACACACACACACACACACACACACACACACACACACACACACACACAGTATGTTACCTGGGCTAAGCCCCATCTGGTTGCGTGCGAGGCTGGATCATGTTTCTCATAACTGAATCTTCCACTGCTGAATGTGCCATTTTGTGAGAGCCGTTTACAGACACAGAATAACGGCAAACATTTCTTTGCCTACTGATAAAATGTTTTAAAAGCTGAAATGTTTTCCCCACAAATCTGAATGTACTGTATCTTCTATAGACTTTATCGATCGAAGATTTAGAAGGCCCTGCGCTGTGTTAAGACATATTTTGATAAATGACATATCTTAAAACATAATTTATGCAAGCACTGACATAAAGTGTGGGTTAAGGTAGTTTATAAACGCTATGTAAAAAGACAATTATTACAGTGAATATAAATGGAAACATGCATACACATATTGATGTTATCTAGTTGCTGATCGGTGCAAGTTCTAAATATTTCCCGAATGTATAATATACACACTGTTTATATATAATGTAATTTCAGATGAATTTGAATGCTGGAGAAAGAAAAGAGCTGGATAAGGGTTAAATAATAAATGTATTTTCTGTTAGTACATTTAAAGTAGTGAACAACTACAACGATGTTCCCCTTCTCTTCTTCTGTATTTGTGTAACTACGTACATCTTGGACCAAAATAGATTTCAATTTTAAATGACGAGACAATATTCATCTTTATAACTATATAGGACTGAACATGTCTCTGTATATGTGGGATGGATTTGCATACAGTAATGAAATCAAATGTTGTTTGATAGCAAATGAGCTACCAAAAGCAAAAATAACAGACGATGACACAGAATAAAGGGAAATTACCACTCAAAATCTAACATCTTTACATGTGTGAGAAACGCATTTAGGGCAGGTAAATAGTTATATATCACCTGGATATGCATGTGCTATGTGCTTATGACATGATGTTCTTCTACTGCGGTATTTTTCCTGCCCTGGATTTATGAAAATCCTGCTGAGCAACTTTCTCACCACCCTGTGTGTTTGGTTTCGAATGACATCATCTTTCAGAAAGCAATCATGCCACAGGATTACCAGAGGAGCCACTAGGGGGAGCATGAGACTGTAACTCACAGTTTGGTATAAAACAAGTTTAGTATAGTGAACACGTCTGCTGCAATTTGAGTTTCAGGACAAAGGCTCCTCAGAATAATGACACAAAGCTAACGTGTAAATATTTAGTTCTCTGCTTACTACATTTAAATTGTCTCATAAAAAAGCGAACTGCTGTGCTAATGGTTTTGTATTTTGCCATACCTTTTTGTTGCTACGAATTGTCGACAGAAAACACAAAATAAGTAATTACACAACTTGCAGACACCAAAAAATATCCTTTTGTCTGTTTATGTGGGTGTCAGCAGTGTATGATCACACACACACACACACACACACACACACACACACACACACACACACACACACACACACACACACACACACACACACACACACACACACACACACACACACACACACACACACACACACACACACACACACACACACACACACACACACACACACACACACACACACACACAGAGATGTTTTTTGAGGCAGTGCAACAAAGAAGAGACTCTAGTTTATGACTAGATCTTTCTGTATCTTTGCGCTCTCTTTGTTGATCTCCTGAGTGACACTTGGCATTGTCTTGCAGGCTGCCGTCGTCTTGGCAACACAATCACCTGCTATCTAGATGTGCTATCAACCTGCGATCAGCCAGTCTGCTGAGGACAGCGTCTGTGTTTTTTTTACGGACAAAGCAGCCTATAGTATTGATGCAATATGTGCGGGATGGCATTGCTGTTACTTAATAACCAGTGTCTTTGAGTAAGTGATATTTTAAACATCTGAACCTGGCAGCATGATAACATATCAATGGCAAAAAGAGCTTGGCGTTATTGTTATTTCTCTCACTTTAACCAATCACCACCCATCCATTAAATTATGGGTTATTCATCTAATCAGCTGATTCTTTGAACATCATGCTCAGTTGAAGTTGTTCATTGAGCAATAATATGGATTTCATGCTTTGTGGCAGCCGTGATGACATAACAGCCTATCAGTAATGAGTCATGTTGGGTCTGCTGAAAGGACGGGGGTGTGGGGCTGAGGTGTGTGTGTGTGGGGGGGTTGACGTCATGACATACTTGGATCTGTCCTTTTCCCATGATGCGGTCTGAGCTCTCTCCATCCTCTTTGTTCTGCTTGGTCTTGTTGTAACACTTCTCGTAGCAGAGCAGCCTCAGGGTCTGAGAGCCCTCCAGGTCGATCTCAAACTCCTAAGGGGAAGAAGAAAAACAAATATTAGCAAAAGATATGGTGCAAAAATCTCCAAGAATTAAGTACAATGTCACCAATGATAAAGACAAGAATGGCAATACACGTCCAAAAGAAAAATCAGCATACACCCTGCATTTTAGTTCATACATCCCACCACATCTGACCATAGTTCCCTGTAATTATGTTCGGGAGCGCTCTGCATATGTTTTGAACATCGTTCTGGGGCCCACACTGTGTTGGTTCACTTAACATTTGGACAGATGTGAGTCATCACCAGCAGCCCCTCATTAGCTGATATTATTTCCACTTTGCTGAGCAAAGAGTCTTTGGGTCCACGATGGGAAAAAAACTGTGCCGCAGATGAACAGATCCACTGATTGTGTCTCAAAGCTCTCCTCTGTTAGGTTGACCTCTAACATCCAGCTGTGTCATTAATGCATTCATGTGCGTGTATTTGTGCTTGCTTGCATACATATGCCGTATGCATACATGTATGTTTTTGCTATATGTTTGCAGGGGTTACTCAGAGATGTACAGCTAACTGATTACAAGACCAGATGTCTCATAAGTGACAAGCAGCACATGTGCTTATATATGTATGTATGTCTACTGTATGTTGGTTGAAAAGAAACAAACATGTTGAATCGTTTTTGAAATAAAATATATATGACATCAAACCAATCTGTGCAGATACCAATTACATTTTTATATTTAAAAGGACTTTAAACTTGCAAAAGATACAAAGGCAGTGGGCGGAATTTTACAAAGATAAAACTTGATATGACAGAGATTTTTGTTATAATTTATCTAAAAGTGTGCTCAGTTGAGATCTTGTATTTGACCTCGGACTGTGGAAACTAGACAGCGTATTATTCTAGAAAAAGAAAAGCAGATTGACTGTCAGATGGTTTGTCTGAACAGTATAGAAAACTATTTCCACTTTGTCTTCTATTGTACATTTCTGTTGTGACTACACAATGCTTTGTAGCAAGATGTTGGGTAAGATAAAAAATAGATTTTGATTTTGTTAAAATGGATGCTCCACAAACACTGAGATAAGTGTTCCCATATGAAATATGAAAAAAGTCAATTATCTGTTTTTTATGTGAACAACTCATTGGGCATACTGATTTTGTATATTTTTTGTGTCTGTTTGCAATTTAATCCCTTTTTGCTTTTCCACTTTGTATAATGCAGAGGTCACAAAGTCAAGATTGATTAACTAAGTACTTAGTATTTCACCATCGACATATAATTGGTCCTTATATTATCTAGAGAGACTTTGCAGGAACATTTTATCCAAACAGTAAATCTGTAGAATCACATATTTACAATGTGCTATTCTCATACCTCGTTCCATTTGGGTTCAGTAGTGTATCGATACACTCTCGTCTTGGCTTTATTTGAAAAGAAGCCAAAGGAATCCACCTCCATTGTGCAGTAGAGATCTGAAAGAGAGGTTTAAAAACAGAGGACATTTATAAAACTAAAGAAGTGTACTGTAGTTTGTGAATGCATTACAGTAGCAGAACTGACTACATGATGTTATCCACAGGAAGTCAAATAGGAATGAATCACATTCAATTTGTCACAATGTTTAAGAAGATGTGAATTTCAAAAATAAAACACTGTGTTCTACTTCTCAGTGGTCCGTAGAGTTTCCTCATTTTGTCTGATTATCTGTATTTTGGGATGTGTGCATGAAGGCTAAAGGGGAGTGACTCACTCAAGCTCTGTTTGAGGCCGGAGGCAGAGTGGACGATTACATTCAGGAACCCGTGGAGACCGGGGGATTCATCCTCTGGAAAAGCAGTCAGCGGGCAGAGAGAGGAGGAAAAAAAGTCAGTGAGAGGGGATTAGAAAAGCAAGCAGATCTGTGTTTGTTTTGGAACCAAATCAGACATGGAAGGAAGGGATAAAAACGGCCCTGGACAGAGAAAACACGCTGCCTAAACCTCTGCCTACTTTTCTAAATCACAGTTATTAATCACAATCTTTTTTTCTCCCAGGACATTATTAAGAAATACAGAATGATCCGTGCAACTTCTTTTCAGTAAATCACGTTTGAGTGTAAAAACAAATTTAAAAACGAGTGGCTCACCTTCTTTATTGATGCTAAGTGGAATGTGGTGTACAGTCTGCAGTTTGACACAGGAGCTGGTCAGCATTTGCAGCTCCATGGAGGTCAAGGAGGACGTTTTCAAACCTTAAGGGAAGACAGTAAATGCTGCTTGTAAATGACACTGTATATTGGTCTGGCTTTCTTAATCTCAAGACTCTCGGATTAGTACTGGCCACATTGAGCTTTATAGCTTTCAAGTGCCTAAGATGTTCTTCACAAATAAAATAAAATGACATTTCTAGGACACTTACATTTCTTCTGCTGTTCCTTCATTATCTCCCTCCACTCGGCGCGCTCATAGTCGGACGAAATCAGGAAACTGTAACTCTGAATTTAAACACAAACATTCTGTTATTTCATCCCCCAGTGATGAGGAGAGGCAGACACACGTCATCTGTGCACAATATTACAATTAAATGGCATGAATTCTTTTCCAGCTAACTTCAACCTAATAACATTTTATACAGAGAATGCTTGATACTGACAACATTTTTTAACAATGACAATGGAAATCATCTTTTTCCTTTCTATTACATTACATTGCATGATATTAGGATAGCAGAAAGATTATGAATGCACTTATTGTAATTCAATTTGGATAAAATCCTTCGCCAAATAAAATCCAATGTAATGTAATGGATATTGTGCTGGGAATAAAGCAGATGATGACCAAAATAAAATGACAAGGAGGGAAAGCATATAGAGAAGAGGCGTGTACAGGGGAGCAGTAGGAGGAGGGGGATGGGGGTAAGAAACCATGATGAAGGTGTTGTTACCTTGCCGTTCTTGTTGTAGACTCTAATCGGCAGGCTGGGAGCCATTAGGAGGAGCATCGACTCCTGCTCGAACAGCTTCTTCCTGAGGCGGTCGATGACTTTTGAGCCTTTGTTGGCTCTCTGAAAACACACAGGTGAAAATGACCTGTGTGACCTTGTGTATGTTTGTGTGCTGAAACCTGATCATCATACATTTAAATGAAATGTGTTTCCAAATAGGTCATTCAATTATTTCTCCCTATTTCTGGAAAGTAGATTTGATAGTTCCTGAACATATCTTTATGAAACGGTGTCTACCTTCTCTCTCTGAATCTCACTGCGGAGGTGTGAGATCTTGACCCTCATGGCGTCCAGCTCTTCGTCGGGGACCTGTGGGATGGTGAGGGGCTCCGCTTCCTCGGGACCCTGGAAGGTCAGCTCGGTCAGGGGGATGTACCACTTACTGTCATACTGTTGGTTTTTACTGCAGGGGAGGAGAAAAGAGAGGGGATGGAGGTATGAGATGAGTGGATTGATAAGGAGGGTTCAAAGGTGTGGATGAATAGGGAGGAAAGGGGACAGAGGGAATGGGAAACCAAAACATGATTATTTTGCAAACTCTAAATTAAAGTGCTGGTTTTATGTTGGAAATAAAATAAATGAGGCTTAAAATAACTGATACTAAGTAAATATTTAGATGGTAGATAACTTATCTATCTAGATGTTTTCTAAAACCTTCTGCAACTCGGGTAATTAGAAGAAGAAAAATATTTTAACCTAAGAAATAAATGTTAAACTATAATGACATAACATGTCCTACTGCAGTGCTGGTAATTCATATATTTGAGTGTTCTTCCCAGTCTCTTACCCTCCGATCTGTTTCTTCAGCTTGGCGCAGAGCAGCAGATCGGAGAAGAGGAAGACATGCCGCAGTTTCCTCGCTCCCTCCACCAGCTCCACCACGAAGCTGTCCCTCAGAAGCTGCCGGTTCTGTGGATACAACACACAACACTGGTGATCAGTAACGATAAGTCAAGACTAATGGAGCCACCTCAGGGGAAATGTTCTTGTTACAGTTCAAGAGTCCAAAAGAATAAATGAAACAACATTTTTAAAAGGAGAAATATAGAAATACTAAATAATATTATGTTTAACAGATAGTAGCATACAGATTAGCGTGATGCCTTTTTAACTCATACATGATCCATCGTGGATAATTGCACCCAAAAAGGTAATACACACATAGTTTGTTTACTAGATAAATGAAAAAAGGATATACACACATAATTAGCATAGGGTAAAACCAGAGAGGGTCAGTAACTCTTTCACAATATGTGGATGTGTAAAGCCTTTGTATTGTTGCTGCATCCTAAATCTTTATTCCTTCTCTTCTCTGCCCACCATACGAGTCCTCAAAAACACGACAAGAGGAGACAAATAGAAAACCGAGTGAAGATGTGAGGCGGGTGACAGGATTTTGTTTTTATTTGCTGCAGCATCCTCAAAAATGCGGCTTTATTGAAACATCAGTGACGATGCTCATGTGCAATCTAGTAATGTTTATTGAATAATACCCCAAATATTACGCCCAGAATGTTTGAGGAATTCGCATGAATAGCATGAACTAAACTAATCGCCTGACAAAAGCTTTTGTCATTTACCAGCATAATCATCAATGCCCAGGTTCTAGAGGAATGAATGAGGTAATGGCAGCCTGGGAATCGCTGATGTCAGACTACATAATGAGATGTGTAATACTGTCATCTGCCAAAAGGGGGCAGTAATGTCCTTTTCTAAATTACAACACACATTTACAAGAACGGACTTAGAACAATAACTGAGCAAAGAAATACCAAGCCACCACGGAGTAGTAAACCATCCAACTTTACATGCTGATAACACTGGTTTTACTTTAAGCTTGAGGGAGGGTAAAAAAAAAAAAAACTGTGATTGATTAATTTTTCTTTTTAACTCACCGGGAGAACAGGATATAGCATGGAAAGGACTTAGTCAATGAACACTTAATGTTTGTGCCTGCTTTCATGTCCTAGTTGTTAAAAATACATCATTCCTGTGTTCAAATACATACAAATTGTTTCAGTCAAAGTTAAAAGATTAAAGAGTAGGCACAGCTAGTCAAAAAGAAAAACTTGAGGTGCAAAGAACATTGACTTTCGCATCCTTATCTTCATCTTTGTGCCCCCTCCCCCACCTCCTGTCCCCCCTCCATCAGGACCACACAGTCACTGTCACCACCAGAACACACTGGAGTGGAGCTGATGCTCATTTAGAAGAAGTTTTATGTTTTACAAAAACCTGACTGGAAATCTGGTGACAAAGAGGAGAATCATACTATGTCACTCGGTGTTAGTGCGTGATGGAGAGGATGACAAAGTCAGAGGGAGCCTGAGAGTACATCCCAAGGAAACTAAATGGCTTAAAGAGAAGACGCAGGACGAAAAAGGATCCTGATGTCATGCTGCAGTTTCAGACTGTAGATACCAAACCATGTGACACAGCTCCACTGCAGTCATCTGTTGTTGAGGTGCTTCTTTATGCACATGCACATGCAAGCACACATGGAGATCCTGCAGCAGATTACAAATATGTTCTTATCCCCGCAATAAGGATCTAATAAAAAATCTATTTCCCAGCGGGGAATACAATTATTCATTACCAGCTAGATAATGAAGCCTGAAATGATGTCGACCTGTGATAGATAACTTCCAGATGAGTGGCTTTCTGTCTATATGGCATATTTCTCTCGTGGATTCTGAAATCATTCAGGGAACAACTCGTCTCATTTCCTGGTAGGCTACATTCTGTGATGTTTTACAGTCTGAGATTTGATGAAATTGCTGTTAAGTATTTACTATAAATTCCATCTCCACCCTTGTTTTTGGACTATGCTGCCAGAAGAGCAGCACATCTATGAAAAGACTCCACATGTATTATAACCCCCCTGAGGATATGTTCTAGCTAGAATATAAAACAAGGCCCCATCATTCGTTACTCCCATCAGTCTGCATGCTGTCATGTTGGTCTATAAATATAACAAGTACTGTACAGAAGTAAGAATGAGACATTGGTCACACTGCTTCACTTAGTTCAGCTCCTCATATACAATATTAAACTGAAGGAATGAGTAGTAGCTGCAGGAGCTTAAGCTATACTGCCGTGTAGCTATATTAAGAGCATAGATGCACAATCAGTCTGATCCAATTGGACGCTATAACATAATCACAGATTTTAGGTTAAAAGGGGATTTAATCCGTTGCCAATTACGTACAGTATACATCATAAAGGGATTTAACGTTCGTATGCCATTTATAAATAGATATGGTAAAAGGACCTCAACTCCACAGCCTAGCTAGCATGGCATAGCTTTCAGCAGCAGCATGCTAACTCAGGATGTCAATGTTAACGTGTTGATGTTTAACAATTGTCATGTTAGCAATAGTCACCTTTTACTTTAGCATGTTAGCATTAAACACTTAGCACCAAGTACAGTTGAGGTTGAAGGGGTATTTCATCAGTTTAGCAGATGTTTTGTCATAAATTGAATTATATTTGGAAAAATGAAACTAGAAACATTTCAGATATCTCACCAGATAAGTGGCAAAATGTATACGTAATGGTGGATATAAAGAAAAGAACGTAAGCTACAGATTTAAACTAGATTTAACCAACAGCTGGATGCATACTAAACTTGTATAATTACTTATTTTTCATTTTTGTATTTTCCTCTTACAACTTTAAAGAGTTTAGCTTTTTTAATCCTTGCTGACAGGAGTGGTGGCAACATATTTTTCCACAGCCTGTGCAGCAGTGATGTAGCGTGGCACCATGGTACCACCCTACATCACCAGCAGGCTGTGGTCACATTACGAGGGACCACACCTGACCACACCTAGCTGGGATGTTGGGTGTGTAGCTTTCAGCTCACAGAGGCCAGGGCAGCTTTGTTTCCCATCTTTCCAAAATCTAGCCTCGAGTTTCTTTTAAATGATCTTTTTTTTTCTGTGGATGGTCTTAGAGCAGACTGCAAATTAAGAATGTTGCACCTTAATATGGAACAGAAAGCACAAAGTACATTATGTTGGATTACAATAAAGTCAAAAACAAATGCTTATGCTGATGTTTGTATTGGTTTAGACTTAATGTTCAGGTAAGTAAACTGGGCTTCAAATGACCGACTGGGAAACTACGCTGCCCATCTGTGATAACCCTCCTCATTGATCCTATGATAAAAAGAGATAAAATAAAGGGAGGGATAACAGCTAGATTAAGGATTTACAGGATTCCTACTGTGTGGGAGTGAATGTGAATTTATTTGAAGGGATAAAGCCAGACTGGCTACTAAAATGCTGCAATACAAAGGCATTTATATAACCTGCACATTCAAATTCTGTCATTAACTTTGACTCCATTAAAAGCACTCATTTTTGAATCAGTAAAAAAGAATAGCATTAATAATGCTGATCTCAACAGATGTGTTATTGAAACGCTGAATAAAAGGTTTAACACACTCGCTGAATGCCTGCAGAGACTTCTATTGTCTCATTTAATCAATGTTCATTGTTTTTATCTTTGGTTGCAGACGCATATTCCAGTTAATGATCATTCCTACATCAGGAATCTGATGCATTTAAAAATGTGCTTACACTGCTGCTTTGCTCTGCAACTGGGGGAAAATACAAGCTGTCTCAGCGCATCAGATGACATTTTCACAATATTGAACAGCCAGTAGGAGAAATGTGACTTTCTCCACTCTCATAATAGCTGACCGGAGCATCAGCAGCACGTGGGAGCGAGGCGATGTGAGGCAGAGCGCGCTGACAGCACATAACGCAGATTAAATATTGACCATCTCCTGGAGGAGCCTTCTGAGAGCGTGTGCGCGAGTAATGGCATGAACAAAAGATACATGTTTATTTTTAGACCGCCGCACGCTTGAAGGGGCTTCTCTGCGCTGCGCCTGTGTGTTTTCTGTGTGTGCGTAAAACGATGTGTGTATAAGGGGACTAGTTTGTGTCATGGAAGACAGACAGAGCACCAAAATACACACACAAACAGTCACATGAGGAGCACATGCCTCCCACAGGCAAACAGAGCAGAGCGAAGGGGGAAATTGAGATTTAAGCAGCGTCGTCATTTGCATTTTAATCAAGAAGCTTCTGTTTGTCCCCTCCCCTCGTCTCATTGGCCTCTCGGGGCCTCCGGGGGACACTTGTGCTGCAATGCTACTGCATTCCTCCACTGAACAGACCACAGGTTTTTCACTAGTGTGAACACATGGAGTGACACTTCAGTGCTCCCTGAACACAATTTCAGGTCGGACCATCAATGAGCACTGTGGCCTTTTCCCTATTCTTAAAATCTATCTGAACGTTTTTGTCTTAATCGACTCAATAACGATCATGTTGCAAAAGTGCTCCCCACGAACCATCAGTGTTGTTTTAACTGAGACAACAATAGAACAACACCATGCTAATGTTTATAGACTTATTGTTCCTTTGAGATGTATGACTGTTGTAAGAGCTTCTACAGGCCGCAATGAGTCGAACTGTTGCAACGTAAGTGTTTGCGGTGTCTGTATCTGCTGTCTGCCTGTACTGTCTCTTTTTTATTCATTTTGCCATGTTGCGGATGCTTCTGGGCGACAATCTTAATGGAAATGCAGCTAACTGGTGCCAGATCCCAAGTGCCCATCCAAGATATAGCCACGGAAATGTCCGATACTTCAACGAAAAAACGTTACAGAGGCAAAGCTTTCTAAAAAGATGAAAGGCAATCAGTTGAATTGAAAGTAATAATCATTCATTGTGTAAAAACGACTGATTCAATTATATCAATGTCATTCAACCTAATCCTGCGCTCATTTGTTTTGGCATCACGTGAATAAAGGATAATGAGGGTGGCTCCTTTACTAAGTTAAACAATCAACCCGATCAAAGGTTCCCTGAGTTCCCTCTTGGACATCTGAAGGCTCAGAAAAAGGACTGTAATGATGTTAGTGTGCACAGACATCGTGGAGGGGTCAGAGAACAGAATCAGCAGAGCGGCAATTTAGGAGGGTGAGGGTGTAATGAATCCTATAGCTCAAATAACTTGATAATTGTATGTAAAACGCATATAAAAGCAGCTTTAAAACACATCCTCTCAACTAAAAGTGGAGTCTAAGCATCGTCCTGCTCATTGAATAACTGTTTCTAAACTTTACAGTTAATGGGAATCGACAAAGAAAGATATACGTTGCAGCTCAGGTGATGAAATGTGGATAAAAACCTCAGGCATTTTACTGTATACACGCCAAGGTAAGATATAATGAGCCCCATTGATTTCCATGTGCAGCTTTCATGTATCCACAATAAATATTTGATGGCTGGTGTGGAGGTCTAGATGGACTCGGGGTGGAACTGGGGCCTGCGGGGACACATAGGAGGGTAAGTGTGTGTGTCCGGGTGTGTGCGCGTGTTCAAAGGCACACAAGAGAAAGAGAGCGAGTGAATGGAACAGAGAGTGTGTTTGTGTGTGGAAAGGGTGCAGTAATGACCCCCCTGTGAGCAGAGGGAGGAGCCTGCACGGACTCTTTTTTTCCCCTCGTTCTCTCCCACCCTTCATTTATGAATAATTAACTTGGAATCTGCCAGTCAGAGCGGACCGGTGGCTCATTACAAGGCATTATGTACGGCAGTGTCACGCAAGCTATAAATCAAGGGGCGTCCATTCATGTGCGTCAAGTCATCTCCGGGGATGACAGAGACTGTGGGGGGTGGGTTGTGTGTGTTTGCGTTAGGGGAGATGGGAGGGGTGGGAAGCCATAAGAGAGACACCGAGCAAACAGAGAATCAGCCTCAGCCAGGCAACCCTGTATGACCATATAAGGGCATGGGCTCTGCTTTAGGCTGCAGATTGGCGGCTCATGTTCACTCAATTGGCAGCAACTTCATGGTCATTTTGGAGGCGGGGTTATGACATCACCATGCTCAACATCACAGCAGGAAAGAGTTCAAATGATGAAAAAAATTAACTGCTAACACCTCTCTGTGGAGGAAATGGGATTGAGTCTTATTTCAGTGAATGTTGTTAGTCAAATGTAGTAAAGGGACAGTCTGTATGAATCAGATTCTGATTTACTATTACTTGCTCAAGTTCAGTTAGATATACTGTAAAATGACAACCTTAAAAGACACAACACAAAAAGACGTTCCAACCCATAACCACCCAGTAAAAAAAATCCAAGTAATATATAATTCTTCGTATCAACTAATTGAAAAAGAGCATGCTGATTAAAAGGTGCCAGAAAGAGGATGTCATGATGTTTTGTAAATCTCTCACCTCTCCCTTCTTGACAGTCATGGACTGGCGTCGGGGCGTCGACTCCTCGTTGATGCTGGACAGGAAGTTCTGGGAGATCCGCAGGGCGTCCTGCAGCAGCGGGTGGTCCGGGTGGCTAGTGGGCGTGTGTTTGAGCAGATCCTGGAGAACAGTGGGGAAGGACAAATATTGACTTTGTGCAGGTTAAAGACCACATATTCAGTATGCACAGTACGTATTACTGTATTTTCCTTTCCAGCCCTAATGATTCATAAACAGTGCAGTCACCCTGTCTAAATGACACCCCTGCTGAAAACAGTACGGTAAAGTGATATTACTTTTCATCGATACAATAAACGAACACCTAAATACCAATTATTTGCTACATATCTAATAGAATTGACCTTTACAAAATGTATTAACAGGATTTCTTTATAGAGACTTCGGGTGTGTATTGATGGAGACAATGTTTTATAGATTGTGACAAAGATATAAAAAAGAAACTACATGTTATATTCTTACAATGTTGAAGTTATGTTGTAGGCAACAAAGGCCACTACTACATATCATAGATACAGATGTGTGATGAAACAGTATTAAGATGTATTGCTCTTACTTACATGAAGTACCAAAGTGCTGCGAGTCACTCTGTCCACTGGTTTATAAAGCAGCGCTGTGCATGAGAATAAAAATACAAAAGACTGAGTTGTTACTGTCATTTTCTATTATTACGTATTTTAATAAGCAATTCTTAGATATACAATTAATAAAACACAGGATGTGACTGACCTTCTAGAGAGTTCTTGGCCGTCTGGTCCTTAGAGTCCTTCGGGCTCCTCACCTTCAGGTTCTGTTTGGAGACACAGGTTTTAAAAAATCATGTCTCCGCCATATGAAAACATAGTGAGGTTAGCATCCCTGCTCTAGCACTGAGGTCATGCACTTGCAAATTAATTAGGCCATCCTCAGCAGCTTTCCCCCCCCCCACCATCTTGCTCAGATGGCTCAGAGTCATGCATCATTACGCAGGCCATTAACAACCCTCCATGATGAATTCCCCACCCTGCATGCAGACACCAGCTCAACGCTAACTGGTAGACCTCATAAAACATTGGACGAAGACTGATGGTGTCCCGGAGACTACTTGAATCTTTTTTAAATAATGTATACGAAAAAGAGGTGTACATTTCTTTTAATATATATACTGCTTTTATAGTGGTGAAAATAATGTTTTAAAAGCTGCATCTTAAACTATTTTTGTAGCTGCTGGACAAATAGAAACATCCCCTAATGTATGAATAGAGCTGTAGTGGTGTTTGAACTCTTACAATTGAATATGACACTGCTGGGAATGTAGATGAGTTCAAAACCAGGGTCAATCTTGTTCCAAAACTAGAGGCATGAGAATAAGTGTTTCCAAATCTAGTTTGTGGGTGATAAAATAAATTGTTCTGAGCCCTCGAAAGCTGTTGGCAACTTGTGTTTGGGGAAAAGATAAATGACCAGATTTGTTACGCTGTCAAGGCTCATCCCCGCTCGTGTAGGTGATACTCGGCTCAGATTCTGAGAGAGAAAAAGACCAAGCAACCATCCTCTGCATTTCCCCTGATTTAATTTATACACACTGAATAATAACACACAAATAATTGCGTCCGGTTGCATTTGTATACAAATATTCAGCAGAACATGCAAATGTGAGTGCAGGGAAATGCTGAAAGATGAGTAGGGGTATAATGAGAGAGCCTTTTGCAAGTAGAGTGCATTAGAGGTAAAATTGCAAAGCAGCACTTTCTATAAAAACACCTCTCAACTTTTCCTTTAACGAGAAACACATTTATCACTTTGCTGTTAGTCAGTTATACTGTATGTTCTTTGTCATTTTTGTATGACTAGGTGACACCGCTTTTCTCTAAGATGTGGTCCAGCTGCAGCACGACGGTTATAGTTTAGATTTTTGTTATTAAAATAAGTATACAGCCACACAAGACCAACTGCTTTATGGTGACATAAAAGTAACTGTATTAGAAACACTAGCTACTATGCCAGCAAGTTGATATCCAGTATCACAACAAGCTAAATTATATTACACGATCAAATTATATTTAGCTAAATGTGCTGTAGCAGCAATTTGGATTCAACAAATGTGCATATAAACTCAAATGTGTGCAACAAAAGGATGCAATAGACAGGAATTATGGGACACACTTGTTTGTGTAATGTGATGGTGAAAATCACTGCTGTGATGAATGCTCAACTTAACTTAACACTAACTTTCATCTAAATTAGATACAGCTCTGCTCCAAACATCATAAAAAGAACAAGCAATTGGATAATTTGCTGGTATGTAGGGGGTTAAGAGTCTGACTGACCGATTTTACACGGTTGTAAAATGATCCCATAACTGTGAGATCACAGCTTCCACTCCTGCAACAGCTTTGAGGTTGAAGCTAGAACAGTAACTTTTCCCCCCATTTCTTATCCCCACATCTACGGAATAGCCTTCAAAAAATATCTATGTTTTGTTTTTTCCCTTTCTTCTTCTTACCTCAGCGATTTCAGCAAACTGTGTGTTGGCCTGGCAGCACTTCTCCGCCGTCTCCACAGCCAGCTCGTAGTTGTCCACAAACGCTCGGTAAACTCCAAGCTGGCTGGCCTGATGGAGGGAGAGACACAGAGGAGGGATGTTTTAAATAACATTATTAAACATATTCAAAGTAAAAGAGATGTTTGTCAGGGAATGTCATTTGTATAGAGATTGTTCTGCCTGCACTTAATGTTTCAAATTCAAATACAAATAACAGTGACAGTAAACCCTGTGTGAGCTTCTATAAATAGCAGCATTGCCTATTCTCAGACTGAGCTGTTCATTGTAAAGACAGTAAGAGCAGTGAAACCCATAAAAACAGTCTTTCAAACAAACTCAATAGTCCTCTTCACTACTTCCTTATCCTAATTGTCACCACTTCATTTCCTAACGCCATACAAACTGCAGCCCTTCTGCTACTTTAGATATACTTGAACATCAGTCACCAGGAGTAACAGAAAATATATATTTTGTTTTTCACAGATGCCAAACTATATTTGACAACATGTAAGCTTGTTAGAACCTAAGTTATTTGATTTCTACAGGGTAAAAGTAGCGTGAATTATTTTGGTTACTTCTGGATTATCCAAATAACAAAAAAGGAAAAGGAAAATGCTGAAACTTTGGCTTTATTTTGTGCGTAAAGAAGAAATGGGAAGGAACATCACAGAACGGTTATTAACACTTAGAGGATGATTTGCTCACTTTCCAGTTTATGAGGATTATGCTTTTTCTGTCAAGAGGCATACCTGTGTGAGAAGACTGCTTATAGCGAATGTGCAAAACGTTTCAAATGTCTGATCCAGCAAACAGAGCCAAAGGGAAATTGGCATCTAGGCTAATTTATATGGGTACTACTGATGCTCAAGGTTGAAACACTAGTGATGATAATCCCAGCTGGAACTTGATTTCCTTCAGATTAGTTGGCTTGTTAGAAAAACAAGACAAATCTTTGCATTGGACAATATGAGTTAACATTGTCAGGGTGACTTTAAGAATGCTACATTGAGGCAGTGTGATAATCCGTGAATCTGAGATGAAATCCATTCAGCTGCTTTTGAGACAGGACTTGCAGACAATCGAACGAAACAAACAGCAAAGGAGAGACGTAGATCACGGTCCCAACAACAGCACGTTACCACGGTGCACCTCACAGCCGGGCCCGTTGCCATGGAAACCGGCGAGATTTACACTGTGCCGGGGTGAGTAATTAATGGTTGGTGTAACGGAGGCTATGAAAGCACGTTTAGGAAACTGGATGGCTGAATAAAACTCCACCAAACGCTGCCTGCCAGCGCTGCGATCCATCTCCACGGCGAACAAAAGCACAATCAATTTTCCTGAACAAAAGCCAGCGGAGGAGAGCGTACAGTGGAGATGGGCTCTGTGTGTAATGTCGATAGGCCTGCACGTACACACACAGACTTCTCAAAATAATACAAAATCGTTCCTGAGTGTATGGAAAATGAATTATGTATTACCTTTAGAGCTCTTTATGAAATTGTATTGTTATATTTTAGCCCCATAAGAGCTGGGTGGATCTTAAGTCATTCGGGCAGATTAATTTGTCCTTTAGAGAGGCAAGGTTTTAAGGTAAATCTAGCTTTATAACAACTTGGGTCGTCAAGTACGTCATACTTGTAGTACTTAGCATCAGTTCTATCTGTTATGATAGCAATTTACTCATCTCTGAGCCATGTTACCCAGCTGTGATAGAAGTAGACAAGGTGAGAAATGAGCGGTCTGAATGTCAGAAAGCTTGTAAACAAGCCTACAGATATGACGGATTATCCAAACCACTTTGGAGGTTGAACCAAAAGTGAGTTTTTAGTACACTTAACTGTACAGTCTGCATTTAATTGCCATTAAGTGTAAAAGGTTTAACATACAGTATTTTTCTCAGTTTTCTTATCATGGAGGTTAGTGTACCAACCTGTCTAAATGTCTGCCTGTTATTACTGTACTTGTTATGTTTCTGGCTTGTTCTCTCCATTTTGGCAGAAACAACAAGCTTGTTTTTCATGACATTTGGTGGAAGGGTTCCTCATTGGCCAAGGATGAACCTAATACATTTCTGATACTAAACATTGGGCGATAGATAATAGTTTTTCGCTTTCTTTAACATTGGAAGATAGGGAATCTGAGCTGCATCCATGTTGTTATGGAATTAGCTGAAAAAATTGTTCCCGACTTTCCTTGACATTTCGATAAACACTCCCTCAAGTACGACAACAACTTCGTAAACACCCATCAAGTATGAAGAATGTTACTACTAGATACTGATGGGAAAACGAGACCCACGTTGCAACAAATTAGACTAAGTTAGCTTTTTTTGTTGATTTTAATTGCCTTGTGGGAAGCACTTTATAATTGGATTAGAAGTGGTCTACAGCTAAAGGACTTTAACATATACACATGGTTATTCTTGTCTCAAACTGACCTCATTCATCCCTGTTTAGGCATGACCTTCGGGAAAGGCCCTGATCTTCGCTGTCATGGATAGGTGCGAGATTCAATTCTGCCAGGAATGTGAAGTCACAAGATTTCTTAACATTGTTGACACTTGTGATGTTGTTGCAGGCATCTACAGTCTGTACTTGGTGTGTGTTAGATCTTTACAGAAGCCCAGAAAATAGAAAACCTCAGAAAACATATGTGCCTGAAGTAGTACTTTACCAAATGTATTTCATAATTTGTGTTTTTTATACACTCATTCCTGAATTTCAGGCAGCAAACTAGCTCCATAATGGATATACAGTGCTTTTTACATTTATCCGCACACTAGAACTTGAGTAAATAAGGAGGAAGGCGAGGAAAAAAAGCAATTTTCACAATCCTGCAATCCTGTGTCCTGCCCTGGGCCACACAATCTGTAGCGCAGTGGAGGCCATTCAGAGCGTGACAGTTTGACTGTGGAGAGAACAGAAAGCCCGGATGTCTGCCAGCCACATCCACAGAGTCGCACAACACCGCGAAGGCTTACTGCGTGTGCGTCTGCAGCTCCAGTATCATGGCAGAAAGTGGCTTTGGGTGATGAAAGAAAATGCTTGGGTGTTTGGATTTCTCAGTCCGGGATTTGTCCTGTGTGAGAGTATGTGTGTAAGCCACAGCGGAAAACAACATTAAGAAAACAGCCTCATGACAGACTACGGCCATTATAGGAGAAGGCTGGATTTAGCCACTTTAAAAAAGGGAGTTTTACCAGACTGGGATATTTTGCGACAGGGAAAAAAAAAGGCTGTTTAGTCTACAATGACATAATGATATAAATAGACAGAAATAGAAAAGGTTATGCCCCTTCTTTCGAGGCTACAGTTATGATGGCAGCTCTGTGAGGCTGTATAGTGATGCTCTGTGCTAACATCCACATGCTAATAGCTTGCAATGACAATGATAAGAAGCTGATGTTAAGTAGGGAGACTGTTTACCCTGTTCATCTAAATTTAGCGTATTAGCATGCTAAGATGTGCTGAGGCCAAACATTTGGTGCTGACCTGTCTAGGATATGTTAAGACATTTCACAGGATAAAATGTGATCTATGTAATCTAATTGTTGTCGAGATAATTCAGTAGATTCAGTCAACATTGTGGACAAACAAATAAACTGACATTTCCAGCTATAAAGCAACGCCACTAGCATTGCTAAAACAATGTTGGTAGATGGCTGTGATTAGATTTGATAAGCAAACAGGGGGGAATCAAGCATGTTTGGAGACTAGTTGTCATTTAGTCAATTCAATGTTGTACAATGGTATAGACCAGGGGTCTGCAACCTTTTTGACCAAAAGAGCCATTTTGCTCCTTTTTCCCAAAAAAATTTTTTGTCTGGAGCCGCAAAACATATTTCATAGCTTGATAGCTAATAAAGTTGTATTTATTGTTATATCAGACACAAACTATTTTTTTTTTGCATTTATTAGGCTATTTATTACATTATATAAAACTGTTAACCTCTAATAAGAAACAGAGAACTCCTATAAGGAGAATTAGAAATAATACACAGGCCTACTTTAAAATAAATTAAACACAGCACTTGAGGAGTCATCTGCACATTTGAAGGGAAAAAAAATATTATTAAAATGGGCCCACTTTGAAATAAATAAAACATATAGCTGCACCCTAAAAAGAGTTAAAGGTAGGTAAGAATGGAGAAACCAGCTCGAGTGTGCTAGAATTTGAAAATACAAAACCGGAACAAATATGCCTCTTCCTTCAGACTTTCTCACAGAGTCCCTCCTCCAACACACACGAACGCACACATGACCAATGAGGGCACGAGATAAGTTTGTGCACAGATGGAAGGCTGACAGGCAGGTAGGCCATCCAATCATTTTAGCCGGGCCGGCTAAAATGATTGGTCGTGCTTTTTACAGCGCTACGGCTTCCACAGATTAATTTGTTTATGTATTTATTGTCAAAGCATTTAATATATTCATTGCTATCGGGACGTTAAGAGCATTCCATGGAATATAACAAAAACTGTTTTCTGAAATAAATGACATACCCCATTGAATTATGACTGAAGATCGTCAGCTGTCTTCCTCTCCCGTGTTGTTCCTCGACACGTAAAGGCTGCAGCACCTTTGACAACTTCTCTCCACATATCAAAGATACCGGTAAACCAGCATCGTTTGCTGTGAAAGCATATAACTCTGTCCGCACAGAATTAAATCCTGTGTTCCTCCGGTACTTTTCTTTGATTTATCCATAGTTCGCTCATCGAGCCGGGGGTCAGGTTATTCGCCTCCAAGAAAAGGCGCTCGCGCGGGACCGTAGCAGGATGTGACGCATATTTTAGTTGACCTAATTAAAACCGTTTTGTTTTTTATTTATGTGTCACAGTATCACCTCAAAATACAAGATATGAAACATTTTCAACCATGCAACAAAATATAAATAGTCCTACAAATACTTTTATTTTATTTCCTTCTTATTTTTGTCTAAACTCAAGGGAGCCAGAGCAGAGGGCTTAAAGGGCCGCATGCGGCCCGAGGGCCGCGGGTTGCCGACCCCTGGTATAGACCAAAGAATGGTATAGACCAAAGAAACCTATTAAACATATTAATTCAACAGAGCGAAGAACATGTTATGGGTTGGTTTAGCCCAACGAAGGATCATTCTTCTTTAAATAAAAAAAAAAATCAGGGTTTTCTTGGTCCTCCATCTCTGAAGAGCAACATCCAAAGCCAGTTTATCGGTTTGCCTGTCTGTCCTCATGATGTATAACCTTCAATTTTTCCACTTTGTATGAAGTGTGATGGCATGAAAAGCAGAAGTGTGATTTCAGGCCTTCAAACACTTCTCTCTGACACTCATGCTCATAACCTGTCAGCGACGCTTTGCCTCTTCCTCTCTTCTCCCCGTCTCGCGCAATCCTTGTTCTGATGTTTTATGATTCCTAAGCCCGTCTGCTCTCCTCTCAGATATTAGAGTCATGGTGAGACAGCTCTATTGGAGTAGCAACAGCCAAGGATCTACTCTCCTCCGACTCTCATCCTCCCTTCCCCCGTCCCTCGCCTGTATCACCTCCTCCACTCTCATCTAATCTCTTCCTCCCTCTCCACCTCCCAACTGTCATGTAGCATTTCTCCTTTTCCCCATTTCTGTGGACTAAGCGTCTTCTCCTGCTGACTTCCATTAACTCATGTCTGGAGAGAGGGAACACTGTACAATCACTCTGCTTAATATTCATGCTTTAGCCATGACCAGAAGTTTTAACCATGACATCACTTCTTCGAGGGGAGTTTTGTCAAATTAAATATGTTTAAAGTAGGAAATAAATCTAGAGGAGCTTTTAAAGAAAATATTTAATTTGAGTCTGCCTCCTTGATAGTGAGAGAGATAAATGAAATCCCAATATTGTAGCAATGCTCAAGTTGAGTCTACTGAGTTATGGAATTTGTGTGTGTGTGTATATATATATATATATATATATATATATATATATATATATATATATATATATATATATATATATGTGTGTGTGTGTGTGTGTGTGTGTGTGTGTGTGTGTGTGTGTGTTTATATGTGTGTGTGAGAGAGAGGGGTTCCTATTTATAGCAGCTTCTTCGAGACACAAAGCACACAGCACAGTGATGGCCTCAGCTGCCTGGGGTAGAAGGGAGGCATTGTGAAACACGGCTGCACCTCCCTCTGTGTGTGTGTGCATGCGCGCGTGCGTGTGTGTGTGTGTGTGTTTGCGTCCGTGTGTGTGTGTGTGAGAGAGTTCAAGCATAAGTTTGAGAAAGAGAGAGGGAAAGAGAGAGAAACACTAGTGGGAGAGGAGCCGTATTTTGGATTAACAAATGGTTCATTGTTGGTTAATTGACCCATTGTGAAAATGATTAAAGAGACTCAGTTTAGGCCTTGACATCATCGGCAGAAACTACTGGAGGGAAAACAGAGAGTAAGCAAGTGGCTATTGAGGAGGACACAGGAAGAAAGGAGGATTTAGATCCAATTTGTCTTAACATAAAATGATAAAAAAAAGAGCCTCAGTATGAAATCAAATCTACATTTCTAGTATTGGTTTATTGTATTATGCTGACAGCTGCTTCTGAAAGCGATTCAGAAAACAACATTACTGTGAATAATGTCACTGAAGCACATTGGTGTCATGACCACAGGTCCCTTCAAATACACTTTCTTGAGTGCCCAATGTCGTCCCTTCCATTAAGAGCAAGGTCACATCTGCCATCATGGGTACAGAAGTCTTGGAGTTATCTTTCTTTCTGCTCACCAGTTTCTGGAAGAGGTCCCCCACTCTCTGGTGGTGGCTCCACTGCTGGACGCGGGGCAGAAGTCCGTCGTAGAACTCCCGGTGGATCTCGTAGAGCTCAGGCACTTTGAAGAAGATGGTTTCTATCTGAGCCACGGTGAGCACAGGCTGCGACGTGGTAGCTGCTGCCTTCAGAGGCTTCATCGGCTGCAAGGAAGTAAACGGTAAAGATGACAAAGTGGCATTTGCAGGGTCTTTGTGTGTTAAGCTAACATTCATTCATTCATTTGTCAACTTTAAGACTTTCTTTTTGTACTTGTGCAATGGTTCTAGCTGTTCAGATTAACAACTGAAATGGATTTCTTATAGCAAACTGTTTTATATTTACACATCCGGAAGACCCCGAGTAGTTTCGGGTCACTTAGATCGAGTAACATTTTTCTTTTTTCTGCCGGCTATTCTGCAAATCGATTAGTGTGGTTTTTCAGGCCAGCCAGCAAAAAAGAAACCATCTTGTTACTTTGAACCATTTACATTTTGCAGATGCATCTAAAAAGGCACTAAATCAAATTAAGTGTGAAGAGTCTATAATGAAATCCCATACTTACAGCTCAATGGGCCGAATCAATCGGCCTACTACTAATTACATTGTACCGTACATTATGGCTATACGTAGTGAGTGTGTGTATGTTTGTGTGTTCTCACCAGTAGCAGTGCCTCCAGGTGACTGAGGTATGTTTCCTCTGTGGCCAAGATCCCAGACAAGACCCACTTCCTCATCTCCAAACCCTTTTCCAGGTCACATTCATTCTGTAACACAAACAGACACAATAAAGATTAAAAAAATATTAAGATGTTCCAATCTTTTTCTCAGCTATTTGCACACTGAATGGCACAGAACTTTCATATTTTGTGTCTGATGCATGAACAAAAATCCAAGCTTCATTTCTGTCTTTACATGAGCTGCAATTTCCCTTGTTTTCAAATCTGGAATTGAGTGATTCCTAGTTTTTAGCTTCCTGGCAACTTCTTCAGGTTTGCCGTTTGTGAGCGTCAAAGTCTAGGAAATCAAACGGCAACATTGGCACCTCTAAGAAATCCTCCCCGGTTACCTCCCTCATCCCCTTCAGCCCAGTCAAAGCTCACGGAGGAGCACTGACATGAAAGAAAACAGGGACACAGAGAGATTCCTCAGGCTGTCCTCTTTAAACACAAACTCTGAAATAACTCAAACTGGCAGGGTCTCCCATGGGAGCAAGGTCGGCGCTTAAATATGTGTTTGTGAGGGAATGTGCAAGTGCAGAGGGCGCGCATACACAACACACACACACACACACACACGTGGAAACTTCCCGTCCCACAGGCTATGAGGAGGAAAAAAGTGAGGAAACACAGAGTTAGCGTGAGAGAAAATGTATTTTAAAAAAAAGAGAATAGGAGATGGAGAAGGATCAAGGCAAAAATAAGAGGAAAGAGGGAGAAGAAAAAGTATCTGACTTGATGAAGGGGGAGACAAAGATGGAGGATATATTAAGTAGAAAAGAGCAGACATAATGAAGACCAGAGGAAAGAGAGAGGGCAGCAGACGGCAGTATTCCCGTTTCTCTGCCTCTCTGGTTGGGAGTGATGCAAAGAAAGAAGGAAGCAAGAGAGAACATAGCTAGACGGAGAAAAAGAAGGAGGGTAAAGAGGATTTATGAAAGACGTGTTAGTGTTGTGAGAGGAGGCAATGATTGGCCATGGGAAGTAGAAACTAATTAAAAGAGAAATATACTGGAGCCACAGTTTATATGTAGGAAAGCTCGATCTTGATATGCTTCTTCTCATTCAAATTCCTAGGATTCTTAGCCAGTGTAAACAAAGCCATAAGATTTCTGAACAAAGAACAACTTTCCATAAAGCATCTGTAATGCCCGCCTCTCAGGAGCTGTCCAGTGTTTACACATTCTGCCAGTCTTATAGACTTTACACCCTAATGCTGCTGTTTACTGTACACAGAGATCGTATGGGTTCTACATGGGAGAGAGGCCAAAGGAAGGTCAAGAGTGAGAGCACGAGATGGGAAAATTAATGTGAGATAAACTGGTTCAGAAATGGATTTATCGCCGGATCTGAAATGAGGATTCAAGTTAGTTTGAGATGGATCCGATCCTTTGTTTTACATAGGGGTTCTTTTTTATGAATTGATGTATTTGTCCTTCTGTAAAATGTCAGAAAGAGTGGACATGCCCATCACAATCTCCTCACACTCAAGAAGGTGACTTAAAGTTGCCTGTGTGTAAAACTAACTAATATTAAAGTGACAACGTCAAAGAAAAGCAGCATATTCGTGCATTAGTGTTTAGCATTTGTGATTCAGAAACAACTTAAACAATCATTTCTATAATTGGCTCCTTAGTTACTGTCTGCACATATCTACAGGGCCGGCATTGTATAAATATGTATGCTCAAATAATGAACAGTATTCCTGTGAGCTGCATTTCAGCATAAACTGTACTCGGATGTCTGTGGGTGTACAGTTTTATTTAAATGAAGGGGTAAATAGACCTGAAGCCTGTTTCCATGGCCACTGCCTATGCAAGAATAAAAATAACACAACATTTACATGTTACTGTATTGCGTGTGGTTACAGTTCTACTTACAACCAATAAACCTTCACCTTTAAACAAATCCCGTGTGTACAGAGTTTTGCATTACTTTAAAGCTTTAAATAAAGAAAAGATTATTTACTTTTTGGCTGCAACTAAAGCTAAGAAGAGTGCACCGGCCACAACAGACAGATCTCCAGCATCTTGCTGCACACGTTGAAGGATCTCAGCTTCCTCAGACAATAGAGTCTGCTGTGTACAAGAAGGGGATGAGCAGACTCTATTTTCGGAGGAAGCTGAGATCCTTCAACGTGTGCTGGGGGGGCAGCATCCGAGCCGGTGACACCAGCAGGATCAATAAACTGATCAGGAAAGCTGGGTCTGTCGTCGGCATCAAGCTGGACCCCTTTGAAGCTGTGGTGGAGAGGAGGACACTGAACAGGCTGTTGTCCATCATGGATAACCCCACCCATCCTCTCCACCTGCAGCTGGACAGTCAGCGGAGCTCCTTCTCCAACAGACTGCTGCAGCTCCACTGTCACAAGGACCGATACAGGAACACATTCCTGCCCACTGCAATAACTCTGTACAATAAATCACGTTGTACATTTTACTCTGTTCAATATTTAATATTAATATTTCATATGTTATATATTTATGTATATATATATATATATATATTTGTATATATAATATCTGGGCAAATTCAACATGTATATTTTCTATTTTTTTTATTTTCTTGTTTATTTCTAGTTTTATTGTAAAATGCCTTGTCTTTTATGCTGCTGCAACACGGAAAAAATCCCAAATTGGGATCAATAAAGTACTTATCTTATCTTATTTGCATTATATATTAATCTGCCAAATACTTTCTCAATTAATTGAATATTTGGTGGTCTAAAAAATGGTTGTCAAATTTCTTAAAATCATACATTCTGTCTTCTATGTTCATTTTTGTCCAACCAAGAATCAATAAAGCACAAAATGCAAACAATTCTCACAAAAAAAGGAATATAACTTGAATGAGTTGTTTTAGTTGTTTTGGTCTCTTTTCTGCCAAATAACTAATCAATGAATACTTGGACCCCTTCTTGCTTTATTGATATAGTTAACAGCTAACCGGCATAGACTTCAAGTAGAACGGGACAGTATTTAAAGTAAAAGGCACATCATCCTCATTATATTTTCTGGCTAACACTTCCACAGTCTCTTGTTCTTTGTTTCTGTTTCCCAGGTGAAGCATAAAGGACATCATTCTGACAGACATACATGTATTATGCATCACACTGAGTTGTCTGGGGATCCTTGCTGTATACAAGAGTACAAAGAATTGCTCATTAAGACAACTAAAAGCCGGAAAATGTCCTCATTTCATATTAAGAGTGCACATAAACTGGAGTTGACGGTAAATAAGTTCTGTAATAAGTCGTTCTGATCGCTCCTAAATGTGTGTTATTGCATTGCAGCGGCTTTGAGCCTTTCAGACTTAAAAGAGACAGCCTGGGGGCGGCAACGGAACCCCCTGAATGTTTGTGATTTGATGAAAAATGAATGAGTTCTTGCCAATCTACAAGTATCGGCATGAGCTGTCTGACTTTACCCTCGCAGGATTACGAGGGTCCGTTCAAAGCATCAAGAACATTTGAAATCACAAGGAGGCAACTTCGACATCCCGCCACATGTTAGTGAAGTAGCATAGGGGGAGACCAAACTGTGTATTCATCGTTTCAGACCCCAGACGACTCCCCCAGGAAGTACCCTCATCTCCAGACATATCATCTTTTATTCATCGCCGTGGCAACTAATGAGCCAATCTCTGGGTTCAGACTAAAAGGGGTGTCTTGCTTCCTTTTTTGGGCATAAAACAAGACACATTTCCCTCTTCTCGGGGTATATGTGGGTTGGTTTGTCTATTTTTTCACATCCAGTGGTTGAAACCAGCTAATATTTCACATTTGAACCTATGCTAAATTCAGCTCTTTCAACACCCTATCGTGCTCTCCCTAATTCCTGATTTGCTCCTGATTTGTTTATGCAAAGATAATGTTCGCAGGAGATACATGAGAATCAATGCAAACGGTGTTTATTTGTGAAGCGAGGCGCAGATAGAAACGGAGCAGCAGCGACTGTAATAACATTATTCCCAAATCTCTCCGTCTCTAACCCATGGAGTGCAGGAGACTGTCAGCTCATATAAACATTCAGAGTTAGAGAGGAGAGAACTTTATTAGCCATTTTCCATTTTCTAATCTCTTTAGCATCCTGCTCTGCCATCCCTTGCTTTCTGAAAGGCCTAATGTGATTGCTTCCTATCTCCACATGTCTGCTAAGTAATGGAGCCGTCTTAGAATTACCCTGTGCAGCGGGAGAAATATTATTAAATATTTTTAAATGCAGCATTACCTCGGGTTATTTAAACCGCACTTCAGGCAGACGTGATGGACGCTGACAGAGTTGGTGTCTGCAGGGTTGTTGTGATGTTCGAAGTGCTGCATCACAACATGCCTTTAATTGCAAGGTAACAAGACTTTTCCTTAAATGGATCCTCACAAAGGAGATTTTAATGTTTCTAATCCTCCTAATCTGATGATGTAGCCTCAATGTCTGATGTCAGAAAAGACGATCGAGCAAAGAAAACAAGGAGGATTTAGACAGAGGAAATGATTCATGATTTAAGAGGAATTTGGGAGGTGCCATAGTAACCACTGACTTTAAAAAGTAACATCCCAGATTTGATTCTGGCCAAGTAAATGTTACATGATTATTCCCAATCTCGTTAAACATCTATAAAAGTAATTAATTACTCGAGAAATACTTGGATAGGGGGAACAAATTGGCTCCTGCAGTCCTTGATATAACATAATAAATGGTTTTAATAAAAGCCCAGTTCTCATACTTCAGACATTCCCCCCCCCACCCCCACCCCGTTATTTCCTTCTCATTGCTGGGAAGAGTCAGATCATAAGAGAAAATTAAATAAGCAGTATTTGTGATGGTGATGACTCATCCCAGTGACATCACAAAACCATCAGCCAATGGGAGCTCGTCCGGGCTGTGACTCATCAATTAGGGAGGCTGACTGGGATGATGCTTGAAGACTGGCTGTCCAAGGGCAAGTCAAGGACGGTGGATGGTAACTCCATTTTCATGGCAGTTATTGAGAAGGTGTCTGGCTGCTTGGGGATTTCGTTGATGGATAATTGCTGTTTGGCTGTGTAATATATTTAACTGGCCATCAGATGGTACTTCTACTGACAGTAAAAACACACAGCATCAGGTTTTCTCTAAGATTCTGCCTCTAAACATGAGATACATTGTCTTTAAACGTTCTTTGATATCATTTTGCTTTCTGTATTTGTCTCATGCTGACTAGAAGACATTATACAGTATGTGTGCATGAGTGTATAAATTAAAATCGGGGAGAGTTCCAGGATCACAGGTCGGAGGTTAGATGCAGTCAAGGGACTCATCATTTATTGGCAGATTCTACCATCAATCAGACGGAGGGGGCGGAGCAACTGATACTGCTTCATGGCCACTGATGCAATTACTTCCTCCAAGGGCACAGTAGATATGCAGTATTAGCCTATTACATTCTCCCCCAATACCTCTCCATCTTTAACGGACATATGGCTCTAGTATGTTCATCTGTTTCTGTTAAATTCACTGGTGCAAGAAATAATGTGTAAATGCTGAAATAGATTCCGGCTCTGGAATCCATTCTCATCTTTGCTGACGCTATGGTTTTGTGTGAGTGTGTGAGTGTGTGTGTGTGTGTGTGTGTGTGTGTGTGTGTGTGTGTGTGTGTGTGTGTGTGTGCGTGTGCGTGTGCGTGTGCGTGTGCGTGTCTCCTCTCCATGGCAACGTTCAATAGCACCAGACGTCATAGATCACTGGTTTTCTCTTCGAGGACAAGAAAGAGTAAAGGAGGGAGGGTAAGAGGATGAAGGCAGTGATGGGGCGATGGAGGTGATAGGTAATTCTGCATAATACCCTGTGAAGAAAAGCCAGACTCTTAGGGGGGGATGAGTTTCTTCACTAGGTGACTGCCTCTGGGTTTATGAGGCAGGCCATATCGTCATATATCAATCCCATCAAGTGGCAGATTTGATTTCTCGTCAATCGACATATTTCTGACGGCTCTGGATTGCTCTAAGAATAGATTAGCCCACTTCTGCGCTGCATTGAGGTCAATGTACGCAACTATTGGCCATCGAAGAGTGATTACAGCCACGTTTGTAGGAATTTACATTCATATGATATAGGGTGATGCAGGAATGAGTCCCAAGACCTCGAAATGAGTTAGCACTTCCTGTTCCTTATCTTGATGTCAATAGTTTTCTGAATGGGTTTATGGTTTGATGGATGAAATAAGGTCGGTGACCTTTTTTGTTTTTATTCTACGTAAAAAAGAAGCATCAGTAAATATCCCACATTTGAAGGTGTGAAGCATTTATGTATCAGATAAACGGTGGTTGCTAACAAGTGGCTAAATGATGCACTAAACGACAACACGCCAAATATGAGTTTGCCTTTAACATGGTGGTGGTGTTGACCTTAAGTCATGTGACCGTGATGTAATTCAAATGAACTTCTGGTGAATGCATTTATGCTTTAAAAATTACAAAAGTGAACGTTATACTGTATGTGGATATTGTGTCCAGCTTATCGAAAAATGTAAGTATCATAAGCGTTTGTTTGCAAGAGAGCTTATTTTCTGCAATATTCCAAAATCAGGAATCCACTGTAATACTACCGTTGCCGTACAAAGAAAAACTTCAGCCCTGCACCACGCTATGATGCTAGTGAAAGAAAACTCCTATGAAATAGCTCGCAGCTTGGTTTGTTCTCAGTAACTTTACAAATCTGAAAATGTTGCTAATACAATACCCAGCAGTAGGAAATGGCAGCAGGCGTACTGACCGACTTGGAGGACTCTAGCGATCCGGAGGAGAGCGTGTCCCGACTGCTGCGGCTCTTTGAGCTGAGGTGCGGGGAAGATGACGGCGAGTCATCGATGTACGGCAGGATTTCGTGGTGCCTTCGCTGCTCCTCTGCGCGATCTGCATCGTAACCGTATGATGGAGGGGTCCCGGTGAAATGACCGTCTGTGATGGGAGAAAACAAAACTGTTTGTAAGTAACTTTTACTTTTGTATCTAGACTTGTAAACGGACAGCATTAATCAGAGCTTGTTCAGTATTGGAGACTACTCTTTGAGAACATTTTAGCATTCACCCATTTCCACAGACATTCAAACAGAGTGACCATAAAAGGTGTCACTTTCTCATCAGATATGATAAACATTGACACACACTCCACACCATGAAATCGAGAGGAATGTGGGGTTCAGTTTCTGGCCCAAGAACACTCGGATATGTTGACCGCAGAGGCTTGAGGGATTGAACCCTCGACTCTTTGACTAGGGAATGACCACTCTACCTCTCAACCTAAATCGACACATTTAGCAAATCACCAAAGTTACTATAACTGTGAAGCTTTCTGAGGTGCACTCCACTGACGTAGGGAGGTATACAATTGTCATTATGGTTATGCAAAACATAATACTCTCATATCTCAAAGAACTTAAGTAAGTTTCAATCTCAGCAAATATCCTTTGTCTAGACAACTCATGTCTTACATATGCTGGTTGGCCTGATGCTCGCAGAAGGTTGTCTTGTGCAGCGCAAAGTGAATTTTCTAACACTAATTAATGCGGCTCTACAAAACTAGGGCACACCAAATGAGTTCCCCCTTCATCTTTGTTCATGCCCTTATACAAAACATACAGCTCTGAGACGAGGCAATTGAAGAGGCCAACCACTTCAAACTGGGTCAAGGTTCAAATTATTTCTGAAGCATCTCTGGGGAAATTCTTCTGAAACCTGCCTTTGACCAGCTTCTGCAATCATTTTCTTTGTGGTAAAATACCAGCTCAAAGTATTTTTGCATAATGATTATGAGTGATGTTTTTTATGAGGAGAATTAGAAGAGAGAAAAAAAACGAAAAACAAAAGGTCAAGCAGGATGCAAAGACACTCGAAATTAGACTTAAAACAACTTGTTTCACAATGTTGCACTCCATGAGGAAATGCATCCCATTCCCAAGTTAGAGCTGTGGTTTTCACTAAACATGTTTTAGTTTAAATAGTTCTGCTTCCAGGAGGGGAGAGTACAGTCAGCGGTTCGGGGAATCTGGTGTGTAACAGCTGAGGGGAAGACATCATGCATCTTTGAATGTCAAAGAAGACCTTTTGCTCATCTCCTCCCACTCCCACATTAGACAGAGCCGCTCTTCTCAGAGAGCAGCCCGGCCTCCTCTGTGCTGACTCAGACTAATAACATGCCACGGTCAACACACAAACATGCAGAATAAACTCTAGTACATACTATTTTAAAAGCAGCTTTAGAACACATACAGCTACCAAAGTATGTTGTGCCTCCATTGTTTCTACACCTCTCTTTCGTTGAGATATTTTAGCATACAGCCGCAGATACACAGACATATGTTTCGCAGGTCAATGTGTGAAGGAAAGAGATAGAAAGAACAATGGTGGTTTGTTCAGGGCCCGTCTGACCTTCAGCCCACCCACCGCTCGCTTCTCGTACTAGTTGCTGCCTGTGGGCGGCCGCTGCCCAATGTGCCTGCTTCGACCAGCGGCCTCCTGCCAGGCAAACACCGATATAGAGGCCCTGTGTGTGTGTGTGTGTGTGTGTGTGTGTGTGTGTGTGTGTGTGTGTGTGTGTGTGTGTGTGTGTGTGTGTGTGTGTGTGTGTGTGTGTGTGTGTGTGTGTGTGTGTGTGTGTGTGTGTGTGTGTGTGTGTGTGTGTGTGTGTAAAATGCAAACGCTCTTCCCACATTGCCAAATCTTGCAAACCAAACTGAGTGGTGTTTTACAAATTCTTCCATCACTTTTAGACTTAGTTTGGTATTTGCAACTCCTGCATATATGATGCTTTTTTAAATAATTTTCTGAGTTTCAAAAGTAACATGTTATATTCACACATAAACATTCAGCCTGTAGCAGAGTGCAGTTAACTGTCTTTCTGCCTATTAAGATGACTGATTTACAAAATCTAGGTTAGAGGTTACTCACTAACAAAAGACAATATGCATTTTTAAATCTGATTCGCAGACGGTCTAAAAATAAGGGTTGTGGATGCTAAAAACACCAAGTGGGAAATTAGTGGCATCCTGGAATGTGTTTCCTTTTTTTTTTTTTTTAAACCCACCTCTGTGTATCCATGTTAGGAAGCATAGCTTTAGTAATTTTGATCTTCCTACCACCTTGCTGTGGAAAAATGCTGTCACTAGAAACAAAGTGAGGTTTTGTGTTTGCGTGTGTGTGTGTGTGTGTGTGTGTGTGTGTGTGTGTGTGTGTGTGTGTGTGTGTGTGTGTGTGTGTGTGTGTGTGTGTGTGTGTGTGTGTGTGTGTGTGTGTGTGTGTGTGTGTGTGTGTGTGTGTGTGTGTGTGTGTGTGTGTGTGTGTGTGTGTGTGTGTGTGTGTGTGTGTGTGTGTGTGTGTGTGTGTGTGTGGAATGCATTTAGTGCCCACACAACCCTGGGGCCAGAAATATTGAGGATCCAAACTACATTTTTTAGGCTGTAACCACCCCTTAGTTAAAAGGAAACACAGTCACAGACCTAAAACCACAGTCACAGACCTAAAACCACAGTCATGAATAATAATGATAAACTGTAGATACAATGCCCAGTGAATCACCGCAGCCCTGACTCTGACTCAAAAGTGCCTTCTGGAGAATGTATGTGTCTAAGGTACAAAAACAAACAAAAGCTACAACCTAAAAATCTCCAGTTTAGCAAAATGTAATGTTTAAAACTAGACAATCCAGAGGTTTTCTTTGAGGGATTGCTAAATTACAAAAAAGTTAGGACTATTACTAGCCTTCCATTTTAATAAAGTGTTTATACCAGCAGTTTCCTATGGGGGAGGGGCTACGTTTGACAAGTCTGTTAATGGCTCACTATAGCCTGTGGACGTCAAACACTAGGCTTCAGTCTGTCCACGTCTGACCTCATCTTGGCCCAGACGCTGCTTCTAACGCCGCCTTGAGTCAGTTTCTCCCCGTCTGTCTTTCACGCACATTGTTTATATGCCCTTAGATCTTCGCATATATCTAACTGCCTCTTTCTTTCTCTTTCGCTGTCTCATCTCTCCATCCGTCTTGTGAACACATCACTTGTGATGCTGCTGATTTGTAGCCTCTACCACAGCTGGCCTCTTCCTCATGCTGTTCGCAGATCAGCACCTTCTACTCCTCTCTTGTTTCCCATACAACACTCCCCAAGGAAAAGAATAAACTGCAAATATTACAGAAAAGCTAACACACACAGCCTTTTTTGATTCTCCAAAAAACAGTGCACCCATTGATTTCTTCCTGGAGCTATTGGCAAAATAAAAAAACTTCAGTCTGCTTCAAACACTAGGAAATAAAACACACACATAGACACACACTCTCGTAAACTGTTTACATGGAAACAGTGTTTGGGAGGGAGGAGGTATTTTTCCTGTTGCAGGTGGAAAAAATACAATCGCACTGGGAATAGCTAGTGCTGCCATGGCAACACATGGGTCTTTCCAAAACAATATCACGGGCAGGGTATCAGGGTTTCACGGTGTCAAGTGACGCTGACCGGTTGACGGGACTTCCTATATAATAGATAACTTTGGGCTTCAAAGACTGTACATCCAAGCTCTTCGCAACTCATTACTACTCCTGTGTGTGTGTGTGTGTGTGTGTGTGTGTGTGTGTGTGTGTGTGTGTGTGTGTGTGTGTGTGTGTGTGTGTGTGTGTGTGTGTGTGTGTGTGTGTGTGTGTGTGTGTGTGTGTGTGTGTGTGTGTGATGAAGGGATTTTTTGGTAAGTAATACAATTAGAAAGGAATAGACCGTACATGATAAGACTATTGCTTTGAACCCAACCTCAATAAATGTTTTATTACAGACTAAATTGAGCCTGAATCACAAAGTTAAAAAACCATACCACTGAGTAATCATTATGTTGTTCTCTTTTATCAGTTCCTTTTGAGAAAATCCATATCACTGAAATATCTGTATAAAATAAATAAAAGTGAAAGTAAAATGTGCTGTTAGACCCTGCAGATAACTAGCTTAGCTTAGCTTAGCATAAAGCTTTTTTTTCTTGAGAATTCCAATATCATTTAAATATCTGAATGGAAAATATGGAGTAAGACCTTGGCGATAATTAGTTTAGCTTAGTTTAAAGTCCAAACGCCGGGAGAACAGAGCCCCACCAGATGTTTCACCTGCTTCCAGTCTAAGCTAGGCTAATCTTCTGTAGCTCCATATTAGCATACACAAGAGAGGTTTCCATCTTTGTTTTTTACTTCCAACAAAAACAAATAGGCACATTCCTCAAAATGTCAAACCCAAAAAAAACATATATATATATTCCTGAATCAGCTAAGAACATTTATATTTAAACTGACAGCTAAATCTGACCTGCAAAAAGCAACTCTCTTTTGTGTAAGTGCCTCATTAGCCGTTTCAAGTGTACAACAGTTTTAAGCACTACCGGGTGTCATCATTTTTGAGAGGCCACTCAGCAGACCCTCTGCCACTGTTCATTCTTTGTCCCATGCCACCTCCTTTCTGCCCTTTTTCCTTGACTGTGTCTCAGTCTTTCCTGTTTTTGCTCTCAGTCATAATGGATATAACATCTACTGTATGAATGAGCTGCCCTCACTCTCTCACCCTCACAAATACAAGGAATTCAAAGGCTTCTCTGACAAAGGAAACAAGTGCTCTAGCAAAGGAGGCCTGAGACAAAATTATGACAACTACAATAATAAGTAAGAAAACGATGACTAGCAATAAAGAGAAAGAAGACAAAGACAATGCAATAGACAGACAGCCATGAAATTGGAGAGATGGGGGAGTGACTCTCAGAGGAGGCATAAGATATCCTCGAAAGTGAGAGCTGCTTCTCCATCCCCCCCTCATGCTTTCCAAAGAGCACGGCCGTCATAAATCTGCCTCTGCTTCTGAGGCATTTATAGAAAGACGACTGTCACCCAAACAATATAGCCCCACCCCACACACACACACACACACACACACACACACACACACACACACACACACACACACACACACAAGCCACACTAACCCCACCCAGCCCCATAGGATCTTAATGTTACGCTACAACACACTCTCTTAATCCGGCTATTTGATGAGAGGAGTCTGTAATCAGAGATCGAATGGTGTGTTTTAATGGCTTCCCCCTCATTAAATCTAATTCATAAACACTGTGTTGGATTTGGAAAGGCTTAGCATTTTATAGAGCCCAAGTCTGGATACTTGAGATAAATAAGATGCCCCCCATCTCCAAAATGCACCTCAGAAATGGTGTAAAATACATATGCTTGGCTGTACTGTACACCATGACGGAAAGGGAAGTGGGGGGCTGCAAGGAGAGGAAACGATTGAAAGAAAGCGCCCCTTCCACTGAGTTCCTACTTCCCCTTAAATATCCAATTTAGAGACAATTTTACTACAAAGAGAAGGGGCTGGTAGGCGAGTGAAAGTGGGAGGCTGTGGAAATTAAAGTGAATGCTCAGCTACAGCGTCGCTGGGGGGGACGGACATGCCGTCAAATGAACAGCGTTTCACTCATAATCCTCCTGCGAATGCACTGGCACTTGACAGCAGTTAATTTGATAAATGCCACTATCTTGTCATTAGAGGGCAGAAGATGCAAAGTGTGTCAAATTAAACTGGTGACTGTATTCCTGAAAGTCCTCAATATCTGCAAGTTAGGCAGTAAAATCTGGAGGTGTGGCTTACAGTAGGAAGATGCAACTATCTGGGGACAGTTTAAAGATAAATTATTCACTTTCACACGAGGTCACCACTGGCACTTTGCATGCCTCATATAAACCATTAAATGTAACTAGGTGGGGACTCTCACAAGATAGATATGAACCCTAAAGTATTCTTCAAAGAATTGCCGTGAAGGATGCCTTGGAATAAGCAAAGCGTGTATTTGGCTAAATAAACCACTCCCGCAGAGGCAATGTGTCCCTGAAAGCTCTTCTGATTTTATGAATTTATTTTTGAATTTCTACCGCTCCTTTGAGAGGACCACACATTCCCTATGTAACACAATAACTCTCCTCATCTTATTTACAATCGAATCACCTTATTGACATCTTATCTGCTGGTGAATTCCTTGTTCCCACTTGAATTATCAACATTACTCGACTTGAGAAATCATAATAAACCAATTTGTTTCCTGGAGGAAATCTCTTTGCCTCAGCGTTGATAATCTCTGCGGATACAACCCAGCAGCAGAGGCCGACGGCTTCGGTTAGAAAGCTGGGACGATCGCCAAATGGAGAAAAGAATGCTAATTCTTTAAAAACGAACATCGCCACCTGCAGTGATTTAATTGTCCCTTTTTCTCAGGGTGGAGGAATGAGAGGCAGAACACGGATGAAAGCAAAAGGATACAAAGGACAAAAGACATGGCATGAAGTCATAGTTCAGGAGAAGATATGAGCAGAAGTATTTGTTTGTGTAAATGCAGTGGTGCTGGTTTTACCGTGTGGCTTCACAATGTTTGTGCTACAACCAACATTTGATTACGTGAGGCTTTGTGCATTTCCTAAACTACTCATGGGGACAGATGCTTGTCAATGTTTCTCTATGCCATAAATATCTTCCAAAGAGAAAGAGACAATGGCAGATATGACAGCTAGACACTAGCGAGTGCTGATGAGTTACATTAGCCGCGTTCACACCGCAGTACTTTTCCCACTTTAGTTCCGATATAGTTCCGAAATTTCGCGTTCACACCAAAAGGAGCCGGAACTAAAATTAGTTCATGAGAACCTTTTTACCCCCTTTTCCGTCCCAGCTAGAGAACAGGGACTCTCATGCGGCTCTCTTGTGAGAAAAGAGCTATATTTCTGCTTGGCTGGGCGGATTGCAAACCACGCCCCGTAAAACTCAAAAAAAGTTTTGTGAAGCCACCATTTTATTATCCTCGCATTAGCATTATTAGCATTAGCATTAGCCCAGCGCAGAAACGCAGAGAGACAAATTTATGGCAACACAAAAAAAACATGGGAGTGGTGGAGATGGGGAGGTGTCGGAGTTCTGGCGATTTACTCGGAAGGCTTCAGTAGAAGCTGCTGGGAGTCCCAGCAGCTTCTACTGAAGTCAGTCCCCAACTCCGGGGACTTCGGGCCTGGGATTTTGGGCGGCAGTATACGCCGTGAATTTGTTTGCGGCCTGCCAGTAAACCCAAAGCAGAAGAAGAAGAAGTGACGTCAGCGGCTTCATTTGTCTAATCCACCCCCAGGGATTTATTCCGGTGTGAACGCGATCTGTACTTAGTTCATCAGAAATAAAGAGTTGTGATGAACTACGTTCTCATGAACCTTGGTGGGAAAAGTACTGCGGTGTGAAAGCGGCTATTCACCTGCAATATCGCCTGTGGCTGCTCATATGCTGCTTACTTGGATTCAAAAGAAAACACTACTAATGTAGGAGAAGCAGTTGTAGTACACAATGTAAAAGTCAAAGTCTATATACGGCCTTTTGTAGTTTTAGAAGGGGCTGTACAACAATTACACATTGTCTTAAGTGGTGTAATTTGAGTCAGTGTTGGGACAATTATGCAGGATACTGACTCTTAATTACTACAACTAGTGCCAATCATGTTTCCCGGGTCTTTCATGGTAATTCATGTCAAAGAGACATCAGCAAAGTGAAAGTCGAACTTTACTTAATCTTAAATAAAAGCATGTATGGTGCCATAACAAGAGTTTAGTGCAGCAAGTTAAGATGTATTTTATGTTTGTCCAAAAAACAGTCAAACCAATATGATCTTTAATTCTATAATACAGAGAAAAAGCTCATCATTTCTGTGTTTCATGAGCCTCATTTGTATAGAGTTTTCAGGCAAGGGATGCTGACTTGGCATTCTGCATCACTGTCACAAGTGGAGTGTGATATATGGGACAGTGGAAATACATGGAGACATGGAAAGTAACAGAAAATGATTTGATAAAAAGGAAGAAGGGTGAGAAGAGACAGAGGGAACAAGACAAAAGTTGGCAGGCAGAGGTGGCAGATTAATACAAAGGAAAAGGACCCAAACACAAAAATAAACATAATTACAGTAGAACTAAAGACGTGGACACAAAGATAAATAACAACATACAACTGTGTCATTTCTTGTACGTTGTGTCAACTTCCCTCGGCACTGAGTGTTTCCTCCTCTGTACCCACTTCTCTCCTTCTCTCTGTCTCCTTCTACATCTTTTCTCTCTCTCTCTTCTTCATGCCATCGCTGCCTTTGATCACACTCGACTTCCAGGAGAGCGCTATACCGTCTCGGCGGACACATGCTCAACCACACACATCACTCTCCCCTCATCCTGCCAGGCAAAGCTTTGATTCGTAAAGCGCCTGTCATGTCTTTTCTATCAACTGCTAAAGTCATTAGGAAAGAGACTCATTACCCCGGCCCCCGAAGCATTATGGGGGAAATAAGCGTTCAAATTGCTGCAAAGTCACACAGACACTCTGATTAATAATGCAGCATGCTAAATTAGCAGCTCAGCACTCATTAGACTGCGCTTTTCTACAGGCAAAGATGGTTATGTGTGATGAAGAATAGACTAGGCTTTTAGGATGGTAGACTAAGTGAATACAACATGTAGGGTCTTTAATGGTATTTACAGTATGTGTATGGTCTTCAGGGTAAATACAATAATACCACATTTATATCTGCTCTTTCGTTTCCATTCAGCTTTAACAACCGGAGCTTTTTTTTCTTCTAAATACTACCTTTCCTTTCTGCTCTCCTCTTTCACGTTGGCCCTTGCAGGAGCCTGTTTGCGATCTCACCGCGGCGGTAAATCTTGAGGGCAGATCTTAGCCCTCCGACACTCTACTTAATGCATCATGAGCACCGCAGCAATTGCGTGTGTTTCAGCGTGGGCGGAGAGCAGCCTCATTAATTTATCTGCTCTGAAGCTGGCACTTAAACTTCCAATGCTATTTGCAAAACACTTTGCCGACAATCATAAGTAATGTGTGGGTTTTAAATGCTCTAATGCGCTTGATTCAAATAGAATGAATGGGACTGATAGGAATGCTATTTATTTTTAGTTTGACACAGTTGTTGGACTTGGTTTAAAGATGCTAACAAATGACCCAATAGAAAAGAGTATGACTGATATAGTTCATTAAGATGTGGTTTACAGAATGAGAAACAAACAAAAAAGAACACATCGACAACTGTTTTTACATCTGGTCATGAATCTACCCGTAAAAGAAGCTAGAAATGTGTGACGAAACAATTTGAACGGCGGTTAAACTGTCTAGAAATTGGGCTCATTAAGACCCGAAGAACTAAGATTTTAGACATCAATGTATTTGCCTTTTTGTAATGCAATTACTTGTATTTAAAAGGCAATAAGCTAATATTGAAGAACAAAATAAGTTGGCAGATCAATTTAGTTTAAACTAATATTTACAACAATTCCAGATGTTCTTAATTTCCCTGACTTTGAAACTGCAAACTTGAACTGTTTGAGTAGTCTAAAAGCAATGTTTTGGCATAACTGGTAGCTAATGGGTGCTTGTTTTATCATATAAGATAACACCTGACTTGTAAGACATGATATTTTAGTGCAAATTAGGTCACATTATGACTTGAAAGTCTACAGCAACGCTAGCAGCTCTTTTAGGCTGTAATTTGGTGCAGCGTTGCTCTGAGCTAAATGCTAATGTCAGAATGCTAACATGCTTAAAATACCCTGCTGTTAATGTTATGATAACATTATACTGTTTGATGTTCACAAGTACTGCTCAGCAAGAGTACTGATTGTAATCTTCAATTGCCAAACTGTTAGTGGCACTTTAGGAAAAATGGAGGACAACCAAAGCCGTTAAGGTTCATCCTCTGGGGACAACAGATACTGTAGATTGACTGCAAACCAATGCTGTCCAGAGAGAGACAACTTACGAATATCCCATATAACAAACTATTCCTCACACAATCACAGGTGTTAAGTGTTCTCATGTGTCTTTTGCTGGAGGCTGCACTCAATGCCCCGAGCAGAGCAAAGGTTGGAGGTTAGAGGTTAATGCATTGGGGGAGCAGGGACAAAGGTCACATGGGTTTTGTGTTACCATGTGTTCATATGTAGGTGTTGGTGTATCCATGTATGCCTCAAGCGGGGGAGCTGAAATCCAATTAACTAACAGTAATACTGCTTCAATCAATAAAATCACTAGCCTGGGAATGGACACTGGGCCTTATCAGCTATTTACAACACATACCTCCCTTTAAGAATAATGTCACATCTTGAAAACATGGACACAACTGATCCAAATGGGCTTTAACCTGTTAACCCCTTAGCCTGTTTTTCAGGTCTCATGCTTGAAAATGACATTCCCAAAAAAAATGACTAGATCTTCACTTCTAAAAGGGGTAAATTAATAATCTTCTTTCTCAAATCAATGATAAACCTGTGAGTTGGATGTAGAAAAGTCAGAATCAATATAGATTTTTTTTATTTTGAAGTAAATTCAGATTGAACATAGTAAAAAAATGTAAATTATAGTGTGCGTCCAAAAAAAAACATTAGTTATAGTGAAAACTTCCCTTGAATTATGGGATCGGAGACTAAAGGCTTTAGGAATCCAAACTATAACATATAATAAGTACCCTGTATCAAGATTGGGTACTTGATGTGTGGGTACTTGATGCGCACCCAGTTTGCCCAAACCGAAAGCTATGTTACGCTCTGAAAACTGAAAACTACGCTTCTTGCCATAAATACGAAGATGGATTATCAGTAATCATTTCAAAGTGACACAGAGACATTGGATTAACCTTCAGCAGCGTTTTATTCGTTTTAATGCCATTGAACACAACTTTTGATCAGAAAACAGCAACGGTAGTTTTGATCGCTCAGTGATGATACTTATACCCTAGAATCTGTGGATTTGCGGGGGCTGCCGGGCTTCACAGGTTAAACAACTGAACGACCAACCAATCAGTTATAAAATTATGACTACATTGATTAAAATATACAACTAAATCCATATATGTCTTTT
This sequence comes from Notothenia rossii, assembly GCF_949606895.1. NCBI lineage: Eukaryota > Metazoa > Chordata > Actinopteri > Perciformes > Nototheniidae > Notothenia > Notothenia rossii. The sequence goes on from NC_136910.1 coordinate 47,299,277, forward strand.
TCAGTTCTTTAATATGGATAGAGTGATACAACAATTGTGTGTCATTCTGTGAAAGTGTTGAGGATTGTTTGTTTTCCATAAATTCTTCCAGACAGAAGTAAATTACTCGTAGTACTTACTAATAGTAGTAAGTAGTAGTCTTACATTTTAAAAACACTACATTTTCTAAGTATCATCGGTCAATCGATCTCATCAGGAAACCCATTCTGCAAATTTAATTTGGCTCCGTTTCAGCTGAGCACTGAGAGAAATGACAACTCAAGTCTGGTCCTGTTTCACTTTATCCAGTCTGACAGTGCATTATGAAAACAGAAAAAGTTCTGAGTGATTGTTCTACAATGACTGACGTGTGATAGAATATTTGACACTTTAAAGTTGTCATTGATGAATGATGGGTGCACCACAACTCCTCCTCCATTTGGATTTAATTAGAGGCTCAATGCTGACAGTTGGCAAAGAAGAATGATTGAGTAATAATCTATGACAGGCCATGATATTCCCCAAATAAGAAAGGTAAATTATCTGTCTGCAAGCCACAGATATTCAACCGAGGTCTAAATACTATTGACGCGTCTTTTTAGTTGAGTTGCGCCAAATATCTTCAGATCCACACACATGTAATACTAATATTAGTCCTATTACTACAACTGACTGTGCTACTTGCACTTCTATTTGGTCTACTAGGTTACTGTACTTAGAAATTAGACCTTACACGAAGAATTTGTGGCGGTGGAAATAAGGTACATTCACATTTATGTATTCTTTACAATTAGCATAAGCTTGTACTTTACTTCCTATTGTTTGCAACTATATACTCCACGAACTTTCACAACCACATGTTCCTCTTACTTGAAAGATCCGAGTACACATTCCACCATGTAGAAGAAGAAACTCTACAAGAGCTGTGTTGGTTATGTGTGCTCATGCATAACCCTAACCCTTTCTTTTACTAACTGCACTTATACGCAGTGGTTGTGAGTTTTATGGGATTCTGTTATATGTACCGCTAAGGTGGTGCAGAGCGGCTAATGGGAGTACAGTCTGGCAGCATATTAAACACCAAACTAGCATCACCTCGTTGGAGGGTGTGGCTACCTCCACATACTGTGAGAAGCTTGGTGGTTGTCTAAGTGTAAAGACATGTCAACGCTACAATCACTTTTTAGGTTTTGTGTGCTACCGTAGCATGTTAAGAGTTTCAAAATGGTGTAAAGCTCCATGTGCTGCCGCCTTCTCTCCAGACTGAGACAAAGCTATAAAATCCTTGGTGAAGACGTAATGAAGGAAAGTGCAAATGGCTTATGTGTTCTTCCAAGCATGCTGCTTGAAACCGCATCCAATTATTTAATGTACTTCATACAGTAGGTCGACCTTCAATAAGTTCCATTACTCCGTCTCCAAGGCACATCACATCATCCCCATTACAATCCCACAGGTCCTGTAATGCAGGTAATGTTGCTGAGAGGGTCTCTAAGAAACCATGTCAAACCATCAGGACTACTGCTAAAGCTTCCTGCCAACAACGAAACATTTGGCTCTTGGTGATATAGTACAAATGAATTGATATGGACGATACAAACCCTTTTTAATATTTAAATATCATATCCGATCATGATTATGTTAAGCATGACCGTCGACAGCAACATGTGATGTACAGTAAGATGACGATTTAATCTGCTTGTTTGAGATGCAGCAGGATATCATTAAAATCGTTATTAGTATTTAAACACTTATTTAGACTAAGTGTATTTGGATTGTGTTTCTGATGGGAGGGGTGGGATTGCTCAAAGCTCAGTTATTATTTTATTATGATTTTGTGTATTTCCCTTTTTCAAATTAAGGTAACTTGTACAATATGAAATTACTTGGTTCCCATTTAGTTGCTGTCAAGTGGGAACTAGGTATTTTTTAATTAAAGTTTTTGTGTTTTTTCCTATGATACTGATATGATTGGCTGTGAATAAGAAAATATGAAGGACAGACCATCTATTTCTGTTTTGTTTTAGTTTTTTTAGAAAGGGGCAGGTAATATAAGATTATTTTCTTCTCCCTGCTCCTTTCCGGGTATGGTGTGTTTATAGAGACATTTGTAAATAATTAATATACATTAAGTTGTGCATACCATGAACGGAACACATAAAAATGAAATACCTTTTGAATAAACATTTATTTTATATAATATAATAAACCCAAAATGCAAAAAAAAAAACTTCACTTTTTGGCAATTCATTCAGTGTATGACATATAAAATCAGCGAACAACCTGAAAAGGTAATTTCTGATTTCCCTGCCAAACAACCCCCTACTTTAGACAGATTTTTATCATCAATAAGTGATATTTCCCGATCCAGCCTGAAAATGCCACACTGGCTGTACTGCACCTCACCCTGTCGCCTCTCCCACGGCTCCCGGCTCAGACGCGACGGCCTCCGGCGGCGCTTATCATCGGCAGACAGCAGAACGAGCACAAAGGCCCCGATCTGCCTAATCTCTGGTCAAACACAAGCAGCAGCATCCTCGCTGCTCAGGGCCATAAACTGCTGCTTTATGCCGGAGCTGTTCAGGGGACACGCGTTAGGACTTTGCTAAACGGACCGAAGAGATTTGCCAAAGCACATCTCCAGGGGAACCGTTGCCTTGGTTACCACCGCCAACAGGAAGAGCATTTCAATACTGATTAGGTAACCTGTCGAGATGTCGAGGAGGCTTTTTATTCATGCTACTCAGGATGTTTAAGCAGAAGGAATTAGAAGTCTCAAGTGAATATGAAATGATTTGTTGGTTTTTCTTCAAATTAGGAATAAAACCCCAAAGAAAGACAGATGTTTGCCCGACAGACACTTTAAAAACACTTCACAAGGATCTAACGTGCATCTGCTGGTCTTATCATTTTAGTCATGATATCAAACCAAGCAGCTTTACTATGTGTTATGGTAAACAAGCAACCTGCAAATTATAGAACAGGAGGTAAACAAATTGTAAGATCAATTGTATTATCATTTCATTTCTAACCCGATCTCTTGTTTGCCATATAATTTCTGTGGCCTCCATCTTTTCTTCTCCAATCTTTCCCCTAACTCATCTCTCCTTCCCCCTCTTTAAACTGGCATCGGGCCAGTTTGACTGTCTGCCACTTTCAAGGGTCCCAGAAGCATCAATTACCTGAACCCAGCACTCACAATATTCCCATAATGGCTCTAAAACCTACCCATACACACACACAATTACAAAAGACATGCCTCCTCTCCACAACGTATAGGATCAAACACACACTCGTGAGATACTATTCAAAAACCTAAGCTCTCAGCCTATCTCTGTTCATGTGTATGCACTCACATGCGCATTTTCACCAAATGAGGACACTGAATAATTAGCAAGATGAAAAAGAAAGAGCCAACACAGGGAGTCATTTCAATTATCTCTACTCCTCTGGCTGCTGTCTCTTGAAGGTTATGGGCCCAGCTCACCACCGTCTCCTCTGGGGCTTAGTCATGAGGAACCAGTTTGCTATTTGACTCCCCTCCACACAGGACCCCCATCTCATCACTGTGATGAAAAACCACTTTGTCTCCATCCCACCTTGCCTGTATGGACTGGGGGAAACAATGCCTATTACGGTGGTTTTATGAATTATCTTTGATAGATTCCATAGTATACTAATGAACCAACAATGGCTCGCATCCAAACAAACTGCCTGGCATTTCTTGTCTCTTAATGGCTACATTTTGATATGATAAAGAGGGGGATTTGAAACGGTGCAAACCCCGTATACACCCCTCACTCCCACTACTAGATCCTACCAGGTATTTATTGGATGTGCACAGCCCAGGCCTGGTCTCCTTGGCAACAGGACGTAGCAGGGAGACATAGGAAGCTGTGGGTAGACCTGTGTGTGTGTGTGTGTGTGTGTGTGTGTGTGTGTGTGTGTGTGTGTGTGTGTGTGTGTGTGTGTGTGTGTGTGTGTGTGTGTGTGTGTGTGTGTGTGTGTGTGTGTGTGTGTGTGTTGTTTATCTGTTTCCCTCTGGAAACAAATGCAAGCACAACATCCTCCATGTCTCTGCTGCAAGGACACGACTCAAAATAACCCAATGCCACTCTGACCGTCAACACCTACACACAAACACAGGCTGATATAGGAAATATGTTGAAAACAGGAAAACAAACAGCACAAATAGATAGATGCAATGATATGAACATGGCTAGGCACATAGATGCTTGCCGCTACCGATAACTGCAGAGCCCTTTTTATGGCAGGACCATACATGTACTACAATAGTCAGAAAATGAATTACTGTAGGAGATTGCTTTAAGAGAGGACCACCAGTTTCCATTAATCCAACAGACCATCAAATATCCAACCATCCATGTTATTCAATCATTTAATTAGTACGACATTAATTCATTACGACACAAAATAAAGGTAAATTGCTCCACCAGCAGCTAATTTTGTGAAACCACAGTAGAAACGGGCATTCCACATGCTTTTATAAACAGATAAATAAACAATGATACGTTAGTAAATGCATGGCGCTGAAAGGAATCTGCTTCTGCTGAGCTTTTGTGCCATTACCTCCTCAGTCTAAAATAGCAGTATGTGAGTAGGAGAGGGCATGACCCTTAGCCAGGCATGGAGTCTATGGGATTTTCTTTTACACACACCTCTCAGCAAACATGCGGTTTGAGCTTTTCCTACACTTTGAACACACTTTTTCCACAGAGAGATATGGTCAGTGTTAAAAGGTTAGAAACTGGAGAAGAGAAGAGTGTTGCTTGTTGCAAAAATGGGAGGGAAAAGAACACCAAGCCTGGACATCAAGTGTAAACGGTCTCTGTAAGATTTGCTCATGTTATCTGCTTCTTTCTAAATCGTGAGCACAACTCAAGACAGAAGAAGTGACAGAAAAAACAAGGAACGGGGGTAGACAGTAAGTTAGGGAGAGAAAAGCAGAGATGAGACGAGATAGCAGCCTCTCAGAAGCATTAAATACTTAGAGAGAGACGGGGAGGCAGGCAGTGTGAATTTGAGTCTTTCTTCTCTGGCGCCTCCGGGGAGGAATGATATTTTCAATTTGGGTTAAAAGAATGCGTTTAGAAACACCACGGCGGCCCGGAGTGTATGAGAGACACACATTGGAGGATTAATGCCTTTTCTGTGTTTCTCTGCGTGACGGTAATTGAGAGATTCAGGAACGGAGCTTCTACTGAGACAGATCAAGGCTACAAGCTGTCAATGGGAACTACAAACATGGCCATGAGGGCAGCTATCTGTCACTCAAAAACTGCTAAAAAAGAACAATCAAGAGGCCATGTTCCCTCTATGGCTTTGTCTCGTCATTATTTCTTAATTTTCACTTCTGATTCTCTCCTTCTTTTACATTTTAATTAATATCTCTGCATTTCTCAGGCCTCCTCTCATCTTCTCGTCCAATCATTTAATTGCTCCCCTCCTCCCTCTTTCTCTCCAGGGTGCTGACTGACTATGGGGTGCCAGTTACATGGCTAGCTTGGGTAACATTAGCCTGCTTATGTAACTAGAGACTACACACAGGAGAGGGCATGGCACCTCAGGTTGTAGGGATGCTCCGCATGGGTGTACGCCCACGGGTGTAACTTTAGTACATTAAGAGAGAGCAGCAGAGTACAAAATCCCTTTTAGAGCGCCGGTGCCAACAGGAATCAAAAAGCTAATATTGGTTTCACTCAACTGTAACAGATGTTTTGACTCAAAATTCAAAAACAAGCACTCACTTTGTGATAAGCTGTAACTTGACTTTGCATAACTAAATTGAGAATAAGTCAAACCAAATTTCCTGCTTCTTTTCCAGAATTAAGCTTTGAAACTTTAAAAATAAAATGTACCAAAAAAAAATGTGTGTTTGCTTAACCACATGCCACGCATAGCAATCAATATGTATAGCCGGGATTTCAAATAACAAAGATGTTAAACTGTTAAAAACGAAATATATGTGTTTTTCAGCAGCATTCAAGCTCAGGACCATCACATGTTATAGGAGAATAATGGGAAAGGGCAAGTAGATGATTACTATACAAAATAAATGAGAGTGTGATTGGATCACTGATAAGGGTTCAATGCTTACAAATGTACTGCTGTTTGACAATTCAAAATCTATCATCAATTACTAAATAACACCTCTATTTTTATAATGAACTGATAAAAGAAATGACCAGAAGTATGTTGAAAAACGGACTTTATCTTGATCTCATGATTTATCAAGCCTGTCCTTTCAAAGTCTGCTACCAACCCAGAGAGTAAGGTAACCTACCAGTAGGGCTGCTGAGCTGAGCTAATAATACATACATCATGACTGTATGACACAATAAGGGGAAACGTGATGAAAGCCCAGCAGGTCCTAGCAAGGATTCATGCATGGAGTGTGGGTGTCCTCAAACTGTGGAAACGACCTCCTTTGGTGTTACTGTATGTGTGTGTGTGTGTGTGTGTGTGTGTGTGTGTGTGTGTGTGTGTGTGTGTGTGTGTGTGTGTGTGTGTGTGTGTGTGTGTGTGTGTGTGTGTACAAAGTGACTGGGAGGGCCGAGCAGGTGGGGGGTGGGGCAGCTGCTGGTGGAAATGGTGCACAGCAGCAGCACTGCGCAGTTGCTCCACCACTACACAGATGTGCAAAGAGCCGCAGTCCCACATGCTTATTACCTACCAAGGACATAGGAGCCACACACACGGGAACACATGCCTGCGCAAACACGACCTCATATAGCGAAATGCACCACAAGGAAGGACACATGAATACCATCCATCAACGCTGAGCAACTGTACTCCACACACACTCCAGATGTGCATGTTTTGAAGAACAACCTTAAATGGCGACTTCCTCATCAACGCGCAGACGCACGATGACATTAAACTCTATATGACCTAAAAAAGAACACAGACAGAGATGAACAGAACGTGTGGAACTACAGCGGAGGAACAAAGGAGTCATTTTTGTCATCATCCCTCAGAGGCGTGTGTGTGACAATGAATCAGGCCTGTCTCACCAGCAAGTGTGTGTGTGTGTGTGTGTGTGTGTGTGTGTGTGTGTGTGTGTGTGTGTGTGTGTGTGTGTGTGTGTGTGTGTGTGTGTGTGTGTGTGTGTGTGTGTGTGTGTGTTCTAGTTCTGTCCAATGCAGAGAAAAAAACTGTTAACACTGCTTCTTTAACTTAATGTCCTGCTGCCCTTGATCCAAAGTCCTCCGTCTGAAACACTTGATTCAGCTTTTACTCCAAAAACTGCCAGATAACGACAAAATATTGAGACTCAGGTACAGAGTATACAAAGTGAACCTTTCAGGGTACAGAATTTAGTGCCGGTCTGATGAATTCAACTTCATTAATTTAAGCAAGGTGTGATGCAAAGTCTGTGGATTTGTTTAACACACATTTATTTCTGGCCGGATTGAATTCCAATGTGACCCAGACAGTCTCTGAAAGGGGTCTGGCACATCTGATCACATTCAAGGTGTGAAATTACACATGACTCCTTCCCCAGATACAAATCCCACCAGCTCCTTTCTTTAAATGTATTCAGATTTTTTAATTATAATGTGTTTTTACTTTAGCAAAAGTCTGTTGGAGAGTTTCCTGAAAAAACCTTCATTGTCATTTCCTGACAGCAAGCACTTAACACTTAATTTTCTAGTGAAACTTTTGATCACCACTGAACCATCTGTTCCCATGTAAATCATAAAGCACAGCCGTAGAAAATGACAGGATTAGGGTAACAGAAAGATATGAAAACAAAGAGTAACCTAGACAGTGGTAGAGAGGGAAAGCCAAGAAGCTTTTTGACTGTCCTTCATCTCTGCTGTGTGACGAGTATGCGCCTGAATACACAGTATAGAGTGAATGATGACACTGATAATAAAGATGATGATGATGATGAGGCAAATCATTATGCAACCGAGCAACAGCATCACATCACTTTGATTAGACCAGCTGTTAATTAAAGAGAAGCTGGACTCAGTGCCTCCCATGTGGTTTTCAGTGGCACTGGAGCGAGAGGACACAGAGGGGGAACATTACTGTTTTATGGATGGGTGAATGGACGGTATAAATAAAAAACAGGTTAATTGCTGGGGCGATTACAATGTGTGTTCTTAAGGTCAAGTCGGAAAGTAGCACAGAGACATTGATCCTCACTTGTTTTTTTACAACTTTAGCGTGCGAGCTAATTGATGTAAAGCTAGCCAGCCAGCAGCATGCTTACATTTGTCAGTCACAATAGTTCTCTCAGCTTTTTACCGTTTTCTCTGTACTTTAACATTTACTTATACCATCTACAATGCTTTCTGCTTCACTTAGCATCTCTGCATATCATTTAAAAATGTCAAGGGTTAGCTATGACATTATAAAACCATGGACTCCCAGTCTTCATTGTTTTGAATCAGTAAAGTTCAGAACTTCAGGTCATTGCCCTTTGACTGTAGTTCCCTTACTAAAACACGGTTTACAGATGATTGCCAAGCTGACAACAATACTCATTTCATTATGATATGATGAGATCCAAACAGAAATCAGGCTCAGGTTTAAAAATACATGTGTGACACAGAGAAAAACATTCAACAGTCACACATCAACACGGGCTGATGCACAAAGGCAAACAAACAAGATACACAAACACACGGGGGAACAGCGCAGAGGAGAGAAGAGTACACAACAGCATTAGTGTATTTGTAGCTTCTTCTCAAAGCTACAAGGTCTAAGATTTTTCACAATTGTATTTTTGCCTGATACCGAATTGATTTCTCGAATCCAACAAAATATGTTTTTGTGTCAACAAAGCAAGAGTACATCTTTTAGTTTACTGCATTCAACCCTTTGCTTGTTTTTATGCTTAATAGGGCTCACCTATGCACATTTTCAGGTTCATATTTGTAAACTGTGACTGCTTCAATGTTCAAAAAGCTCTATATTTCTCCTCATACTGCCTTTGCTGCAGCACCTCTTTTCACCCTATGTCTGAAACCAGAGCCCAATCTGCTCTGATTGGTTAGCCGGCCGGCTCTTTTGTAAATGGTTAACAGCTTAGAGATGTCCTGCTCCTTAGCCTATCACATACAATGTGTTGGAGCGCTAGCGAGTTACGTATTGATGTCACTGCGGAAGTAAAGAAATAAGTACAATCCAGGCGTTTCAGGCAGAGGCTGAGTTTGTGGGAGAGAAACTCCCTTTGGCATGAACGTTGGGATTTAAGCCTTTGCAAACCATTTATATGCACAAAGACCAATATAACACAGTACAGGAAAGGGACAATCCAAAAAAGCATTAATAGGGCCCCTTTAACTTTTTCATTTGAACCCTTTCTGACTAAACCTGCTCTAACAGATCACAGATAAGTAAGAATGCCGTAAAACAGGCACAGCAAGTCTCAAAACAGAAGAAGCTGCTTTTAAAACAAAAACAGAGTAAACAGCTTGCAGGCAGCCATATTGTTGTATTTGTAAAATAAGATTGTTTAATAGCAGGCACATAAGTTGGAAAGTCAAGAGACAACAGAGCAGAATATAGACAGTTAAGTAGTCCATTAAAGTAAACAGGCTAGAAGCTAAAACCTCAACAATAAAACTCAAATTAAAGTGAGTCTCCCAAAAGGTTCTCAGCTTGACTCCGCAGAGACACAAATGCAACTATTCCCCTGTGGGCGTTGTGCGCTCCACTAATCTGCCCACCAGTCTGAATGATGGAGAGAGGAAGGAGAAGAAGAGTGTGTGCATGTTTATGTTGTGGCTACATTCATGTGAAGCCGTATTCTGGGTATGACCATGTTTGTCCAGATTATTTATGTGATTGTTGTTAATATGGAATCTGTCATATTGTCAGCCTCTGTTGAAATTAGCGTTCACATCACCATGCTGCTGAAATAAACACACACACACACACAATGCACAGACACACAGATGAGGCTCGCTGGGTGGTAAGCAGGGCAGTAGAGTGTCTTTAGACAACATAGCGCTGAATGCATGATGTTATGAATAGCACTATACTGACTAAACGTAAAATGCTTCTCCATTGTTCTCTATAAAAAGAGCTTACTGAACAGTGGAGTTCTCACCATGTGCTTTGTGGTGTAAGAATAAATACAGGAAAGGTTACACGTGAGAGTCACATAAATCTACATCGCCAACAAGTTAATTTGTAGGTATAAATCAGTTTCTTTACAAGTAAAAAAAGAACAAACAGTGCAGTTTTTGAATTCAGACGAATCCTGAAATGTAGCTACCACTAAATACAAGTCTGGGTAACTGTACTAATAATTCAAAGAAATAGAAGGGGAAAAAACAGTATTTGACATTTAAAATAGGATAAATGACTGCTTCCATCTTTAGCTTTTACATGTTGTTAACCTTTTCAGGAAAACATAAGATAAACCCTCAGCAGAGAGACACAATGAGTCCTAACATAAGATGTATTGTGTCTGAGATAATACAACTCCTACACATACTCATGCAGACAAACACAAATCCACTACTGAAGCCACACAAGCAGCTTGGATTTGACACTGTATGCTTTGATGATTATTTCAAACTTTCAAGAAGCTTTTTGTCCACGTTGTGTGCTTTAGGATATCTTCCCTATTATCACATACTGTTTGAACGACACAATACAAAGAGGGCACTTGTGAACTGGTGTGAGAATCTGTAATTACATTTCAAAGTATGCATCAAAGAACACTGAACCACGATTATGCTCCCACAAATGACCATCTGAATGCACAATGTAGAGAAATGTAGACACAAACACACCAATGATTTTGTGGTCAGCCTGTTGGTTAGTATTCATCCAGAAAGCAAAACCACATACTCTCTCTAATGTCTGATTCATCAGCATGTCACTTGCATGTGTGCTCCTTATCTGCCAACAAGAGCCGTCTTCATATAACACTACAGGAGACCTGTCTTACTGACAGTAAGCAGAACCAGATAGCATGGAGCTTCTGTTAGGATATCAGTGGGACACAAAGGCCAGACACACACACACACACACACACACACACACACACACACACACACACACACACACACACACACACACACACACACACACACACACACACACACACACACACACACACACACACACACACACACACACACACACACACACACACACACACACACACACACACACACACACACACACACACACACACACGTCAGTGAGAGAGAGGAGGCATCGGACCCAAATCCTGCATGTCCACCTTGAAGTGTCTTGAGACATGTCGGACAGGCTGTGTAAGGAAACTTTCAGGGAAGCGCCGGTTCAACTATGCACATGGAAACAATTAACCCAAATTAGTGACAGAAGTTTAAGGACATGCAGTATTTATACTTGTGGTTTTGTGAGTAACACTTCTGTCTCAGAGTGCTACAAAGACTAGCTAAGCACACTACAACACTACTACGCAGCAGGCAACGATATACAAATGTTAAACACAATACAAATCATCATCATCAGACCCACACAGGCATTAATATTGTTTATTGGTCATATTTATTATTCTTATCAAGTCCTGCATTCCAATGTTTACTTATGATAAAGTAAAGGAGTATTATCTCATTAAATGTGAATCAGGTGTAATTGAAAAAAGTGTCTGAGGTCTACACATATTACAGTATTGAATCACTATTATTACTGATGCATTATATTGCAGGAAGCATTGTAATGTTGCAACATGTGGAACTAATCCTTGCCTTTGCCAAGGAGGTAATGTTTTGGGCTCAGTTTGTGGATTTTCTTGGTCATGGACCTTACTGGACCCATTACGTTTTATAAAAGCTCTGAATGCTGGGCCGGATATTATTTCTAACCTATGGAAACGGGCTTGGCGGAGGTCCACATTATGGGTAGTTAAATCTATTGTGGAAATAATAAATTGAGCTCAAGTACCTGAAAACTGATCTTAAGTGCAATTATTAAGTTCTCCGTCCTTCTTGCAACCACTTCTAGGCACATAAATTGGATATAAGTTGACAGGCACACACAAACTGACACATAGTTGTCAGTGCACTCAGCAAAACATTTGAGCGATCACACACCCTGTTCGGCTACGCTGGCCAAAGTAAGTAACCTTTTTAGCACGGAGTTGCAAGCCCTTGGCAACGAGCCTGAGGCAATACTGAGTCAACCAGTGGTCAAGGACGGACATAGACAGAGGCGGGGAGGTGGAGCAGAGAGGGAGGGAAACCATGATCCATTGAGAAGTGAGACAAAGGACGCAGGGGCCTCGTCACACTCGAGTGAGGACAAATAATAGCTACCAAAAAAATGGGACAAGACCCTCAAGTGACCCACTTTTTCACTGTTAGAAGAATGCACACCAAAAATGAGAGAGAAAGATGTGTGTATGCAGAGATAGGGAAGGGCGTGGGAAAGCAGCATGTGCTTCAGTTCATCTTCACCTCTCTCTTGATCTCTATCAGCGGTATGTTTCCTCTTTATTTCTCTCAAATTGATTCAACATCCGCTCAGAATCAGAATACCTTTATTAGTCCCATAGAGGGGGAATGTACATTGTTAGAGCAGAAAAGAGCCAAAGACAGCTTAATGTTGGTTACCAGTTATAATTAATATAAATCATCAGGTCATGTTATTATTATCTATAAAATGACAGAAGAATGTAAAAACAGTCCCTTTAATATGCTCCATTCAGCCAATTCCAGTCGGGATTGTGTTTGTGCCTCCTCAGCAACATTTATTACATTTAGCTGTGCACTCCGAGCAACCTGAGAGCTGCATTACCCATGAGAAAGAGATGGTGTGGAGAAATAATAAACAGGCAAGGCAGGGTGTGAGTGCCTTCACGAGGAGATTCAGTCCTAATCAATAACACTGCACACAGGTGTCACTGCGACACAGGGGGGTCTGACAAGCTATATGCAGTGCACAAATTCTCCTTCAACACACCAATACACACTCTCTGAGGTCTGTAAAATGTAAGACTTGGTCTACTCTTTGATAACCTTGCTGTCGTCTGAGGGTTGGTATTATCAGTTGCCCCTTATCAGTCCATTTGGCCTAGAGGTATGCACTTAGCTTTAGACGTATGATTTGGACGCAATAATATTTTTATGTTTGAGGACCTTTTTTTTGTTTATTTATGGACCTTTTCTCGTTCATTTTGACAATTGAACGTTTCATTCTTACGATTTTTGCCAATATCTTGTTTTCAGAGATCTTGACAATGCAGTCTGTATCCTTGACCTCTTTAAATTAAATGGAAAATTCAATGCAACCTCATTTTAAATAGTAAAGATTTAACTATCAATAGGAATTCAAAAAGGTCCTCCATTGCAGTCCAACAAATGTGGCTAAAAATCGAATGAGTACCTGCATTATCCAGACTGCGCCTTTAACAACCATATGGGACCCAGCCTTGTTTCGTGTGAGTCACCAAATGGCTCATGTGTTAAATATACTTTCACAGGCTTTGCCTCCAGAGAAAAATTAACTCTGTTCTGTTGTGTCCTGGTTTGAAAATACTATAAAGCACATGTTCTTGTGGCGGCTGTTCTTATGACCGTGAGCCTTTTATGGCCTCTTTCATCGTTACTCATCCGATGAGTTTATTTTAAAAAATCCGTTTTGCCCTTGTTTCCTCTGTGAGTCCATGTTCCACGCCTTTAAAATAACCCTACCAGATCAGAAATAGACTCATTTCTCATTCATGCGACCACGTATAATGTACACAAACATATATTTAACACACTCATATGTGATGTCCCACCCTGTTGTCCCCTCAGTCAGACGTTCCTCCTGAGATTTATGAATCAGCCTCGAACAGACAAGACGAGTGACTGTGACATCAGTGGCAAAATATAGCAGTGCTGCCAACATCCGACTTAAAAGCATTAGCAGAAAGGTTTTTCTGAAATCCAGCCTCGTCCACAAATAGACCCCCATGTAAAAAATATGCACATTAACGCACAAAGTGAACATTAGCCAGACAGAAGCTAACCCAGTAAAAGGAATGAAATCCTCAAAATGAAGTCATACATGTTTTGTGTTAGCTGCTCCAACACTGCTCTTCATTTTACAGATTAACATTTTCCTCTGTGATTTAACAAAGTAAAGTCCCAGAAGATACGGAACACATACTAAATACATTACACAATTAGCCATGATGTTGAAAAGCCATGTTGAAAAGTATAGTATTAACTAGAAATGCTAGCGTTTACTACAAACATGGGTCGTGCTAATTCTGCATTAGCCAAAGCTGTAAATATTTGGGATAATCCAGCAGACCAGTTTGTTTCGAAGCAAGCAGCATCAACGTCAAAAACCTTTGTCAAATAAACTTAAATTGAATAACTTAAATGTAACACATATTCATTGAAACTAAAAAGATGCATGCTATATGGGTATTGTGTCTAACTAGATAGGACCATTATTACAAGGAAACCACACGGCTAACCAAGCTAGCTGTTTGGTTAGCACACTAGAAACATACCTCTTCATTCAATATCAGAAATGTCCTTTAATCTGGTTGTGCAAGAGCATTCATGAGGTGAATAAACATATAGACTACACAAAAAGAAACACAGAGAACTAGCTGTTGTAGCTAAATGCATATTTGAAAGGAAGCCACACCGCTAACCAAGCTAGCTGTTTGGTTAGCCAAGTAGAACACTACCACTTCATAATATGAGAGTGTACTTTAATGTTGGTAGACAAAGTGTGAAAGGGTCCAGGACTTGGAGACCGAAACAAAGCTAACAAAAAACGGTTTGCTAACAAGCCTGCCATATTAGTTCATTTCACTGTACAGCATTTCTCTTTCAGAGTTGTAGAGTGCTTGTTTTCCATTTTATTTTACAACAAATCTTCTCTCACCAGGGATGCATTTTATAATTCCTGCTTATCATGTCCCTTTAAATTCTGCCCTTCCAACACTTCAAAGTGAGTTCAAAATAAGTCAAAGGAGTGAGATGGCACTTGTTTTGCTTTTTGCAGAGGTTAAAGGAGATAATGGCTTTTTACTGGCAGATAGCTTCTTTCTCTCAAGAGGTCTGGCCTTGAGACTAAAATGGTAACAGAAAATGGTCCACTGTCAATACCAATCTACCTGAATAGGACAAACCCTTTAACCTGGATGTAGCCACTCTTAACTTCTGATGTTTTAATATACTGGTTGTAAAGTCTGATGGATTAATGTTTTTCAATGGCAACAGTCTTGTTCTCTCTGCAATAACTTTAAAGTTAATGTCTTTTTGAATGCATGAGCACACATCGACAGAATTACAGTATACATGCATTAGTGATGTGAATAGGAAAACAACATCACTCTTTGCTTAAAGCTTTATATCGATATTTACCATAGAGATGTGATAGTACTTGGAGAATTACCACAAGGGGAAAACAAAAGAAAATATATTTTAATCTTTTTGAAGACTCCTAAACACCGAACTGCACTCTAGAGCAATGTGGGCAATATCATCTAAAATACATTATGTTGCAAAATGTTTGTGGAAAATACACTGAAATGCAATCTTGAACATAATAAGGTTGGTAAGAAATAGAGCGTAAAACAGGAGCAATACAAGTAAGCGGGCAAAATCAGCCGCATTTAGCTTCATGTTTAAATCTTTCTCCTCAGCTGGAGGGAGATGACATAAGCCAGCTAGTCTCTGTTCGCCAGCTCAGCACATGAAAAATGAAACGCTACATTGCCAGCTAATTCTCTTACATAAGAACCTCAACTAAGACATGAATTTATAAGTACAGTGAGAGAAATACGAAGGATAAACACAGAGAAGCATCTAGGCAGGAGGCAAAAGCAAGACGAAGTGCCGTTATTTTATTCTCTATTCCCGGCCTGTCTGCTGTATTTCATCCAAAATAATACAGAACATTAATGTGACACAAAACATAAACTAGACTGCAATTTATCTTAAATATACGTCAAGCTTTGGGTAGTCTTTCATATCACAGTGGGTTTCTCAGACACCCTGTGAAGATTCCTTCTCCCACAAATCATCTTTCAGTCTGTAACTCACACAGACACACGTACAGGCTTCAGAGATTTAGTAACTATGATCAGCACTCCGGCTGAGAGGGAAGGGATGTAATTCTCCTGCAGTATTTCTGGAAACATGCCACTTTAGTTTTGGTCAAGACAGAGCCTGTCTGTTTTGCACTTCCTCTTCAAATACATTACAATTGTTTCCAGCTTGTGAATCAGTGTGGGTGTCCTGAATGACATTGGAGAGCCGCAGAACCACACATGCATTAATTTCTCTTTAAGTCTCTCTGGTTCACATGTGATTGAAAGCTAATGCACTAGCGTTGCTTTTCTGTGACTAGCCTATTATCGAACTGACTGACAGGCCAAACGGCATCGATTGGAGGACGATACATGCTAAATAAAGCTAACTGACTCTATCCTTTCCCCTGCCGTGCACATACCACAGAGTGGTTGTTCCAGTGGCTGACCAGACTCCCCTATAACAGGTTTACACTGTATTGGCTGGGCTTGTTTGTTTGAGAAAAGACTGATCCTGGAGAGGTTAGAATTATTGATTGGTAAACAAAAGTAACTTCATTATAGTCCAACAATCTTCAGTTAGATCTTTGCTTCTGCCATTATGTATCCTGCAATGCTGTGGTCTGGAGATACTCCATGTGTTTTCGTTTAAGGCCTTACAATGTGAACAAGGAACCCACCAAGGCTGCAGACCTGAAGCTAGTGTTAATACAAAGTCGAGAAAACAACATGAAAAAAGAACGCAAAAGCACTTTAGGTGAAACAAATCTGCTGATGTCTGAATAGTTGGTGAAGTTTGACTTTGAGTCCATTGGTCCAGTTTGAAATAATTAAATCAATATATTGTTATATGCTAAATATAAAGTCTCAAGTGTAAAACAATCACATTTATGTAAGTATACAAATAAATAAATCACTCTTGTAATTATACCATGTCACATTATAAAAGCTCTAAATGTCGCTTCAATACGTCTTCTAGCTAATTCGAGCCTCACGGTACGATAATGTCGCGATAAAAACTCCACGGTACGATATTTATCGTGATATTGAAAAATAAAGAAATAAAATGTGAATCTTTTTTTTTTTTTTTTTACTTGAATTTTTTTTCTTTATTAAATAATACATCTGATTTGTACAGCATTTTAGTATGATAGTAGTATTTTAAAGTTTCAACAATATCATAATCAGACCCTGCAATAGAATAAATCAAGTTTCACTTTAGTTTTTCAAGTAACTCAACTCTAACTCACTAACTCACTCACTCAGCATCATCAAGGTTATCTTTTAGGAATATGAGCATGTCCACATTTCCAGGGAGAAGCTGGGATGTTTGGGCGTTTACAATATCCCCAGCTGTGGAAAAAACTCTCTTGCTTGGTACTGATGTTGCTGGGACACAGAGATATGCTTTGGCAATGGGTAACAGCAGTGGGTAAAACTGTGCATTGTCTCTCCACCACTTCAAAAACAATACAGTTTTTGCCAAGAAGGTGAGGCTTATTGACAGGGCGAGATATAAATATACTGTTGGTACTTGTCAATGTCTCTAGGTATGTACATGTAGCCCTGTAAATACAATGTCCTTTATTGTTATCTGTTGTTTTATGTTCATGTTGTAACCTACTTGCTGCCATGTTGGACAGGTCTCCTTTGAAAAAGAGATTGATGATCTCAATGGGACCATCTGGTTGAATAAAGGTTTAAAAACCTTTTCTTTTTTTTTTTAAATCGCGGTATATTTGGTCAGTCTCACGACGGTATTGAGACATTTATTTACCGCGATATCGCGATATTCGATATATCGTTACATCCCTAAAAGACAAGAGACGGTTTGAGACCTCAGACTGTTCTGGACTTTATATGCAGTATGTAACCATGGTAACAGTGAAGCTCTAAGTGACAAACTATATAATTATCCGTCACAAGGCTCTTGTTTTCACAGAGTCAGGGAGACACCTCTGTGGATTCAGCAGTACATACAGAACAGCCATACAGAACAGCCAGCCAGAGACCAAAGTCTCACTTGAGCCTCATCCAAACACACTTGCATAAAACTAACACATCTGTTTCTCCCTGTGAAAGAACAGAGGCCTTGAAGCGGAGTGCCATGACAAGAATCTGATTCTCTCTGTCTTGTGTTTTTCACTGATGTCATCCCTAGCTTGGTAGGCTAATTCAATTCATTACAGATAATAGCGTCAGTGTAAAACACTGGAAGTTTCCACCGTGTGGAGCACTGCGTATCATCAAGCAGTCCAGCCATCTGTTCGGTTTTTCTGGAAGCCTTCTTTCTTTAGGGGACAGAGGAAATATGGCAGGTAGATGGGCTTGTGCTTAACAACCAGTCAAGCAAACCAAAAAGCAAAACAAAAGAGCATTGGATGTGAATCTGTTGTGCTTGTTCAGCTGCAGAAAATCACAGCTTGAAGATAAGACTTCAGCTTGCTTGAGAATGAAGCGTAGTTTCAGCCTGACACAGATTCAAAGCTGGAAGATTTATTGAGGTCTTCTGATGGCCGCCCTTATCATTGATTCACTTAAGTAATCAATAGAGTTATGAATATCTCTCAGCGTGGCACAACAGTAATACAATTATTCCACTTTGCTTCTGCCCCTCTGGGCAGGCTGCGGCACCGTGTATTGATCACTTTTCTGTTTTCAATACAAGGTCACACTCAAGGCAGTCTGACAGAAGCACACACACAAGAAACAGAAGAACACACTGGTGCCCACACACAGCAGGTCGTGGCATGCCTCACTGGGTCATACATAGTGAACAGGACTGAAGATGCTCTCAAAGAAAGAGCATTTCCTCTGAGGGAGGTGTGTTTGTGTTACCAGGGAACACACCTAGAGACCGGCGTCCTCTTTGAGTTTCAGAGAGGATCCCATTACGAGACCTAGAGCCGGGGGAAGTGTGTGTCGAGAGTAAATAGTCCTGGGTGTGAGGTTATCTGCAGTGTGTTTTATCTCTGCCTGTGCCTGTGTGTGCCAAAGCTTCTCTGGTGACACAGGGATGCCTTGAGACACCTCGTCCTCTGGCCACCGTCCAATCCACTGCAGGGAGGGGGGCGGGGACAACTCCATGTCAATCACTTGTCACTGAGGAGTCAAGCAGTGACTTTGGAGCTTCTGAGGATGTCCAATCAGACTTTTAGATGTTTAATTGGAATTAGAGGCTTTCCAATCAAAATCCATCTGGTTTTCCAATAGGAACTGTATCATAAACTATCCTCCAATAAAAAAAAAAATTAAAAAAATGTTTGCAACTAATACTTTACCTCAAATAAAACAATTCTTATAAAAGATTGCAAGAAATATTACAAAGGGTGAAATTGACAATATTGAACTGATTCGGATCTAATATTATTCCAGTTAGTGCAAAATGTACACAAACCTCCATTTTCCATCTTATAGTCAATTCGATATTTGCACGCTGTTTTACCTGATAGGTGACTAACCAAAATGTGTTCTGACAGATGGAGCCACATAGAGCCAGGCCTGCTGTGGTTTTGTTTACAAGGATCTGTATGCTGTTATCATCTGCTTGTTAGACGGAGTTGTAAGCTACGGAGTATTTACAGATTTCAGCAAAAGCACTAAGTGGAGGGAAAGAAGTCATGTTACACAATATTTTTCTTTAGTAGCAGGTATTATTAGTGATTATGTGACTCATCGTAGCTGCAGCAGGACTTCTAAGCTCGTCTTTTGCTGTGTTCAGCTCACCTGCCGCAGTTTGCCTTGATCTTCAGTTGGAAATGTCATGTTTTAAAGACGACACTTGAAGAAAAAGGATCCCTAGTTGCATTTTATAACCTGTAACTTAATAAATTGTAGAGATCAGTACGTGTGGCTTTCGGCTATATCAAATATAAAAAACTGTGCCTCCTTGAGCAAATGGAAAAACATCTTTCTTTATTTGAAGTGTGCTTAGGAATTACTGTATGGTCTGTGTCAAAGCTCAAGTGTTGTTATGGAAACTCAGAGGTGGACAGCCCCAATGTATACTAAACATTGCTGTCTAATGTTAAGGATAGATATTGAATTTGAATACATTTTTGGAATAAAATCATATGTTTATCATCTGTAACACTCTTAAAAAAGTTATTAAGTGTAACTTGTTGGATATTGTTGGACTGCTTTGGGACAGTTATGGGATATATGTGAGAATGGGAAAGAAGGGATTCAACACTTTTCTTAGAAAGACATTAAATCAGCTTTTATTTTTGACATTTCAAGAACAAATATGCCAAAGTGTGCATCTAAAAAGGAGAAAAGGTGCTACTTTTTTGACAATAATTTTAAAATCTGAAAAATCAACAATTTCTTAGATCAAATAATCTGCTCAGGGATAAGACCATGCTTCCTTTCAGCATTTGTCAGCTTACGACCAACATTTCCTTTATACTGTGTGCGAGGATATGAGGATGTGTCAAAGTGGTAGGCTGGCTGCTGGGTGGGGAGAGGGGAATATGACACCCTGCTGTGTCATGTCAGTTATCTCATTTTGCAACAAGTGGGCTACAGCATCAATAATGGATGACAGAGAAAAAGATTGGGCGGGGAGGCAGAATGGTGCGTGCATGTAAGCTTTTATCTAAACGCAGCAGTCGATTATAAGGAATGCCTTCTGCTCTACATGTGAATGAGACGTACAGAATTAGCATAGAAAACCCCCGCTCTAGCTGTATACTATTGGATAGAAGACACACACAGCACACATTCAACAAAGTGTCTTCAAAGCTACTATATGTTCTCCTTACAGACGTGACAGAGAAAATGCTTTTTGAGATGTCACTCCGAGCCAATCAAAAGCGCTCTGCCCTGAGCACGCTCTGCCATTTATAGGTCTATAAAGTGGGACAAATTAAAGGGAGCTGCAGTTACAATGACACAGGAAAATATGTAAAAAAAAAACTAAAAAAAAACTGGAGCACTTGAAGGGACAAACAAAGAGAATGTAAGAGCTGTAAAGAAATGAGAGAGAGAAGAAGAAAATTGAAAAAGTAAATGCTGTTTTGCCCATCTGGACAACATGTGGACACTACGGAGGAAACTCCAAATCCCACAACAAAGCAACACACAAGGAATCACTTCGTGTTCTCTCCCTCTGCATTCACAAGCAGCTCGTTTTTCCTCTTCATTCATCGAACACAGACAATATTGTTGAGTAAACCAAATTCCCAGCTGCTGGCGAGTTGTTTTCTTTAGATCTTACACACTACAGCGGTTTTTTTTCCAGTCTAATTTTCTTGATGTGTTAATAACACGAGTGCTTATGTTTTACTGAAATTGCCTATTTGGCTTTTGGCCACCTCATCCCGGAGCAAACGTCACACGCCTTCAGAGCGGCCTTGTTATCTCGCAGTCAGGGCTATTTGCACAAGGTTTCTCTCAAAGACTTACACGTTGCATAACTCGGAGAGAAACGCTCTGGAGTGGCTGTTAAGCCGCGTTGAGCCTCTGCATCACTTGAAAGTTATGTAAATTATCTTTTACTTCAAAATATGTGTTTTGAGGGCTCCGCTGGGGCACAGGTTGAGCAGGAAAAGCCAGAGTTTTCTAGTCTCCATATTGCTAGAGCAGAATCAGTCCGAGAGTTGCTAGCTTTTACTCTGCCGCGGAAAAAGACAGTTTATTTATTGTGTTTCTTGTTTATTTATTTTTGTTTCTTTCTGTTGTCTTACTATTAAGTGATAATGATCATGTAAAGCACTTTGAATTGCCTCTGCGTCTGAAATGTGCTATATAAATAAACCCCTTACCTAACAATTGAAACAGAAAGAGACAATACAGCAGCGGAGAAAAGGCTTTTACAATGTGACAGTCAATGAAAAGACTAGGCGTCACACACACAACCAAAAGTGATTTCCATTCCAATTCCAGTCTACCTGCTCAGGATCACATTCAGATTTATCTGAAGTTGTTACAATAGAATATGTAATTATGACTGCTTCTGAAAAAACCACCAAACCCGCCAGATAGCGTTTTGCCAACTGCTGATGCGTCCTACATTTTTGCAGACAAGTGCAGCCTCTCCTTGAACTTGAGAATCAGTTGTCAAGGCCAAATTGGGTTTAAAATCTGCCTTTATGTTGTATAGCAGCGCTCCAGGCTGACTAGCACTGAGTGAAAGAGGCAGGCAGAGAGAGAGAGAGAGAGAGAGAGAGAGAGAAATGGTCAGGGGGATAGAGAAAGGGATATTAAGTGACATAAAAGGGAGATATCACAGAAGGAGCGATGTTACCGAAGGGCATTCAGGGAAAAGATGGAGGAAGGGGGGGAGGCAGATCGCAACATGAAATCTGATCTTCCCCAGGAGCCTCTACTTATCCAGTCCCTCTGCAACTAGCGGCTCAACAAACAACACACAATAAAAAAAAGAGCCAGAGACGGAGAAAGCATCACATTTCAATCAAACTTGTTTTCACATCTGGTCAAATGTTTTGTTATTCTCGTGTTTTGACAGCGGGAGAATGTCCTCGCCTATGAAATGTATCGGACTACAGCAGTCAGTTTATTTCTGCTTCTCCCTCCATCTGTGCACATCTACAGTGTCTATTCTGAACCAATATGCATGTATCGGGTGCATTTGTGTGGAGTCATATTTACTTACCATGCCTACATCATTGTATTCTTGTTCCCTACACTGAAATGAAAGTAAACACTGAATTACTTACCATTTAAAAAAACTGAACAACATCATCAGGCAACATCTGTTTTTATGTCTTAGCTAAATGAATGCTAAACATACTTGGCTTTTCTTTCCTTGTCCAGTCCATGCATATTACAAGAACCACTCAAATCTCCATCACTTAGACAGAACCTTGCTTTCATTCACACTCTTGCAAAAAGGTCATATGTCAACAGATCTGTGCTTCAATGTGCGGGACAGTGCATGTACCAAGTACCCTTTTAACACAAAGGAATCACTAAGACTACTCAACCGCCCGAGGAGCAACAACGATGCATTGTGCCCTTCAGAAACGAATGGTTGAACATTGGTTACATCATTTCATTTTACAGTGCGGTTCTTCTTCACAACTCCAGCCGTTTCCACTGGCTCTGGTCCATAGCTCTCACACTCACCAGACACCAGTAGCCAGCTGCAACTCTGGTCAACAGCCAGACACTTTACTCATTTGATAATGTGTTATTTTCATAGCACATCTACCTCATTTTGCAGTCTGTCAAGTGTCTTGCAACTTGTCTGTCTCTCTGCATCTCTGACTAACTCACTCACACAGCAGGTTTACCTACCGAAACCTTAAACACACTCACACACACACACACACACAGGCAAACACACACATACACAGTTCCTCCTGTAATAGCCCAGCAGCTTGAAACAGGTGTCATTTATTGAGAAAAACCATCTAGCTGCCCAGTGCCAACACAGTCCAATAACAAAGAGATGGTCAGAGAGAGAGAGAAACACACACACACACTTTGAAAGAGAAGTTTAGGGTTGGACAGAAGGCAAATCTAACAGTTTATATAACAGTGAAGGTAGAAGAAGGACAGGCCAGCTGAAACAAGTTATTTGTTTAGTTGTGTGTGTGTGTTTGCAAGCTATGGGTTGGGTTGGAAAATAATCGATTTTAAACTGGTTTCAGGTCGGTATGAAAACCTTAATTTAGTAAGTTTCAAGGCAAATTAAACTCTTGTCTCCTTGTCCTTTAGTTATTAACTATAGGGGACATTTGTTTTGGACCTGTCTGTTCAGCACCATTTATTCTGCTGCTTTACAAAAGTAAAGTGTTTGCGATACAGGATTTCAAAGGATTCAGGTATCCATATTTGATTTAAGGGAACTGAAACCAAAGTGGTTGAAGCAATATCTAGTATGCAGAAAGACAAAAATGGTCCTATCCTTGCTTCTGTTGTTCATCAAGAGAAGTAGACAGAGTACAGAGAGAGTAAGTGTGTGCATGTGTCCTGTCAGACACAGGGTGAAAAGGACAAGGTGCTTTTCATCATCATCTGAAGACAAAAAGCTAATAAGGTCTGAAGAGCTTCCTCCCTCTTCCCCAGCCTTTCAGCTTCACTGTGGAAACAACTTCAGGGGTTTTTCTCGCCCTGCAGGAGCGCACTGATCACTCCTGTATTTCTCTACCAGCAAAGGAAAAAGAGAGGAAGTCCCAACACTTGATATAACAAGCTCCCAAGTATTTAATAAGCTGATGTTTTGACCGTGAAGCGCTATATCACTACACTACCTATCTTATCTGCTCCTCCTGTAGAAGCCCTGATAGATTCAGATGCAAAACTAATTCATAATCAAGTTTCTTTCACTGTACTAAGTAACCATGAGAACTGATTCATGGAGTGTTCCTGTTTGCATCCAAGATGGTATCAATATCAAGGATTTCTAGGACGTTCAAGAAGCGAAGGACAAGGAATGTTGCGTGCTACGTAAAGCTCAACCTTCAGTGATCTACAATCCTTACTACCAACAGAAAGCCAAGGCTAACTCCATTAAAGTCGTATAAACCCATTTAACAAAGACTCATAAGCTCCTGTCTGTCCACACACTTAAGATTGAACATATGTGTATGGTGGACAGACAGGCAGAGGTAACATTGGGAAATCAGCCGTTCAGAGGAATAAACTCTGTGGTCTACACTGTTCTGTAACTGGAAGGCCGGCTGCTGACATTTGGCATTGATTGTGCGGTTTTATAGGCATTCGTCAGTTAAACCCCTATTGGACAATTACAGAGAGAGCCTGCTTGCTCCTGCAGGGGGGGGTGGGGGGGGTCGGGACTTTGATCTCTCTCTGCTTTTCCCCCCTTGCTCGGTGGAAAACCCGCGGAAACAAAGACGAAAAGGTGATGCACCTCTAATTGGCTCCAAGCTAAAGGAAACTGGAAGCAGCTGGTTGAATGGAGCGTAGATGGAGAGAAAAGAAAAGGACATTATGAAGACGTAGGAAGGAAAGGAGAGGATATAATAAAGTGAAAGAGAAGAGGTTTAGCGAAGAAACGAGGTGGAAAATAACAGCAAGAATGCCTCGTTAAATTTAAGAGAAGCTCTTCATTTTTTGAAACGCCTGGAATATAAAATGCTGTGCACGAGTAAACAGTGTAAACACAGACCACTGATCACACATTCAAATAATCCCGCGAGGAAATTTACAAAATGTTAGGCAACTATTATTTCTTTATAACCCATTATGTTTAAATGGCAGCAATGGTTCGTGAGTGATGATAATCCCATCTGTAATATATAGGACATCATGCATTAATGCTGTAATGAGTGCAGCGTGGCGTCAGCTGTGTGAAACGAGGGGAAATGGTTCATCTGATTGTAGGCCAGTTTCTAATTCCCGACTGAAGAGTGGAGATTAAGGTTTACATGTTTCCATGACTAGACGGGTTTTTGTTGTCCTTTAATCCAGAGTCAGATCACTTGGCTTTCAATTTACATGTGTGAAACATTCAGGAGGGGTTTAGCTGCAGAGATCCAAACTCGGACCTCAAAAACATTGGAGTGTTTTGTTAGGGTAATGAATCACACTTTATCAATATGACTGTATTTCATGCTTTGAGTTCTGTTAAAGAGCAACTTCCAGGTTAAAGACACCTGTGAATAAATGTGTAGGAAAATGATGAATACACTAGATTTTCAAAAAAATATACAGAAATATACACTACAGCAGGGGTACTCAAATACAAATCTTAAAGGTCCAACAATTTTTTTTCAATAAGACAAAGGTCCGTTTATTACGGTCATTCAAACTTTTAAACAATTACAACAAGATTTTTAACACGAGCTTGCAAAAACAAAAATAATCTGTATGCAGCAGTTTTCATTTTTATTGTGTCTGTGCTTGATCCCTCAGAGTCGCAGTGTAAGAGCTGCAGTTATGAATAAAGGCAGCTGCACCCTCTTTCATTCAGCATTCCCATTATTGCTTTATAAATGTCTAACCCCCTTCTGTGTCCACTGAGGTTCATCAGGCCCAACACATCCTCAACAAACTCCCCCTTTGCCTCATCATAACAACTCACAAACACCAGCAACTGAGCATTGTCAGTGGTGTCAGTGGACTCATCCACAGCTAAGGAAATGCACTGTGCATTTTGTATTCCATCACAAAGCTGATGAATCAAATCACCAGCCAGTGTTTCTGTTCTTCTGGTTGCTGTGGAATCTGAGAGGGGGATTTGCTTGACCTGTTATTTCCTCTTTTAGTTTGCCTTCAAACATGGCCTCCATCACTTCAGTCATGCATTCTTTTATACTTCAGTTATGATCCAGTGGAAAGTCCTTACCTACTGGCCTAGTTCAATCAAAGTGGTTACTTTTTTTTGGCTGGGCAGTTTTGCACACCGTCTTATTTGACTTTCTCAGGACTTAAAACTGTTTTTTGGGGGCAGACCCCCACAAAGAAAAACATATATTTACACACGTAAGGTCATCATCTTAACAGTTTTGTATGCTCATCCGTGAGCAGAGCATCACGTTGACATGTCTATTACAGCTGAATGCGGCGATTAACATCTTGTTCAGCAAAACGCCTCACACACTGATTAAGATCAACAGCTTTAGTGCGTTTTGATTCAATGCTGAGTACAGCCAACCTGACAGTCTCTTCTTTGTCATTGTAGACCGCAAATACCTCATTCCTTCAGTACTTTGGTCCGAATGCTTCTCGTTTTGCGCCGTACCGTTCAAATGAAATCGCCGCCAATCATATTTCCATGCTCGCGCCAGGGCCGGGGGAGGGGTTACAAGACGTACGTCTTGTTCTGCATTCACTTGCACTCGGACATTAGAGACTTTCTCTCATAAATGTCCGATGAGCCACAACTTTTCTTTCAAAACAAAGCTGCCAACTGGGGTGGCAGCTGGGGTGGCAAGGCCTATTTTGAGGGTAGCAGTTGCCCCCCCATGCCACCCCAGTAGGTGAAACTAGGCTACTAGCTACAGTACAGATGCAACTAGATGAGCTGTTAATTCTCGCTCTGACTTTTTTTTTTTAAACACACGCATTTTTCACACCCGCATTCCGCGAAGACCCGCCCTACCGTTCCTCTGATTCGCAGACTGTTGGTGGGGGGAAAAAACGCTGACGCTGAATGTGATTGGACCAATGCGTTGACAGAGACACACAGACAGTGGAACAGTCGGACATGCAGAGCGCTGTTTGTTGTTGGACATAGCGGAACATTTTTGACTCGTTGCGTTGTGGCGATGTCTCGCAGATAACACATATGAAAAGTGTAATTTGCTCAGAGTCCAGAGACAGTTGTGGTTCGGTCCGGATCCGGACCGGAGTCCGGACTTTGAGGATGCCTGCACTACAGTGACATCTGGCGTCGTTTTTGTAAGAAATGTTCACTTCCGCATTAAAAAAAACCTCGGCACGTGACCTCCCGTGTGTGACGTAACACGGGGGAAACAAGGGGGAGAGCGGCCGGTGTAACGTATTAATAAACATGGATCCCAATGCTAGTTTCGACACAGAAGACACAGAAGAAGTTGAACATGAATATTCGAATGCATATGACGGACCACAACCTTATAATTATGAGCCTGCTAGGGGTCCAAGAGACCAGGAGCAGCCAGGGATTAGAATAAATAACGGCCATCGGAGAGAAATTGAGCTGTAGTGTGAGGAGAACCAGTGGAGAACTGGGCAGCTATCTTGGTGAGTGACCGGCGTTAGCTACAGAATGTTAGCTCACGTCACATCACAACATTGTGAAGTTAGCTATCATCTATCAGGCTATAACTAAAGTAGCATTGATAATATAGTAACGTTACTGGCAGGACTGTTGATACTGATCCATAACAGAAACTAATGCGCAAGTATCAGCCGTATCTCGAGTTACCTAATGCAACTCCACACTACGGTGCTGTGTACCGGAGGAGAGACGCGAGATACGGCTGATACTTGACGATCTGGCGGAGAAAGGTTGTGGAGCCTCCGTTGATATGCCGTTGTAAATGGCTTGATGGAAAGCAGGTGTGTAGTCGGGGAGGGTGCACAGCTGATTGCAGCAGGTGAGTGGAGGTTGAGCCGGGAGCCAGGAGTGACAGCCACCACGCACACACAAACAACACAGACAGGGGGAAACAAACAAACACAAAGGAGACGGCTGGAGCAGTACAGCCACCACAGCGTTACCTAATGCAACTCCACACTACGTCTTACGGTGCCGTGTACCAGAGGGGAGAGAGAGAGAGCAGCGAAGGGGGGAGAGAGAGAAGTAATACGGTTTCCTGCTAAAGCTGTGGAGAGTATGTGCTGCAGGGAGGTGGATGCACAACGCACCCAGGAACGAACGCTAGCTACGGTCCTTTTTACTGTGGACTCGATGTCCTGACAGGCTGGTATTTGTGCAACCTGCACAAACACAATACTGCACCATGATTACAAATGGTGAAATACAATGTAAAACTACCGAAAAATATCAGCTCCTTAAAACACAACCGCTCAACTCAACGCAACTACTAACTATACCCGCGGTCAGAGAGGGGAGATGTGTCCCGTGTGATGTAATGTGACGCGTTTGACGTATGACCTTAAAAAAAAGCCGTTTTTAAGAGCAGAGCTCAAAATTGCTCCTTTCCCTCTGAATTCCTGCCCTTATGTCTCGTAAAACATATCAAATCCTGCATTCACTTTTTTTAATTGTAATTTTCAAGCAAGTTTAAGCATAAATATAGAAAAAAAAGCAACCTGCAAGATGCTCTTTAAAAGAGCACTCAAGTGGGAAAGAATCGAAAAAGATAAGAATAGCAGAACATATATAAGGGTAAATAGCCAAACTATTGACCTGGAAAATAGGTGGAAAGCTCCTTTAATGTCTACGCTTGAGCACTAGTTAATCTGGAAAATATCTTCCTGAGGGCTTTTTGGGTAATTTGGATATTATTCTTCATGGACCAGAGACCATAAACCCGGCTTCACTTTCCATCCCACCCCCCAACCTTGACCTTGTCCCTCAAATGGCTGGCTTTGATTAATAGCCCATGCAGCTAATCAAGGATATATGTAGACAAAAAAACACACCGGCAGTGCACTCCCACTACAAGGCCTGCGGTGAGTGGTTAGCGGTGGACGCTACTAGCACATTTTCCCTTCACTGTCTGTGGCCAATCTAGATGACCATGTTACAGAGAGCCAAGATGGCCGGTGTTCAAAAACACAAGCAGCTAAACATGGGGAGAGTCACCAGAATTTATCTTAGGGATTTTCCACAATTTTTCTTTTTTTTTTACAAGAGCTGTTGGTTACCAGAGCATAGACTGTGGTTAGATGCTTGGCATGGAAGTATACAAGCACCCACAAAAAAAGAAGAAGAAATAAACAGAAGCAGGGAAAAGTAATTACCCATTGTAGGGATTTGAGTTTGTGTTTATGCGTGTTTGTATTTGCTTGTCTGTCTGCAGAGTCCCGTTAAGATCACCCGATCTGCTTTCGTTCACCCGAAGGTTAGCCTGAATGTGCGAAAAATACTTTGGATGGAGGACACACAAGCACTCCCCATGGTTTGATCCATTTTTCCAAAGGCGGTTAGCAGAAACAGACTGAAAGTGGCGGCTCCAGCTCCAAAAACCAAGCCAGGCAGTTTCACTCTCTCCGGGTAGCTGGAGAAACTCCACCCTCCTGCCCTATGCCAACAAAGCAAGGCCACACCAGCCTCTGTGCCAGGCTGGACTCATACTGCAGAAACATAGGGGCCTCCACAACCAGACTAGAACGCCTTGTGCATTAGGGTTGGGAACCGAAACTCGGTTCCAGATGAGAACCGATAAGAAAATGCCATACAAAATACACAATTTCAGTTCTGCTTAACGGTTCCTAAACGTGTTAGACCCTGTTAGACGCGTTAACCAGGGGCGGACTGGCCATCTGTGTGTTCTGGAGAATCACAGAACGGCCGGTCGTCAGCGGGCCGTTGACGGCCGGCTCGGTTCGCTGACAGGCGACAGAGGTCCACAGTTGCCCCGCAGTGAGGCTCCCCCCGCCCTCCCGTAGACAGTTCACGAGCTCAGTCACTTCATAACACCAAAGGTGGATCGCGGTAAACGCTCTAAAGTGTGGCTCCACTACACTAAAAAAAGAAAGAGACAAGGCACAATGTGCCTGTGGCAAGTGAATAGCTCAGTTCAAATAAAGCACAGCTATTGTGTAATAAATTTGTATTGCATGTATATTTTTTCATTTGTAAACATTTCAGTTAAAGCTTAAAAGAATAAAGATATTTTTGTTATCTAAATGTTTGACCCCTTTCTTTTACAATTTTGGAATCGAAACGGGGAATCGATAAGAACCGGAATCGATAAATTTCAGACGATACCCATCCCTATTGTGCGTAGAATATTGTTTGGATCTTATGTTTAACACACTCAATATAGAGACAAGTTGTATTAAAGGTACCTTATTATACAGTTTTTCATCAATATATTATAGGTCTCAGGTATATACAAACATGTCTCTGAAGTGTTTGGCTAAAATACCAAACAGATCATGCATTGTAGCATCCCATAATCCCCTCTGTTTCAGCCCTGTTTCTAAAGTGCTGATTCTCTGTCTGTTACTTTAGATGAAATAAGGAGCCGCTCCCCACGCCCCTCTGAGAGAGATTTGGTTCAAAAGAACACAATGGTGCTCCAGGAGGAGATTCAGGTGATAAGGTTTTTTTGGGGGGGAGGGGGGGGGGGGGTACCTTGGTTGGTGATTGGCTAATGGTTACACAAGCCAAAAAATCGTTATGACATCATAAAGTGGCTAAAATCTGATCAGCTCATTTTCAGACAGGTTTTTATAGAAATGGATCAGGACATAAAGTGAGCAAATCTTTGTTCCTGAAACTTTCAGAATCTCTTTACAAAGAGGGGACACATTTTTATGTATAAAAGACATGAAAAGTGGATTTTGCATAATAGGTGATATTTAATCTTGAATGAGTTCACATTTTTCACAGAAAGTTAGTTTTTTTCCTCCATAACCGATCCCTTCAAAGGGAACAAAGGGGTCGTTTTGGGCCCTCGTGCTTTTCCTGAGCAGGTTACACTGGCCCAATGAAAGCCTGAGCGGAGCACCCAGCTGGCAAGAAAGGCATATCCGCTCCCCCCACCCCCCACTCTACATCCATTTCTTCTTCTCCTCCTTCTCTCCTTGTCCTTCCACCACTCAGGGCCCGATTGTGTGCCGGCTGAGGTGACTGAGGCTTTCACTGCCAAGCAAACTCAACAGCACAGAGTGAACAAGCCTTTTGAAAAGCTACAGTCGCCCCCCCTCCTCTCTCTCAGTGTGAAAAGGGGGTCACTGTGCCACACTGGACTACTGTTAACCATGTGGGCTCAGCCGGAGGTACCACCGACAAAATCTTTCTCAGTGTCTCTGGAGCGGTCTCTACCCATCAATCCTTCTCTTTTTCTGCCCTCTATGCCTGCTGGATTACATGGTGCAACTGCACACACACGAAAGGCTCAGAGAGGAAGACACACAGACAGCCTCAGATCCTATCTGCCACCACTGCTACAGACAGTAATCTCCACTGATCGCCTGCTTGTTGCTGAGAGGGAAATAATACATTGACAAGAAACAAGCTCAAATCTGATTGGCGAGGAGGAAATGTGAGTGTGTGTAACACAATATGATGTTAAGTGACAAATATAATACGCCAAATACCCGAAAGACACAGAGCAGCCCTGACGACACCATTGCATTACATTACATTTCATTTAGCTGAGGCTTTTATCAAAAGCGACTTACAATAAGTGATAAGCCATAAAGATACAAACTCAGAACAAAAACATTTTGCTTCAAATGCTTCGGTGCTGGTGCATTAGTTTCAAATGCAAAGCTGACATTTTTAAAGTGATTTAATGGCTAAGGTACAAGCGAAACAGGTGGGTTTTTAAATTGCGACGGATGATATGTTGACTTTCTGCTGTCCTGACATCAATCGGGACCACAATCAATCAACCATTTTGTAACCAGGATAGCAAACCTTGTCACATTTAATCTGCAAATAGCAGATACCACCAAGGCCTTTTTTGCCCTCAGTGACTATGTTCTGTTCTTTCCAATACTATGTAAAGCACATGTATTGTCTCACTTCAACCTCAATTCAATAGTTGGCCCTCTATGTAACATTATAAACTGCTTCGTACAGCTCATTTGAAAATGTATCACTCCTGGTTTATATAGTTATGCTAACACTGACTATTTTGTTTCATAGTAAGAAAAATCTGATTTTTTTCACGCAAAATAACTGTATAAGCATAGCGTTTTGTTATTTGTTTTCAGTTCCAATTAATATTAAACAGCATTTTATCAGGTGAGATTGTCGACCACGACCATATCATCTTTTTTACTGTTCACCCTAAACAGCTCATGTATTAGTAAGCTAACACCTACATTTTACCTCATTCATTTTGCTCTACATTTTCTACTTCAACTTGACATATCACTGATCAATGAACAATGCTTCACTGAGGTGAACTTTCCCCTCTTAAACATAGTTCACCCCAATGACTACTTTAATAACTACAATCAATAACCTTTAAAGGTCACATGTCATGGCCATTTCCACTGATCATAATTCCATTGTTGAGGTATACTAAAATAGAAAAATACTGTGCAATTTTCCAAACTCACATTGGTTTCGCATACAGCGTCTCTGTAAAGTATGTGTATTCAGCAGTATTCACTTTCTCCACTAAACGGCTCGCTCCAGCTCGGAGCAGAAATCAGCAGGGCTGCCTGCACTGAGTTTGTGTGTGTGGATTGGTCAATTTGGACCAATCAGCGGGGACTTAACGTAACGGCTCCGCGGACGTAACGTAACGGCTCCACGGATTGGCCCATTTAGTTCCGGGTACGTGCTTTCGTAAGCACGTACCCGGTAGAATCAAATGGATGATGACGTCATGATGACGTTTCACCAACGAGGCGTTTTGCAGAGGTATTTTCTGTGTTAGAGTTTTACTCGCTACAGGGTGTACTTTGAGGGTTTTGACTCTGCACACCGTTTACATGCAGAAAAAACTTCATAACACACAAGGGGACGGGTAATAACCGGAAAAGCATGACATGTGTCCTTTAATGGTATCAATAGGTCCATCTGGATACTTTGGGATGGGCGAGTTAAATAAAGTGATAAATAACACTGACTCCAGAGAGGTTAAAAAAGAAAGCAAGAGGTTGTGCCTGCCCAGAAATATAGCCGCTGACGGGACCCAGCTGAGGGAGGTGGAGGTTGTGGACAATACAGCCATTGAAGCGTTCTCAGTTCTGTCCTGCTCCGGCTTCCCCACCCTCCGAGACACAAAACCACAGGTATTCCCTGGTTTAAAGGAAGAGTTCCCCTCTAATGAATTTATGGAAACAGAAAAATGTCATTTTTGGTTACCACCCATTTGCTTACAGAAGGTAGTGAAAGGTTCCTTTCTTCAATAAACTGAC